>NC_135316.1:42379679-42686138 GCF_048772815.1 Callospermophilus lateralis
GAGAATGCACATTCAAATGCACATTTGTATATAGATGGGTAGGTAATACAGAAGTTTTGGAAATTAATCAAAGGCATAGGTAAAATTTTTGAAATATGTTTTTAGGACTTCTTGATTTAATTTTGTTCTTGTGATCCATTAACTGTGAATATAAATGTTCTAGGCAGAGAATTTCCCTTGCCATGTGAATTGAGTTTGGTTGCTAGTCTAGGCAATCTTATTTTTGTTTGGAATACACAAAGGAAGTGGCTTTAAGAAGATTCTAAAATTAAGAGCACTATTTTTCAGGCTGTCCATAGTCAATATTGAACCTCTAGATTTTTCTAGTAATTATTATCTTCTTAGGTAATTTTTATATTTAATAAAAATTAAATATAATTATAATTCAGGAAAAGAAATCATACTTGGGAGGTTTTTTTTTTCTTTTTAATCAAGGTCTAGAATTCATGGAATCAGAAAATATTGACCCATTTTTTAAAAAGGATATCAGAAGTTGTCAGCCAGAGAATTGGTAAAGCCTTTTTGAAGAAAGCAAGCAAATAGTTCAGTCATATTTTATTTATCCCTAGAAAAATGTGTTTAAGTAGCAATGAAGAAATCAGTCTCATAGCTCAAGAATTAACTCTTCAGCATTTGTTTGCAAATACTTGCATGTGTTGTAATGTTACTTTGCTTAGAATGTTCAGTTATGCAAAAAAGAAAAAAAACCCCACATTTTTGCCATTAGTATAGTTCCTTAATGACTTTAATCTAGCTTAAATATAGTTTTGTTTATTTTCCTGGATAATAGATGGGCAGAGTGCTTGGGGAATATGGATTAAAAATGCTTAGTTGTGTTCACCATTTCAGATGTTATTCTCAGTGGTAATTTTCAGTTTCCAAAGACCATGTTCTAGTATTCAGTTTTCTGATATTATTGCTCTAAAAAATACAGATGGCTCATGTCATAAATTTTACAAGAAACTTTTGTTTTAGCTTGTGCATAGTTATTTTCAACTCTTTTTTTTTTTTTTTAAGGCAAATAAAAAATTGAAGTTGGAAAACGGTGGCCTGGTGAGGGAGAATTTGCGACTGAAGGCGGAAGTTGACAACAGATCACCCCAGAAGTATGTATTTTGTTCAGAGAGCAATATTTCAGATTATGTCAGTCTTTCAGACTAGTCTTATATGTTAGTACATGGTTTTCAATCTACTCTCTTTAAGAATGTCTTGCTTCCAAAACTCAAGTTCATGCTTTTGTTAGTAAAATCTAAGTTAAGGTTAATTTTGTTAAGGCTAATTTTGAAGAAAGGATTTTATACTTACCTTTTTTTCTTATCTGATTAATAATAGAACACTTATTTTATTTGAGTTTTCACTTGATTTTACAGATAACTGTTTAATAGTACTAATAAATAATGAGATTAAAGTAATGCCCTTCAGTTGTTTTCTGAAATAATCTTAGTAATAGTAAGTGTTCATATAGTGTATTCTCCTTACCAGGTACAACAGAATATAATGTAGAACTATTATTATTTTGTATTTACAGATGAGAGAATAGAGACATAGAGATATAGAGATTAGTTTAAATCTGTTCAGCTAGTGAGCATTTGAACTCAGGTGGTTTATCCCCAGAGTCTATACTCTCGATCATTACACAAAAATGCTTATGTGAAATAGAACATATGGCATTTTTCTTGAAATTTTGGACTGATTTGAAGCTAATAAATGTGAATTTATTTTTCCTTTATGATGGAATAGTTTTTATCCCATTTTAGAAGATATAAGATTGCACATATTGACCTGTTTAACAGTCTGTTAAAATTATTGGAGTTAGAGGAGTTAAGAGTTGAAGATTGAGTAGAAAGATAGCAGATCGTATTAGTATTTGTGGTTCTTTTCTAGGGCAAAAAAATGGCAAATTAGAAAACAATAAGGCCTGAAAGGTCTGGCAGCTTCTCTGATGCAGCGTCTCATAACTGTGCCCTTTCTTCTCATCCAACCACTGAACTTCAAATATTTTGTTGTTCTTGTTTTATTCGTTCTTTTTAATCATACATGACAATAGAACGTATTTTGACATATCATACATACATGGAGTATAACTTCCCATTCTTGTGGTTGGGTTATACATGATGTGAAGTTACACTGGTTGTGTTTTCATATATGAAAATTCTACTGTCTTTCCTATTCCCATCCCTCCTCCCATCCCCCCATTTCCCCTGCCCAATCTAGGGAATCTTAATACCTCTCACTTCCCTCACCCCCTGCCTATTGTGAGACTGAACTTCATTTCTTCTGAAAAGGACAAGACAGGAATAAGGAAAGAATGGGCATTTACCCTACAAGAAATAACTCTTTGCTTTTTATTTACATAGGAGGAAAAGTTACCCTCAGTAAAGTCTAATGTGGTAACAGAAAATAGTTGAAGTAAATCATAATTACGCAAAGCAGAGATCACTAACCAGTAGAGAAAGAAGCGTGGTTTTACTTTTAAATAATTCCTTTCCCTGTGCTTGCCAATCCCATTTTTCTTTTCACTTCAGATAATGTCCTACTTTGACAAATTAGTGAAATAAGTGTAGGAAGTGTTGCTATGTAGTGGTTTGAATCTCTGCTCCTATCATTTATTGGCAGCTCGCCTTGCCAGTCATAGTAATGCTTGTCCATTAGCCATTTCCCACAGCATGCTGAATGGAACAGAAGCTATTTGTTTGTAGCTTTTATTTCTTGAAAATTTGCCCACCAGATTTCAGATGTAATGCCAGCCACAAGGATGTGTTTTTAAATATCCATGTCTTCAACCAGATAAATAACCGAAGAATCTCACCTGAGGCAACCTTGCCTCCATTCTCAAATAAGCAGCCTCACATCTGAATCCACTATAACTTTCAGATTTGCCATCTTTAACTTCCTTCATGGGAAGGAACAGTTTCCCTCGAAAAATGATTTAAGCTGACCCCTATTCCAGATCAATTTGAAATGCATTGAGGTATTAAATGCATTACATTTGATTTATAGCCTTGTTTACTTTGCATCACCAAACCCTAGTGGGATTCGGAGAGAAACTGACCACAGCTGAAAATATCCAGATATGGTTCACCTTAGGAGAGCTCCTAGTTTTACAGAAAAGAATATGAAATTTCAAGAATTTGAGAGTAAATGCAAACAAAAATCACTCTTCCATTTCATTCCCTCAGGTTAGAAAATGCTTTAACTCCTTATTTTTTCTCTTGTCTGCTTGGTTATATATAAAGGAATACTTTTTATACACATGGTCTTAGTCTCTAATGTATCCTACAAGTTGAACAGATGTATTCCACAAATCATTACAGAAGAGAGAGCTTTAAGACTTAGATACTGTAGAGAGGGAAAAAATTAGGAAGTTATGTTAGTCAGCTTAGGCTTCCATTAATAAAAAATACCCTACACAGGGATAAAAAATACTCTACAGTAGGGATAGAAGAATGAAAACACTCTAATCTCTTATCTTCCTATAAGGACACTGATCTTAACTGTTCCCAAGTACAGTCATTTTGGGGTTTAGGACTTCAATGTATGAATTTTGGAAGTATTCACTTCAGTCCACAGTCCATAGCAGAATGTATTTTTTTTTTCAAGACACTCAAACAACTATGATGCTATTTCCCAAACAGGTAGACTTAAATCTAGTATAAATTAAGGGGGACTTCAACATGTATATTGGTCTTAAGTAGATGGTATTGTTTTTAATATCTTAAAAAACTGTATTATAATCCTTTAAAATGAAGGTCTGGATTGTCATTTAACTCCTCTGCTACTGTCTTTTCTGTATTATTCCTTCCATTATATGAAATCTTAAAATGTGTCTGGGCATTTTTCCTTCCTCAACTTTAAATTAAAAACCCTATTAGGAAAGTGTAATAGATAGCCTAATGAGCATATGCCTCTAGGTTTCAATAACATCCATCTGTTCTTTCTTAGAAATTGATTGTCTGACCAGATACAGTGGCACATACCTGTAATCTTGGGAGACTGAGGCAGGAGGATTAGAAGTTCAAAGCCAGTCTCAGCAACTTAGCAAGACCATGTCTCAAAATAAAAAATGAAAAGTGCTGAAGATGTAGACTCTTAGAAAATAGGGTCTGATGTTTAAAACTCAAGGGATGGTGATATATCTTTTAGTTTACAAAGCTAATAATATGAAGAAAACTCACCAGCCAACCCAGAAATACTGTTTTCCTTATTGTTTTTTACTTAACAGTGTACAAGGGGCTTTAAACTATATAAAATAAATACTCCTCCTGACATCTAAAGTAGGTTAGGTTCTCTTGCTATAATTTCTCTTATTGTTATATACTTTCCCTTCTTAGCATATATCACAACTGATAGTAATTAACATTTGTTTTTATTACTTTCTTGAACTGTTTGAAACAGGACTATAGTTATTGTATTCATTGTTGTATCTACTGCATTTTATACAGTTGTGGCTCATGAGCTGGACCTAGTACATATTAGCTAAGTGAAAGAAAAATATAGCTCCTAAGACAATGAAGAAACATACAGATCAATCCAGAATGTGGTACATCCAATAGAAAAAATAAGTAAATTTCTTTATTAAATCAGTAGGGACTTGGGGCCAACCTCATTGATTTAGTAAGGCCCTAAGCAACTTAGCAAAACACTGTCTCAAAATAAAAATTCAAAAGGGGCTGGAGATATATCTCATGGTTAAGTGCTCCTGGATTCAATCCTTAGTACCTCCCCCCAAAAAGTGTGAAGAGACATCTTAACCCATCTTATTAGGATACTGATTAATAACAAACTGATTGTCAAACATTTTTGAGGCAATTTCATAAATTTGACTATGGAACAGATATTGAATGGTATCAAGGAATTAAGTGTTAATTTGGTTTAGTTAACATGACTACTTAAGAAAATATACTTTGATCTTAGTCCATTTAGGCTGCTGTAACAAAATACTCACACACTATGTGGCTTATAACAATAGAAATTTATTTCTTACACTTTCAGCGTCCTGGAAGTCTAAGATCAAAGTGCTGGCAGAATTGAGGTATTATAAGGACCAGCAACCTGGTTCATAGATGGCTATATTTTGGCTTTGTTTTCACATACCTGGAGCCTCTTTCAAGGGCACTAATCCCATTCTTCAGGAATTCATTCTTATGACCTGAAGGCCCCCAATGGCTCTTCCCCGCAAAAGCCGTAACTCCACATACCATCATCTTAGGGATATAATATAACATAGGATTTGGAGGAGGGATACAAACATTCGGTCTGTGGCACCATATTTTGTTTTAGAAATGCCTACTGAAAAAAAAATGTACAATAGAATACTTTTAGCAAAAGAAAAAAAGATGTATGTATAAGGGTAATGAGGCAAAAATCTTGATCATGGTTGAATGTTGGAGATGAGTATATGGTCGTTAATTATACTGTTCTCTCTATTTCTGTGAAGGTTTAAAAATTTTTATAATTAAAAATTAAAACCACCAAAATATGGTCCAGGAAACTTGTAGTGTAATGAAAGCAAGAGATAAAAAATACATGCAATAAGCCAGGCATGGTGGCACAAGCCTATAATCCCAGTGGCTTGGGAGGCTGAGGCAGGAGGATTGAGAGTTCAAAGCCAGCCTTAGCAAAAGTGAGGCACTATGTAACTCAGAAGTCTCTAAATGAAATACAAAATAGGCTTAGTGGTAGAGTGCCCCTGAGTTCAATCCCTGCCCTCAAAAAAAAAAAAAAAAAAAAAAGCCATGAAACAAATACTAAGCCAAATAGAAGACAGTGATATGACTTTAGAAAATGGCAAATGGGATGCCTTTTTCATCAAAAAGGCAGGACTTAAGACTAGCTTTGAAGCATGGAGATTTCAGTGAGGAGGAAGCAATCTGAAAGAGAGGAAACAACTTCTGCCTGAAAGGAGTATTAAGTGGTCTTTATAGCTCTTCAGTAGTAGACATGCATCATGTTACTGCTCAGGAAACAGAGGCTTTCTCCTCAAATTTATCAGAGAAGAAATGCTGTAATTTTCATCTCTCTCCATTGTGACCGTCATCGCCCCACTTAACATGGCAGCTAGCAGGACTCACTACATCCACCATCATCTTCTCTAAACATTGTAGGGAATGTCAAAAGAGTATCACACCTTCTCATGGTAGGAAATGTCAATAATGAAAAGAAACTGAAGGGACAACAGTTTGGTATTGAATTTCTCATATTCCTATATTACCTAGACTTCAGTTACTGCCCCCAGACTGAATCAGGAAACATGGATATATCTGTCCTTGATGGGGTTAGGCATTTGTTAGTGATTTTTTTTTTTAGGTCAAAGAGGTATAAGGAATTTACTTAGAAAGCATTTGAAAATGTTGTACCTTATTTCCCAGGTTTCCCTATTAGTTATGCCATTTTTATTCATTCGTTTATTTATTTATATTTTCACTAGCCACTCCAGGCAGGGATTGGCCCATGTCACCAGGTGTGAGTCTTTAGCAGAGGAGCTGTTTTTGCCCTCAGCTGCTAAGTCACCTTAATAGTATGGTATGTAAAGTTTCATGTACAAAACTCTACAGGTCATTTTTATCAAAATTAGTTTAATTGAATTAAAGGCTTCTCTTTCTATTAATATATATTTAAGAATGCTATGTATTCTGTTATTTTGTCTTTAGTGAGATCTTTGGATTTGATAATGTCTTCATGCTTCCAGCTCATTTTACTACATAGCAGTCCCAAGGCTTGTCATTTTAAACCAGTCTTAATCAGTGGGCTAACTTCTTTTAAGGAATAATAAAGGTTCTAGATATTCTTGAGACAGTAGTACTATTTCTTTTTAAGATTAGACTTCATAGATTATGACATGAGCTTTCTTCCCTTTCTGCTGTATTTGTTTCTTGAACTATCTCAGCTACTCTCATGGCCGTAGTGCTCACCTACCTGTATATCTGTATATCAGAACTGTAAAATAAAACTAAATCATTGGCTGTACCTTCTCTTCTGAACTACAGATACATATTTCTATTTTGTACTGTCACCAGATATCCTGTGCCTTAAATTCATCACAAAGCATAGTGGTAAATAGCTTAGCTCTAGAAATAGACTGCCTGGATTCGAATTTTGCTGCTTCCACTCTGTCTTAGCTCTACCCAATTCATTTTTTCACCATATTTTAGGAAAATTTAAATCAAGTTATTTAAACTTCTTGCATAAAATTGCTCATTTTCCTAAAATGAAATCTAGACTGTTGACAAGCTAATCTATATCTGCCTTTTCTTTTTCATCTCATTCTCACCCACCTGGCTTATCTCTGTCCAGCTCTACTGGCCTTCTTCTGTGTCTAAAACATACTGGACTAAACAGAGGAAGAACACTTTGTTTTAGCATGTTCTGCTTCTAGATCTTTAGTTACCAGGTTGAGAGAAACCTTTCCTAATCATTCACTTGAAAACAGTCTATCCTTCAGGATTTCTACTTACTTACTTTGTCTTATTATTATGCCAAAATAATAAAATCATGGTGTGGTTAATAAGTAGATTGTGTTGATTTTGAACACTGACTCTGGAGCCAGACACCCTAGGATTGAACATTGCTCTGTCTACCTACTGTCTCTGTCATTTGGGGGAAAAGTATTTCAACTTTTCTTATCTAAGTTCTGTGAAAGGGGGCCATTTGACTTTAGATATACTACTTATCCTCTTAGAGCCATAATTTTCTTTATGTTAAATGTGGACAATATATTCTTGAGAGGAAATACTATATAAGAAAATCCTATGTCTTATCACAATCTATAAAATAAAGGAGATGGAGGTAGGAGGGGGTAATTGTGTGTGTATGTGTGTGTGTGTGTCTGTCTGTCTGTCTCTAAATAATTGTGTCCATTATTTCCCCCAAAAAAAGTTATTTATTTTTTTGCTTATTGATTATTTATTATCTTGCTTATTATTTATTTCTTGCTTATTTTTCCTGCTTATTGACTTTACTACTCATCTAGTAAAGAGTATAAGGACTCCTTCCTTCTGCCAAGCCCCAGAAATAAAAACTTCAGTCTTATGTTTTTCCACCATTTTCCCTCACCCACAGCTGGTTTTGTTTGTTCTTTGAAATGTACTTCTTTTAAAGCTTTTGTCATCCATTTCTTCTTATTCTCACTAATTTAGATTTACATTATTTCATGCTTAGCATTTCTTAATAACCTCTGACTGCTTACCCTTCTTTTTCATGGTAAGCCTTGAGCATGTAGTTTATTGTTGCCTGAATTCTATAATATGAATCTGGTCATCTCCCTCATCTATTAAATAACCTGTGGTGATTCCCTCCTTTGACTGCATATTAAAGCCCAATTTCTTAGTATAGTAAACAAGGCTCTTGACTAAATCACTTTCAGCTTAACCTTCTTGCCTCTTTTTAGCTTTCCCCTTCTTTTCTCTGATCAGGCCATGATGAATTTCTACTGGGCCTACATTTCCCATATCATGCTGTACTTTTCTATCTTTGTTCTTGCCTTTCCCTTGCTTTCTTTGGTGTTCTCCAGTGCCTTTCTTTTTTCATTCTTCCTGTTTCATTCATAAACATCCTTTAAAATCTAGCCCAGTTGTCATTTATCTGTGAGATCCTCTATGATTTTCCAGAGGGAACACTTTATTCTTCTGATTATTCTCATAACCTTTGTTTTAACATTTATGTTGTATACTGATCAGTTTTATGACTGTCATGCCGAAGTAATCTGCCAGCTCACTGCCACTGAGGCATATTTTTTAAATGCACATATGTTTCTTTTTACACAAAATACATATGTGCATATATATATTATGTGTGTGTATTCCTTCTCTGGGGCCTGGCAGAAGGAAGGAGCCCTTATACTCTAATGGTCTGTATTAGCACTTTCAGGGAACTAACCAGGTTGTTAAGATTTTGAGTTTCCTTGAAGCTTAAAATACAAAAGTTTTAAGAGGGGAAAAAATCAGAGATTCCTAGCATTCTCTCCAAATAAAGAAGACAAGAAATTTTCTGAAGTTTTTCTCTCTAAATTGTACCAGAGATAGAAAAGGGAACAGAGGAGGCAATTTAAGAGCTCGAACAGCTCTGGTCTTGTGTGAGTCTCTTTCCTTTACTAGATTTTCTGGCCTACCTTTCTCTATGCTGACTCTAAACTGTGGCCTAGTTCTAGTTCATAGGTCTGTTCTCTCTAAACTGTGTCTCAAGACATGCCAGTGCCTCTCCAGCCTTCTCTGTCATCAGCACTGCTGGTCTGACTATGGCTATTGCCCCTTCTTGACCTATCTGGCCTTTTTTTGTTTCTCATGATTTTACTTTGACAAATATGATGATTTCTGGTATTTGACCCCAGCCTGATCTGATGACTGATTTAGCTATGCCCTTTGGTTTTCCCGGAAGGGGAACTTGTAGATTGTCCATGAGCCTGATGATACCCTGGGGCCAGACTGTGACAGCCAGTTGTGCTCAGGCCCCCCAGCCACCTGAGGGGCCCTTCTCTGGATTTTCAGCTAATTGGGGATAGACAGTTACTACAGTTTTCTGTCAACTTGTCTTTATTGTATTGATAAAATATTTTAGGAACCTACAATGCATGCCAATAATGAAGCATATGATTGTCAGATTTTGAACTGTTTGAGAATAGGGATGACTTCTGTTTCTTTTGTTTTCCTTCCTTATAGTCTCCCTCAGCACACATTAGTCCTCTATAACTCACCTGAGTAATAATTACAGGAAAGCTGCATCACAATTTTCTTGTTTTATTTTATTTTAGATTGCTCATCATATGAGATAGAATGTGTATATTTAGATAGTGGAAAATGCATAAACAAACAGTCCAGAGGATTTTTGTGTGTGATTTTGTTACTCAATAATAGTCAAACTCTTTTACACTATTGAGATTTTTTGTTATTATATTTTGGGAAAAGATATGTCCTTTACTCCTGGTAGCGATGTAAAAGAATAATAAATAGAATATTTTAATATTCTGTCCTGTTGAAAGATTAGGATACCGTTGATGTCATACAGACTTCAAGGCCAATCTTTTTTTGGAGGAGAGACAGAAAAATTAGGATATATCTGCATGGAATAGAAATGAAATATATTTACCAAACAGAATGAATAGTAGTCTATCTCACAGGCAGTGTGAAGAAAATAGTACTTAGATTTAGGCATCCTATTTTTGGCAGCTTTCTCCAGTGTGCTGGGCAGAGAGAAGAAAAGAAAGAAGCCTTGGAAATAGAGACTAACCAGTTACAGTTTCCAAAGAGACAGAGACCAAGTCTCAGTCAACCCAGAAGCAGGGAAGAGGAGTAGTTAGCATGAAACAACAGTTTAGTTCTCTTTCTTAAGTCCTTTGTGTGCAGGTCAGTCCTTATTAAAGACTTAGCACAAATGGGACTAGTCTGTTCCTTTTCAGTTCACATTTGCCACCCACCATTCAGATCATTTATTTTAAGGATTGCTAGTTTCAACACCAAATCCTTAACTACAAATGCATGGTTGACTTAATAAAATAAACAAAAGATTTAAAATTTAAAATTGTATTATTAATATGACCTGTTATTTTTAAATGCTGCTTTCCATTTGAAAACAGACTCTACCTTGCTTTTTAAACAGGACTTTTGGAGGGTGGAGGGAAGAACTACTTAAAGGGCCTGACTCTGTTTTCCTTGTTTATGTCAGCTTTGTCTTTAAGGAAGAAATTGCATTTTGTTATTCTTACAAATATTGAAATGCTTTCTTTTTTTTTGTGATAAAACCAACATGCAATATAACATAGCTTGTGCTTTTTTATTCTCCCAAATTAGATCCTGAGACAAGTAACCTATGATATGTTTAGGCCTTGCAATTTTTATTTATGATTTTGTACATTTCATATGAGAAGTATCTTTTTCTTATAGTTAATGATACATACTGATTATTTATGTGATAGGCAGGTTCTTTTTTTAAAAAAAGAAAATAGTTGTAGATTGACACAATACCTTTACTTTATTTTTATGTGGTGCTGAGGATTGAACCCAGTGCTTTCCACATGCAAGGCGAGTACTTTACCACTGAGCTATAACCATAGCCCTGAGATAGGCAGGCAGGATCTTATACTTAGCACATTTAAGTACATTGTTTTTAGTTCATGGTTTTGTTTCATTGTCTTCATATCTCTGGTTAAAATATATGGGTTGGTATGTACCAGGGAGATCTGTCAATGCTATACTTTCCTGAAAGGCCACTTTAATAAATGATCAGTGAAAGTTTCAAAATATTCTTGAGTTTGTGCCTAGAACATAAATAGTAGATAGATGTTTATTGATCTCATACACACCTATCTGTATGTATTCCTACAGTTTTCTTATTTGTTTTCTATGTTACCAATAAATAGTACAACCTGTTATTTTATTGACTGTGCATGTAGTAGACTTCATGCTCAATAAAACTTGATACAAAGTGTGATACTTTTGATACAGAGTGATACAAAGTTAAATCAGGTATAAATAGGTGCTGATTTTACTTAAAAAGGGATCTCAAGGTTACATGGTTTTGGAGGTGACATTTAGTGTAAGAGACTTGGATTCCTGCTACTTGACCTATTATATAACTTTGAACAAGAGCTTTAATCTTTGTAAGCTTCTCATTTCTTATATTTAAAATAATAATGGGTTTTGCTTTATAAAGTTGTCATGTTGATTAAATGGGATAATAAGCATTAAGATTATAGCAATGTATTTGACCCCAAGTATATATACAATAAATTGTAGCTGCTGCTATTCTTAGTGTCAATATCATTGTCAATAGTAGTCTTTATATTACTGTTAAAGATTCGTTATAATTATTCTTGGTAAATTCCAGCTAAAATTTCACTTTTTTATTAAATATATCTTTTAGTTGTTGATGGACCTTTATTTTATTCATTTATTTATATGTGGTGCTGAGGATTGAACTCAGTGCCTCATACACATGGGGCAAGCACTTTACCACTGAGCCACAGCCCCAGCCCTTCATTTGTTTTTTTGAATGATGGGCCAAGGAACAGAAATTTTCTGTCTTGAATTTCCAGGAGGAAAATATGTTTTTCTGTTTTCTCTCAGTATGCCTCATTATGTAACATTTTTGTGGAACCAACATATGATCAATAAATTCTCTAGGAATGTAATATTTTTGTAACTGAATGCTTAATTTTTATAAGAGAAAACTCTTGAGGAATTATTGTCTAGTCATAAAACTCAGCAGCAGATCAAAATACATGGGATACTTCCCAGAGCTTCACTAGTAGTTTAAAAGATAGTGCTTCTCCCCAACCCTGCCAACACATATACTAGCATGAAATAGATATGGGTAATGTGCAAACAACTCATACGAAGCAGATGAGATAAAAAGGATGCCAGGGCATTTGAGCCCTCTCCCCGACCACCAAATATGGTTTTGAGTTTCATACAATCCTAGTTCTCCCTTTACATAAAATATGCCTACTTACCCCCACTCTATGCACATACACACAAGGCAGAGACTAGTACCAAAACTTCTCATTTTGTTTCCACTCCAATCATTTCTTAATGAGCTCATGGCATAGGCTACTCACCCAAGTTATTTGTAATCAAAAAGAGGAGTTTGTGAACTCATTGAATCTCCTTAATTGGGAGATTGTGTTTCCAGAGGATAACTTAGGAAAGGGAAAGGAACAATGGAAAGCTCCTTTCTCTGAAATTTTACTTCTCTGTATGTTTAAAATAAGACACTTGATTGACTTACTCTGAAAGTCAGATGATAATACACAATTATAGTTCTGAAGACAGGCAACTGTACTATAACATCTACTCTATGGATGGGTCATTCTTTCTTAGAGTAATTTGGTAACTCTTTAAAGAAAAAAATTTTGAGGCTCACATAAATGTAATTGGTTTTCATTCATATTAACAATTGTTATAATATAAGTAATTGTTACTTTGCATGGTTAATGCAAAATGATTAATGCAAGCTAAAACCATGCAAAGAGATCTTAATGAGTAAAATTACAATTGTTTGATGGTCTTTAATAGTATCTGTCAAAATTTTAGCTCTTACTGTCAATTATAAATGTATATGGACATGAAAATACAGTAAAATTAGTATGTAGGGCACTAATATTTATGTAGTACAATTTGTAACATTGAGAATTAAAATGTTATTTCTTTGTATAAAACTTACAGAGAATATTTCAGTAGGATCTGCCTTGTCATCATATATATAACTTATGATATGATGGCAGTTTTTTGGATACTTTGATGAATTTTCACTCCTACATTTGCACTAACTTCCAACATTTTTAAAAAATATTTTTTAGTTATAGATGAATACAACATCTTTATTTTGTTTATTTATTTTTATGTGGTGCTGAGGATCCAACCCAGTGATTCACATGGCAAGCGTTCTGCCACTGAGCCACAACCCCAGCCCTCAACTTCCAACATTTTATCCTCTCTGCTCTCAATGTAGTAAAATATCTCTTCAAGCTTAATGTGATTTTTTTTTTTTTGTTTTTGTCTGTCTGCATTTCCTCTAGACATCTTTATCCTTTTACCACAACTATTTTTCTCATCTCTGTCAATAAGTTTGGCTCTTTTAAGTTTCTCTGGCATGTCTGAAATCTCTTGAATGGGTTAAGGAGACAATGGGCTATCATTGTCATAACATTCCAACCATCAGCAGTTTCTTCATAACTACATTTATGTTCAATTCTAATTTCACTTCCAGCTTTAACACTTTTTTTTTCTCTGCTACACCTTCATCTTGTTGGCCAATAGTGTCTTTTGCATGTCTATTTTTAATGTCATATGGGTTCTCAGTAGAAGACAAGAAAGTAGCACAACTATATTATTTGCTGTTAACTGCATAGTAGATGCCAGTAACCAAAACTGTTAGACTTTGATTGGTTACTAACCATGATCCACATCTGTTATTTCTGAACTCTTTTATGAACTGAAAATTCAGAAGTGAAGATTTCACCTAATATAATACTCCCAGTTAATATAAGGTAACAACTAAAAATTGACCCATGTTGTTTGGTGACTGGTATTATTAACTGAACCAGGGTGAATAAAATCTGCATTTTATAACCATTTTAAACAAGGGTATAAGCACTGAAAACCTGTCTGATAGATCATATCACAAAAGCTGTTTCAGATCCAAAGATTGATTTTACTTTGCTTTACTATTACCTCAGCTAACAAGTAAGGAAAAGATATGAAATTGAATAAATGGGTTCACTTCTCCTGTGTCCCTCTTGTTCCTCAAGAAGGTCTTTCTGCAAATGACCTAATTTTGTTCTTGTTTAGAGCTGACTGGAACTCCATTGCATATGCTTATTGAGATTAGCCAGACTCAGAAAGTCAAGAATTGTACTTTTTTCCCCTCCCTCTCTCATGTGTGGAAGTAAAAAAAGAATGAAAGAAAATGGCATGAAAATAGAAGAGAAACCAGTAATCTAGAAGGATTCCTAGGGAGGCGGACAGAGAGAAGGGGATTTGGAGAATGAATCAGATCAAATTACGCATTGTTAACATATGAATATATCAGAGTGAATCCTGTGATTATGTGTAAGTACAATGGACCAATTAAAATAGTAATAAGTAATAATAAATGAATAAACTCTTTAGGGTTCTTTTTGAACTAATATGGAAAATGACCGTGATATACTAATTTCATGAAAAGAGCAAGGTGCAGAACTATGTGAATATTATGCTGCCATTTACTTTCTGAAGTTTGGTAGTTTGGGCAGTCACTGGGATTAATGAATTTGCTGGGGTTAAGAATCAGAGAGGCAACACTTTCACAACTAGTAAATAGCAGCATTGTATCTTTAAAAGTATGAGAATGATATTTATTCAAGACATTTACAAAGGACTGCTGTATACTTGGAATTATTCTAGATATCTAGCAATGAATATTATAATCAAACTTCCTGCACTCCTGGAGCTTCAGTTCAAATGGGGGAGTCAAAAAGCAGATAAATTGCCCAGTTCTGACATTTACTCTTTTATTTCATTTGTTCTAACCCCTCTTTTTTTTTTTTAAGAGAGAGAGAGAGAAAATTTTTTTAATATTTATTATTATTATTTTTTTTTTAGTTTTCAACGGACACAACATCTTTGTTTGTATGTGGTGCTGAGGATCGAACCCAGGCCGCACACATGGCAGGCGAGCGTGATACCGCTTGAGCCATATCCCCAGCCCCTAACCCCTCTTAATCATATCTTGTTCCTTCTATGTAATGAGCTATTAAAAAAAATGTGGTCTTAAGCATATTTTTTTAGAGATGCTCTTACTGTAGTTACAGTGTTTCAAAGTTCAAATAAGTAGGACTTGTAATTTCTTTTACTTCTAGCAGGGAAGGAACAATCTTGTGCCTCTGTAGTTGTTTGAACAAGGACAAACTCTCATCCTTTGTTTCTCATCCAGAATGTATGCCTCAGTTAACATTGCTAGCTGAAAAAATCCTTGATACTTGTAGATTCTGGCAGAATATGCTTCCAATATCAGTTGCTTTCCCCAAACTGCTCTACAGTGTTTCTGTGGCACAGTGAAGTCTTTGGCCATCATGCTACTTTGAAAATCAAAGCCTTTGGATCTCTAATGAAATGTTTATAAAAATACCCCATTTTGAAACTTGCTCAGGAAAAGGAATTATGGTAAATGGTCTTAGGAATCCCTCTGGCTGGGTTGGGGTTGTAGCTCAGTTGGTAGAGTGCTTGCCTTGTACGCACAAGGCCCTAGGTTTGATCCCCAGCACCATGCCTCTGGCTTGCTTTGGCATTGTTTCATTTAATATTATGTACTCTGGAAATATCTGGAATTAACATGAATAAATGAGTATTTTTTAAAACTCAAAGATAATCTTTTTTGGAAAGAGGAGGTACTGGGCATTGAATTCAGGGGTACTCAACCACTGAGCCACATTCCCCAGCCCTATTTTTTAATTTTATTTAGAGACAGGGTCTCACTGAGTTGCTTCGTGCCTCACCATTGCTGAGGCTGGCTTTGCACTCTTAATCCTCCTGCCTCAGCCTCCTGAGCCTCTGGGATTACAGTTGTGTGACCATGCCTGGCTCCAAAGATAAGCTTTTATCCTGTCTTATTCCATGGAGGTACAACATCATGTATATATCCCTAAATGTTATTTCTATGTGATAAATTTCCCTTTGTCAAATTTAATACAGGTATTGTCAAAAGTCTCATCTGGGGACTGAGGATGTAGCTCAGTTGGTAGATTGCTTGCCTTGCATGCACAAGGCCTTGGGTTCAATCCCCAGTGCTGTCAAAAAAACAAAGTCTGTGAGAGGGGCTGGAGTTCTGGATCAGTGGTAGAGTGCTTGCCTAGCATTTACAAGGCACTAGGTTTGATTCTCAGCACCACATAAAAAAATAAAATAAATATATTTAAAAAATAGTCTCCTCTGGTATTCTTTTATTAAGGTAAAAACAGAAAGAAGTTTTTTGGATGGACCTTTATAGAATGTTAAGCCTACAATTAAAAAGCAGATACTGTGTATATGTTAGTCTGGGGTGATTTCCCTGGTGTCAATAATAAAAGAAAGTAAACAGTCAAATGTATGAAGCACATGTGGTTTAGTAATATAGTGACTCTCATAATACTTATGTAAAAAGAGGACCAAGGACCTTTATTTAGGCTTACTTATTCTTTGGTGTTGACCATCTTCATGTAAGGCACTCATGTATGTGAAAGTAAGAGAACAGCATTTATTGAAGAAGTATTTAATAAGGGACAGCTGTGTAATTGGAATTATTCTAGGGATCTAACAGTGAATGTAAGACAGTCAAACTCCCTGCTCTCTTAAAACTTCTACTCTTATGGAGCTTGAAAACAGATAAATTACATAGACTGATTAATTAATTGATTGATTCCATTGCTTTCATTACATATTTCTGTCAGTTTGACTACCAGCCTGGGTCTCTTATTAGCATGGTAAAAAGATCTGATCACTAAGTATTATAGACTTGTAAAGTGTTGAAGTGGAGCTTCGGAGAATTAGGGACAGTGAGCTTTGAAAAAACATTTCTAACTTCATCAGTGACTCCTACTTGCTTGTCCCTCTTGAGTGTATTCTGCTGCTGGCCTTTGTTGTTAGTTCTCATAGCACTTTAGCTTTCTGTCTGAAGTAACAAAAAATTTGGTTAGGGATATCAATAATTTCAAACTCAGAATTCTTTGTTATGTCTTAAAAACAAAAATAAGGCTGGCGATGTGGATCAGTAATGGAGCACCTGCCTAGCATGCTCAGGGTCCTGAGTTTTATTCCCAATACCATAGGGAGAGAAGAAAAGAAACAATGTAGGGGAAAATATGTCTTAATACGTTTGACATTTCAAGCTAAAACCTGGAACAAGACATTGCTATTGAAAAATATTCTTATTTGTCATTCCTTATGTAGGTCTGTGAGTTCCCAGCTATATCTTTTGGTAACATCTGACTTACTATCTAGTAGCATGATTTAATTTTAAATCATTTGATTTCTTTCTTTTTTTTTTCATATGAGGATACCTTTATTAAAACACGGCACTTTGAGAAAAAGAACAAATTTGATCTTGGTAAGCAAATGTAAGGCTGTCACTTTTGCTGTTTGCATTAAATAAACATGCTACATGGTTTTTCCATTTAAAACATGTAGGTTATTTGATTATGCCAGAAAAAGTCAATAACTGACAAACATTTTTGTGAAATACACTTAATCTTTGTCCACTTTTTAATACTTCTCTCACAAAACTACACCTGTAAAGTACATTTACAGGCTAACACATTTTAAACAAAGAGGAAAAACTATCATTTACTTAACCAGATACTCATAGTAGTAAACTTTGTCTTTTAAGATGGAGAGACTTGTTTTAGTAGTTGTTTTTGTTTTAGTTATGCCCGTGGTTTTGCTTTGTGTTTTAAAAGTTGAAGGGAGTACACTCTCCCTGGGAGTTCACAGTTAATTGTAGTGAATAGATCAATATTAAGCAATCATGTCTTTTAAAGCCCTTTCTAATCCTGAGATTTTATGATTCTATATTTACTTTTGCCTCTGCTTTTTTCCCTTAGTAACAAGAGAGCAAGGATCATGTTGTTGCTGAACGGGGAGTAAATTGGGCCAGGGGTTATAGATGGTGATGGACTGTCTAAAATGTGTGGTTGATTCTAGGAGGTGCAGTTCCTTTATAGTTTTTTTTAATACTTAATAAATTTTCTTAATTGTAATTATTTTTATAATGGCGGGGGGATACAAAGATAAACCCAAAGATAAAAACAAATTTAGAAGTTACCTTTTCAAATACCTTCCGGCAAACAGGTCATCTCGGAATTCTTAGAGGTGGATCAATATATGTCATCAAAAAGTTGATTGAAGCTCTTGACAAGAATCTTGGTAGAGGAAAAATACTTTTTATGGGCTTATGTTTTTTTACTCATTTCTTGCAGTTTCCTGAAAGAATTTTCCTTAGTGGTCAGATAGAATTTAAGCTGGATATTTTCTCTTCCTTGGAGTTGGAATAGTTTCATTCATGTGTGTGTCCGCCTTAAATATACCTCTTAACCTATAGTAGGTGCTCAAAAGTTATTTTCTGAGCTGAACTCAGTACCTGTTCTTGACAGAACAATGGGAAAAAATACCAGGTAAAAAGAGTAAATTTTTGATATGTTCTTTCTAGTCTGTGTCCACAATGTTCCTGTTCAGAAAATGTAAAAATGTTTTTATGCATACTATTTTGGAACCATAAGGACTGACTTTGTATTTCAGAGTTGGAAGAAATGAAATTGATATCCTAAATTGTAAAATGCCAAAAATAAGTAAAGCTGAAATGAATTAAAGCCTACTGCTCAAAAAGGCCACAGAAAATCTTCATACAGAGGGTGGCTGTAATTGAAAGGATCCAAATAAGTATTTAAAACCACCCCTCCTCAGACTTCTGAGTTTCTGAATTTCAAATTGGTGTTTTATGTTTGACAAGGTGACATTGTATAAGAAATGTATTGTAAAACATTGCTCTACAATAGGAAAATGATTGAATGTAAATATTTCAAGATGTGGACCACTGTTCAAATGTTATCATAAATCTTTGCCATTGTTTTAGGGGATAACTCTTCATGCATATATGAACTGAATTGATAGAACTAGTTCTTGGAAAGGAAAACATCAGTGAGTTTCTGCCTCTTGCTTACCAGTAGTCTGATTCTACCACTACAGTGTCCTTTTAGATCTTTGCTATAATCATATGGTTATTAGTACATAGGTAGGGAAACGATTTTTGAAGATATAATATCTGGTATAGCTTTGTTCTATTCACTAAGTGACTTGAAATGTCATTGTTATGTGAAATTAGAATGTGCTGGGACAATTTGCACTTTTAAACTTTGAAAAGAAAACAGCTTAACCTATGAGATTAATTATCCTTCCATTCCTTCTAGGTTTGGAAGGTTTACAGTTGCTGCTCTGCAGTCCAAAGTAGAACAGTATGAACGTGAAACCAATCGCCTCAAGAAAGCCCTGGAACGGAGTGATAAGTATATAGAGGAACTAGAATCTCAAGTTGCACAACTAAAAAATTCAAGTGAAGAGAAGGAAACAATGGATTCCATTTGCCAGAGAGCACTTTCTGCAGATAGCAATGGGAGCAAAAGTAGTGAGGAGGATGTGGCATCGAAGAATCAAGGTGATAGTGCCAGAAAGCAACCTGGCTCATCTGCCTCCATTACTGTCCACCTGGCAAAGCCCTCCAGTGGCCGAATCTCTGACACCAGTTCTGCCCGACAGGAAAACACTAGCAAAACAGAATCAAACTGTCCTAAGAACAAAGATATGTACCAAAAACAAGTAGAAATAATGTTAGATGTGACAGATACAAGTATGGATACTTATTTGGAAGGAGAGTGGAGTAATAAACCAAATGACTGTGTACCCTTTAAAGATGAAGAGCTTTATGATCTTCCAGCCCCTTGTACTCCTTTGTCCCTTAGTTGCCTTCAGCTAAATACACCAGAAAATAGAGAAAGCTCTGTGGTCAAAGCAGGAAGTTCTAAAAAGCACTCAAACCATCTCAGAAAATTGGTGTTTGATGATTTTTGTGATTCTCAAAATGTTTGTAATAAAGATTCTTCAGAAGATGATACAAGTAGAAATGAAAATGAAAAGAAATCAGAATGTTTTACTTCCCCAAAGACAGGATTTTGGGATTGTTGCTCCACAAGCTATGCCCAAAGCTTGGATTTTGAAAATTCAGAGGAGAACACAATAGCAAATTCTGTCGGAGAAATATCTTTAAAATTGAGTGAGAAGTCAGGCTCATGTTTATCCAAGAGGCTGAATTGTATTCGCTCTTTTGAAATGAACCGGACAAGAACATCCAGCGAAGCATCAATGGATGCTGCTTACCTTGACAAAATCTCTGAGTTGGATTCAATGATGTCAGAGTCAGACAATAGCAAGAGCCCTTGTAATAATGGTTTTAAGTCCGTGGATTTGGATGGGTTATCAAAGTCTTCTCAAGGCAGTGAATTTCTTGAAGAATCTGAAAAGCTGGAAGAAAGAACTAAGCTAAACCTTTCCAAAAGTTCTCTAACTACTGATCAGTTAGAAAATGGAAATGAATGGAAACCTACTTCCTTTTTTCTCCTCTCTCCATCAGACCAAGAAATGAATGAAGATTTTCCACTCCATTCTACTTCTAATCCAGGAACTAATGATATCAAACCCCCAAGCTGTTTGTTTCAGACAGAATTTTCCCAGGGTGTTTTGTTAAGTAGTTCACATCGACTATTTGAAGATCAAAGGTTTGGGTCATCATTATTTAAGACATCTTCAGAAATGCACAGTCTTCATAACCACCTTCAGTCTCCTTGGTCTACTTCTTTTGTGCCTGAAAAGAGGAATAAAAATGTGAATCAGTCAACAAAAAGAAAAATCCAGAGCAGCCTTTCCAATGCCAGTCCATCAAAAGCAACCAAAAGTTGACTGATTAGGGAGGTGTTATTTGTGATTTTATCCTGAAAGGAACATAAAAATTTTTTAAAGTTACTTTTTTCCTTTTATAAAAGTCCTAGACGGTTTTGGATTGATGATCTTTAATCAGATGCCAGGTCAGAATGGTAACTTAACCTGTATCCACTGTACTTATTTCATTTTGAAAAAGACTTATGGTCTTTTTATTTTTATTTAGATATCTTTTGGACCTGAGAAAGTTTTTGTTTGATTGTTTTTCTTTTTAGTGAATATTATGTGTATCTGGGTTGGGTGGGTTTTGTTTCCTTGAATTTTATTTAACTGTTAGATACAGTATCTTATTAATGAGGCTCAGTTGTCTTCAATACTCTATTCTTAAGTAAAACTTTTAGTATTTAGCTCATAAGAGTTTCTTTAAAGCTTTTTCTAGGGTGTAGGTTATTTGTGTGTTCCTCTTTATTTATGTTTTGTGATGGCCTATCTTTTATGCAAGGCCTTAATGAAGAAATAGCACTCTGACTTCAGTCCAATGTTCTTTTACTTTTTGTTAAATTTTACATATATGTTTGCATTTTTTACAATTGTGCTTTGTCCAGTTTTTGTGAAAATGTTCTGCTAGTGTGAAAGAATATATTTTCTCTATGAAAGTATTCATTCTATGTCAGGTAGCTTATATATGCTCATCTTTTGTGTGTCTATATAAAATCAGAAATTGAGCATAATTTGGAAGGAAGGCATGGTTGAGTTTGAAGAAGCTTCAACATCACAGCTTCATTGTTCCAGATGTATAGGTACAGAAGCACTCTTTACCAAGTTCCTTGATCCACTTATATCATAGGGGAGGGATTTTCATAGTGATAATGTTCTTCTTTGCATGTTACTGTTCTTTGTGGAAATGCATGGCAGCATTTTTGCTTGCTCCATTTTCTTAACAAAAATATTTCTTTAAACTTCTTTTAAAAAAGAAGTTTCAGTTGGCTAGTATGTAGGGCAACTTTTCTAAATGAAGAGTTGAGGGGGTAAGGATAGGTAAGAGCTAAGCACAAGTTTTAATTTAGGCTCTGAAAAAGTATATTATTCTGAACATGTTTGGTATGCCTATAAACGTCTTTAAAAATGGGTTTGTATGCTAATGACTTGTTTATCTAATGTGCACTGAACATTTTACATTAATACCTTATTGTTTTACATTAATACTGCATGCTTTTCTATGTGAATTGAATAAAGAATGTCATAAGCACTGTATGTCTTGATGTCTCAGATATTGAATTAGCCTGTAAAGACCAGGGAAATTTATTTGTAATTATTTTTTATAATACAGGGTCATTCAACTCTGGCCCATGGACTAAATCTGGTCTATACCAGATTTTAGAAAGGCTTATAAGCAAAAAATGGATTTTAGTTTTTTAAGTGTTTTTTTTAATCCAAAGAATTAATATTTCATGACACAAGAAAATTACATGAAATTCACATTTCAAAGTTTCTAAAATAAAGTCTTACTGTAACACGGCTATACTCACTTGATTACCTACTATCTATGGCTGCTTTTGCAATACAGCGGTAGAGTTGAGAAGCTACAACAGAGACCATATAGATTAGAAAGTTTGAAATATGTACAGTCTGCCTTGTTTTACAGAAAAAAATGCTGATCCTTGTTGTAATAGACTCAAGATTCAATGAAATCATAAAAATATAACAAAATCACTTCTATGATTTGGAGAATTATGCTTTCTAATTTCAGAAGTAACAACCAGAAAAAGCTAATATATAATATGTTAAAGCTAATGGATACTTTCAGAGCTATTAGCAGTTTAAATATCTTTGATAATATGGTTATCCATTAGGAACTCAAATGAAGAAATCTAAAAATTTTGTCAGTAAATGTAGGGATGGTATGGTCTAAGTGTATGTGTATGTCCACCCCACCCCCTACCCCGTCCCCAATTAATGTATTGAAAACTAACCTACAAGGTAGTGTATTAAGAGGTGGGCCTTTGGGAAGCGATTAGGTCATGAGGGCTCTGCCCTTGTGAATGGGGTTAATACTCAGGCCTGGAAGAGCTTTTTTGCCCCCTTCTACCACGTGGCCTTGATCTTTGGATTCCCCTGCCTCAGAACTGTGAAAAATAAATTTCTATTAATAAATTAGCTGATCTAAGGTATTTTATTATAACAGCTCAAATGAACTAAGAAAAAGGGGCTTCACTCTGTCTATAACTAAGAATGTGTATTTACTAATCTGTTGGTCTAGAGTGCTTCCCAGTTGCTTACCTTCACGAGGCTCTTCATCCTTCCTAAAGCAATATTTCATACATCAGCCCATGCTGTTCCTGTTTGTACAGAATTTGAATTTGGTCACATATGCTTACTTTTTATGTCTTTACCATAATCTAATGTCATGACAAATAAGGAAGTCTCGCAGGTTTTCAAATATGTCTTCTATATATACATAAGACAACATTGAGCCCAAATATTTACTCCCCTATATCTCATCTAAACCTTTTTCTTAAATCCTGGAAGACATCTGGCAGGCATGGGAGGCTGATCCCTGATAGGACAGAGATGTAGTTCTCCCTAATTTACAGAAAAGCAACTTGAGGATTAGTTACCACAGTTGAAATTGGATAGAACCATATTTTAAAAATGGGTCTCTGGTTCCAGAGTTTATGCTCTTCCATTCCTGTGTGTGAGTTCATATTTGGAAACAAAGGATGAATGGTTTGAATTTCCCAAGAGTTCCTTTAAAATTATTTTGAGAGTGTTCATGTATTCTTTACAAGTGACATTTATTTCCTGCCTGGCCTGTGTCCCTTGGTCTGGGCTCTGCTTCCATATAAAAACTATGTTTGGCTCGGCTTCCATATAGGAACTATATACTTTTAAAGATTCACAATGACTCTGACATTTTTATAAATTTAAATTTTCTTTTGCTATTGGTTAATATCACTAAAGTTATGCTAGAAAACAGTATATTAGTGATATCACTTCATGTTTTTATAAAAATAGCTTTTGAGGCTAATTTTTCTAAATTGCTGACTATAGCAATATAACTAGATGCTAGGGTTTTGTTGTCATGACCTTTAGTATTTTTAATTTTAAAAACATCTAAAAATTATGTCCTTTTTGTTTGTTTAGTCAGCTGACCAAAAAAAAAAAAAAACTGAAAATGGTAGACTCAAGTCTCTTAATTTCAAACCTGCTTGGCTTTCCTGTCATCTCTTTGGTATCTACATTAGTTTGAAACAAAGGTACCACTAAACAAGAGCACCTGATGTTGAACTATATGTTTCAGGAACTTGTCTCCATATACTTGAATGGTTTGCAATTATTCAAAGTAATAATCTGCACAAGAGATTTTTTTTTCCACTTTTGTGCCTGTGGATGGTATTTGTAGAGAGCATCAAATTAACAGTTTATGGTGTGTGGCCTGTTAGAAGAGTTTCCAAAACCTCATAAGAAGGTCTGTCTTTCCTATTTGTGGGAGTCCTGCAATACAGCCTTTGCCTGTCACAATGTAACCTGATCCCTTTAATAATACTTGGCAGAGAGAAAACCTTTTAAGCAATGATCTCAGAGTGCATAGTGAACATTTATTGCCTAATTCTCGGAACCCCACTCATAGCGAGGAAGCATTTATTAAGATGCATATTTAAGAATCCATCTAGAGCACAGGCTAGGGTGATCTTCAGTTTTATGTGGCTGAAACAGTCTAGAATACTTTGAGTTGCCAAGTCCACTTTTTGAAACAAGGTAGATTCTTAGGTTTGCTGTGTTAATAGGGAGGAGACCCTCTCTAATAATATTAGTTGGGTTAAGCCAAGTGTGTAGGTAGGCTTTTTGTGTTTATAATCTGTGGGTGTAAGGGCTTTCCACAAAGGGTAAGGATCTGACTTAGACATTTACTGAGACTTATGAGAAGGGAACCTGTAAGTCTAGTCCATGTTGATTCTTAACATTGGTGAATAGAAGAGTGTTCACGTTGCAGAGAACTTGAACTGTGAGGAAATCTGGTGGCTTCATAGAGGTGCTGTTCTTACTAAGTCTCTGAAGGTTGAGTAAAGAATTGGGCACATAAGACTTTTGTCTTATGCAGGAGGGGGCACCTTTTATCAGCAGTTTCAGAAGCGCTGAAGGAACCCCATCCTAAAATCTGGGTTCCTGACTGAATGAGGTTTCCCGCATTGCTACTTGCCTGAGCTTTGCAAATTGGGCTTTGCTCCTCCTCCAGTCATAATCCCCTGAGGCTCTGGGTCTTGCCCTAGTCGCCAGGACCGGCGGCCTGATGGCGAGACAGTGACTCCCCTGGCGCTGAAAAATCTTAGCAGGTGGCGGGGCTGGTCCATCAACTGTCCATTAAGTCGAGGCTTGGCCCTCTGAGGGCTGGAAGGGGCAACCTTGCCTCACCCATGGGGTCAACTTGGTGAAAAGGTGGGATCTGTCCCGCCAGCTTATCTCTGAGCTTCTCTTTCTCCCTCGGACCCTAAAGAACTCAGCCTTCCCCGATTCCCGTCACCATTATGGTCTCCCCCAACCCCAACCTCCGCCCCCTCCTCCCCAGTCACTTCTGAGCACAAACCGTTCCTGGCTTCTCCAGCCGGAGTTTCCCGCGCTTTTGAGGGTGCTCTCAGCTGGTCCCTCTCCAGCCCTACTCCTACCGCGTGTTCTGCGGTTTCCTTTCATTTTATTATCACTCTAGAAACCTGACGATTAAGACGCGAAGCCAACAAAGAGTTTTCTTTCCACCTTAACCTTGCACACAATCCTTTAACAAATTAATTAATCCTAATGAATTAACACTTCATTTATTTAAACGCGCTACAGTCCATGAATTAAATTTTCATGCAGTGATTAAAGGCTGTTAAAATATGCATGATTTCGTTAAAATTTTATAATAAATCAGGGCAATGTGTTACATGACAAGGCAACTATTTCCCAGTCCCTCGCAAGGGGCTTTGATTTGTGCGGGCGGCGGGGAGGAGGGGCGGCAAGCGGCGGCACCGGCCAGCGTTAGAGCCGGGCGACAGGACTCAGCTCCGCACTCTCGGGCTTGGACTCGCTGCCTCGCGGTTTCCTCCGCGGCTTCCAGACCCTCTTGAGGATCTTTCTGCAGGCAGAAGAGAGCCTGCGGAGGGCGACCGACGCCCGCCTCTGGGTCCTCGGGACCTCACTCCAGCGGGACTGGGTGGGGGGTCCTCTGCTTTCTATCTCCTCCAATAGAGCTCCCTACAGTCAAGGCGTGCAAGTGTCCAGGTCCGAGCGACCCACAGGCGGCTGTCTGGGAGAAGGAAGACAACATCTGGTCGCGTGGGGTCACGGGCTGGCTGGCTGTTGTAGAGATTTGCTTGTTGTTTTAACCCGGGGTGGGCGGTGGCTGGCAGCTGTTTTTCTGATCTGCGCGCACTTCCAGTTTTGAAAGGGCCGGCGCGGATGGGGCAGGGGAGTCCTTGCTCCTCGCGGGACCTAAATCGTAGGGGCCTGTGGCCTTGTTAAGTGATATAACGTTGTTCACTTGAGCTGCGAAAGTGTTTCCGGCAACTGGCAGGCAGGGGAGGCCGATCCCTGATAGGACAGAGACGTAGTTGTCAGGCATCACTGGTAGGGCTTTCACAAGGTAGGTGGGTTTTATAGGCACAGAGAGACCAGGTGGAGATATATAAATATAGATCTCTATATAAGGAATGCAGAGAGAATGAATGGCAATGAACTTGACTGAGAGGTATCCTCAGGGTCGCAAGGTCATCAGCGACATCTCCGGGTGGGGTGTTCCACATCCAGGAAAATGTCCCCAACGGAAATTACACTTGAGTTTAAGAGCCAGAGGAGGGCTGGGATGTAGCTCAGTGGCAAAGCGTCTGCATTGCATTAGCAAAGCCCTGGGTTCGACCCCCAGTTCCAAAAAAAAAAAAAAAAAAAAAAAAAAAAAAAAAAAAAAAAGAGCCAGAGGAAAGAAAACAATGGATTTTCCACTGCTGTAGTTGAGAATGTCGCCTGCGGGTCCCAGCTGGAGCCTAGTCTGCCAGCCGAATTGGGAGTCATTAGGAGAGAAGGTCCGGAGAGGCCCAATACCTCACCCACCGGGACTGGGGATCCAGGGAGGCGAGAGGCTGCGGGTGCTAGGCAGAGCCGGGTAAAGAAGTAGGACTGTGGCCTCCAGGAAATCTCAGAGCCGGTAGCAATCGAGAGAGCAACTCCAGTCTATAGCTAGGGGCTACGTTGGCCAGGAAGGGCAAGACCACCGCTGGGCACCCGGTGGGGTTGGCGCTAGCGGCCTTGGGGGCTGCCAGAGGTGGTCAGAGGGCCACTATAGAGATCCGCGAGGAACTCAGTGGCAATCACTGGGGGAGCTACCGGGCCAGGATGCGCAAAGAGTTGCAATGAGGGAGACGAACGATGAAAGCAGCCCCGGCTTGACCCTAGGAAGGCGGTGCAGAAGCTAAGAGAAAGCACCGCACCTGCTCCTCCTCTGTTACACACTTCCGAGAGAGTGTCCCTGCAGGAGGTCGCCAGGACAGCCCAAGTGCGGCCACTGTTTTGATCCGAAACCCCTCCCATCGGGCTGCTCCTCCCTTTGCCCCAACAGTGCTGGGCGGCTTCTGAAGTCCGTGGTATTTGGGCTCTGGGGCTTCCTCTGAACGGTGGGCACTCGCTTGAGTGGTGAAAAGTGCCTTGTTTCAAAATTGCCAATATCTAAGAAATACGTGACACTCTGAGTCTGCGAAGAGCAGAGGCCAGGCTTCAGCCTCCAGGACCCAGGTAGCAGGGCCTACAGGTGGGATCAGACCCTCAGGTTCTGACAAGTGTGGGGTCCGACTCCCTCCACCTGTATGTATACAACCACCGTGCACTTACGTCGACATTTTCCGGGACGAAACCCCATTCCCTAAACCCGGGAGGTAGCCCACTGTCGTGTCAAACACTAACTTTTCCCTGCGCCCCACTGGAAAGAGAAAGGCAGCCCAAATGGGCAGCTGCTGTCAGGCTCGTCCTCGCCTGGGACTGGTACACCCGGGACAGGTACAGTGCCGGCTCTTTCATAGAGCCTCTCCCACTTTTCCTCACTCCAGCCAATGAGTTCACTTCCTGAGCTTGGGATAGGGGAGCTACTAGAGGAAATGTAAAGTGAGGCCTGCCAAAAGAGGAGGAGAAAATTAATTAATGAGGGAAAGAAATGTGTCTCTGATCCAGATGATAGACTCCCTGTCCCTGGGGGCGGAAATTCCTTGGAAATCAATAGCTGTGCATTCATTATCCCTCTCTTGATAAAATGCAAAGCTATGAGATGGTGTGTGGGGGAGGGAAATCTGTGTGGGTCATTAAACAAGAAGGTGGGGGGAAATTGCCCAGGAATCTATGCCAAGGCTTAGACCCCATGTGGGCATCATTAGCACAGGCAGGGGCCAACTAGTTACAGCAGTTGCCAAGCCAGGAAAACAAAGCAGTGACATATGGGTGAGATGAGTCCAGGCCGGAAACCCTTTCCTTTTACCCATTATAAGTAAAAGTCCACCAGTGTGCCTCACTCTTTAAACTGGAGTTGAGGTCCAGGAATATGCCAGATAACTTTTCAAGCATCACTTTGCATTTCTGTTCAACTCCCTCTCATTACATCTATTAACTTGTACCTTAAATGCCTTTCTTCTGTAGCTTCCTCATGCTCATGGACTGTCACCTCCTGGAGGACAGGTACCCTTAATTTCCTCTTATCTCTAATGTCTTGCCTAGACTAAGGTTCAGCAAGAATTTGAGGAAGATAAGGTCGCAGGTAAATGAGGGAAGGTGAAACAATTGGTCTCAGAAAAACAACAGGCTGGAATAAAAATTTACATCTCTGGGGCACACCTCTCCTGCCCAGTCTCCAGCTCCTTTATTTTGGTGGGGTATACTGGGGATTGAACTCAAGGACACTGAGCCACTGCTCCAACTCCTTTTGAAAGAGACCCAATCAAGGAGCTTCTCACAAACCCCAATCAGCCCTTGCTTGTTGAACTCTCCCTGCCTTTTCTTCCTCGTTTTCCCCAACTGACCTGTCTTCCTTCCTAAACATGTTTATTGCTTGATAGAACTCTTTTACAGCTGCCTTGGTGGAAAAACACATGTGGCCAGGTGGGCTTCCGATCCATAGGAGAAGGAAAAGAAAGGATTGTACCCAGTCCTCATATTTCCCCTCAAAAAGAGGGGATAGGTCTGGCCTCACCCAAAGGTGGGAAGGTACTCCAGTTGTCCAGAGGGAGGTGAGTTAGGAAAGGAGTGGTAGTGGGATGGTAAACTCCTGACTTCATCAGGCAGACTATACTTCAGCTGGGTTTACTAAAGGCCTCCCAGGGTCAGAGGGGTAAATCAAGGTTCACCTGGGGGTATTTGGGGACTCCCTATCTGTGGACCCACCTGGCCACAAACCCATGCTTGTTTGCTTTTCTGTCTGCCCTGCACCCTTCAGGGTCCCTAAAGGCCAACTTTTCTGGGGTGGGGTGAGGGGTGGGGTTGGGGCAGGGGGGATGAATGTGGGGTGCTGCAGGAACCAGCCCCCAGTCAGGGGTAGGGAGGGGCCCTTTCTTACCCACCACAGGAAAGTACTGGGATCTATCAGGGCGGATGTCAGGAAGGATTAGGTTAAAGTCTGGACACCTGGAGTGACTATGACCATTGGACTCACTTTTTCCCTCCAGCGACGTCTGCTCATTGTCCATTCCCTGTTGAGATAAAGTTGCATTTAGCGTTCCTAGGGGACTGCATAATGGATGGAGCAGTGGCTCCTTCTCACACCAGCAAGTGAACATTCTTCTTACTTCCCTTGCGGGCTAGAAGGAAGGTAGGGGGTGGGAGGACGGAAAAGAAAAGAAAGAAAAAGCCATGGTAACTTCTGTGGGCTCTTCTTGGACTCTGAATAGGTGAGTGGGTATGCTAATGCAAGGAAAGAAAATCCACAGAATGCTAATTTAGCTCTACAGAAATGAGATCTGCTCTTTGGTGGAAATACAGATCTCCTTGGTGTGTGAGAGACTTGAAAGATTATTTATCTCATCTAGTTTCCCATAAGTAGCCCCTTGCTGCTTCCAGTTCTCTTGTGGCAGATATGATAACATCTGGGCAGTTATTATCACCTCCGGCAAGTGCTGTGTCCCTAGGGACTTGGACACCTGAACTGCAGCTCCTCTTGATCTGCCTGCCACATGAGGGCCATATAACAGGTTGGCTAATTGATTTATTCTTCTTAGATCTTGATTTTGCAGTAAGAAGAAGAAAAGCTGCACTAGAGATTGCGTCTTTTCTTTCAGATTGATTTGAATTAATAGTTTGAATCATGTTTTCCTATAAGTTAGCTTTCTTCGATCTCCTATTGAAGAAAAATATATAAGAGGCAAAGAAACAAAAGGATGGAAGAGAAAAGAAAGTTCTTTTTTTCACATTATAGTCCCTTTTCTCTGAAGCACTTTTCTTTTCTAGGAGTTTCCAGCATAAAATGTGAGAGAGAGGGGGGGGGAGTGTGTGTGAGAGAGAGAGAGAGAGAGAGAGAAAGAGAGAGAGAGAGAAGGGGGGAAAGAGAAGAGGAAAAGATCCCAAGTACACCCTGTTAACTACTTTCTCCTTTTGATTACTAGGAGCCTCAGATCACTAGGAGCTCGTTTGAAACGTAGGTTTGTACACGGTTAAAGGAGACAAACAATAAGAGAAACGCACAATTTCAACAGCCTTTCCGAGTAGAAAGCACATGCTCCTAGTGGCTAAGTGGCTGTCACTGGTGGTGCCTGACACAGTTATATTCACAACAACAACAACAACAACAAAGTATGCGGAGGAAATTAAATTATGTGAAAATCAATAGCGTCTGACTGCTTCAAACAAATGTCTGTCACCGCGACTGTTCTGCAGGAACCTATTTATAAACCTTGAAAGAAACAGTTTCTTGCAGCAAAAGACAGCACCTTCCACATTTCTGTGCTGTTATTTTTCCCTGTGTACAGAAGAATGCGCGGGCATAATTTAACATACAAATGCCCAGCTGTATACATTATATAACAGCTTGTTAGGCATCCTGGAGAGGTGTACCTAAGTAATGCGCATATATTCAGGACTTGCAAGGGGAGAGGAAAAACCCACAGAGGGGCGTGCGTGCATCTCCTCTTCCTCCTAAAAGGTGGCTATCCTTAGACAATAGCCTTTCGGATCTTTCCAGACCCGCGATGGAAAGGTGAGGTGTGCAGTGCGCATGCCCCGGCAGCTACAGGTGCATCACCTGCGCTGTCCTTGCTGGTGGTCACTATAAGAGCGGCTCCCACGCGTCGATCTCGTTTCGACGAGCGCGCGCTCGTGCAGACGCACGGCGCCGCCGAAAGGGAGAGCGCGCGCTAGACAGACAGCTGATGCCTGTCAACGCGGCGGGGCCGCAAGCTCTCGCGAGAGCTCCCCGGGCCGGTCGCGAGAAGTGGGGCTCAGGTGTAAGAAGAGTGCATCCCGTCGGCGCGCCAGGCTAGAGCTCTTGGAGAAGCGGCACCGCGAGGCCGGCGCGCGGCGCTCTGCGCGGTCAGGGGAGCGCCGGGCGGCAGCAGGAGCAGCAGTAGCCTGCGGCGCGGCCGCCGCCAGCCGCCGCTACCGCCGCGGCTGCAGCCTCTGAGGGGAGGCCGGGGGAGCCGGCGAGCACACTTTCCCGCGGACTTTCGGAGTGTTTGTGGATTACATGCCCAGCCGTCAAGATGATGTCCATGAACAGCAAGCAGCCACACTTTGCCATGCATCCCACCCTCCCTGAGCACAAGTATCCGTCGCTGCACTCCAGCTCGGAGGCCATCCGGCGGGCCTGCCTGCCCACGCCGCCGGTAAGCGCCCCGCGCCCGTGGCCCCGGCCCGCGCGCCCGCCCCCTCCCCCTCTCGGAGACTCTGCATGTCGGGTGCTGGTGTGTGCAGGTCCGGGTGCGGGCGATCGCGGGGCAGGGGTTTTTAGAGAAATCCCGCTGTGAGGCACGTTTTGTTCAGCGGTGCTTAAGGTTGTGTTCCGGTCTGCCTCTGCCTCTATATCGAGCGCCTGCGACCAGTGGGGAGTTCTGGGGCCGTGACTCTCGACTTCCCTCCACTTTCTCTGCTAATTTCACGCCTCAGAAAGGCGGTCTCTATGCGTGCCCGGGTGTGTGACACTGGTCCCCAGCTGCGAGTTACATTTCCATTTCTTCTTCTTCTTTCCCCCTTCCTTTTTTCGTCTCCCACGCCCGTTCCCGGAATGTGCTCCTGTGTCACCCTTTCTCCCTGCTTCCGTACCCCTCTTTACGCTCCTTTCCCTTCTCGTCTGTTCCCCTGCTTGTGTCCCCCATTCCGTCTTTCCCGTTCTCCACTCTTCCCACCCCCGTCGTTATTTTGGTTGCTTTGTGTTTGCCTTTTGCTTGTTGTGCTTTCCGGCTTGTGTGTGTGTGTGTATGTGTGTGTGTTTTGTTTTTGCTTTTTTGGTTTTGTGGTTTTTTTTGGTTTGGTTTGTGTCGCCTGCAGCTGCAGAGCAACCTCTTCGCCAGCCTGGACGAGACACTGCTGGCGCGGGCCGAGGCGCTGGCGGCCGTGGACATCGCGGTGTCCCAGGGCAAGAGCCACCCTTTCAAGCCGGATGCCACCTACCACACGATGAACAGCGTGCCATGCACGTCCACATCCACCGTGCCGCTGGCGCACCACCACCACCATCACCACCACCACCAGGCATTAGAGCCAGGAGATCTGCTGGACCACATCTCGTCCCCTTCGCTCGCGCTCATGGCTGGAGCTGGCGGCGCGGGCGCTGCGGGTGGTGGTGGAGGCGCCCACGACGGCCCCGGGGGCGGTGGCGGCCCCGGGGGCGGTGGTGGCCCAGGTGGCGGCGGCCCCGGGGGCGGCGGCGGCGGTGGTGGCCCAGGGGGCGGTGGCGGCGGCCCGGGTGGCGGGCTCCTAGGCGGCTCAGCACACCCTCATCCGCACATGCACGGCCTGGGCCACCTGTCGCACCCGGCAGCGGCGGCTGCCATGAACATGCCGTCCGGGCTGCCTCACCCCGGGCTGGTGGCAGCAGCTGCGCACCATGGTGCTGCAGCGGCAGCGGCAGCGGCAGCGGCTGGGCAGGTGGCTGCAGCGTCCGCAGCGGCGGCAGTGGTGGGCGCGGCGGGCCTGGCGTCGATCTGCGACTCGGACACGGACCCGCGCGAGCTCGAAGCGTTTGCTGAACGCTTCAAGCAGAGGCGCATCAAGCTGGGCGTGACGCAGGCCGACGTGGGCTCCGCGCTGGCCAACCTCAAGATCCCGGGCGTGGGATCGCTCAGCCAGAGCACCATCTGCAGGTTCGAGTCGCTCACGCTCTCGCACAACAACATGATTGCGCTCAAGCCCATCCTTCAGGCTTGGCTAGAGGAAGCCGAGGGTGCCCAGCGCGAGAAAATGAACAAGCCTGAGCTGTTCAACGGCGGGGAGAAGAAGCGCAAGCGGACTTCCATCGCCGCGCCAGAGAAGCGCTCCCTCGAGGCCTACTTCGCTGTACAACCCCGGCCCTCGTCAGAGAAGATTGCAGCCATCGCTGAGAAACTGGACCTCAAAAAGAACGTGGTGCGGGTGTGGTTTTGCAACCAGAGACAGAAGCAGAAGCGGATGAAATTCTCCGCCACTTACTGAGGGGGTTGGGTGGTGCCGGGTGGGGCAGAACGAGAAGCTGAGGGGGCGTTTCAGGGGGCTTTCCTCTGACCTGCTTCCTATCACTTTTGAAGTGTCCGTTATCCTGCTTGCAATTGGGGAGTCCCTCCCTGCTCTTTCCTGGGCCCCAATCTACTCTCCCTGCCCTTACCTTCCCCCAGCCTAGAAAACAAGAGTGCTGGGTGTAGAGAAAGAAGACAGCGGGGGAGGAGGGAGCATTTAGATGAGCAAGGGAATGGGGGTTAAAAAAAAGTGAGGCTGGAGCAGGGGAGTTTTAAGAAGCAGGATGGTTCTGGGGGATGGGGGGGGGGGGCGACACGGGAAGGGTTGGGAAATGGACTGTTTTTGACCAGAGATACTTATCAAAATCTCCTGGGGACCAAGGAACTATGTACAAAAAAGAAAAAAAAAAAAAAACTAAAAACAAAAAAACCCCTACCAACCACCAAAAATTAGACAAATAAAAGAAAACAAAAACAAAAGCAAAGAAAATGCTTTAAAAATTTACGTCCAAGAGCCATAACCTGCAGCTTCATTTACCCCCAAGGAAGAGAAAAAGAGCACTACCAATATTACCACCGCCCCAACCCTACACACGTGAACTGAGTCAAAAAAGAAAACCAAACGAAAGGAAAGGTGAAATTTGGGGTAGGGAAGCTAGTTATTCTGTCTGCGTGTTTAATTTTTCCCTTTAAGTCTCACCTCCAGCCTGTCCATATCTTCTTTATTTTCCCTGTTCGAAGGAGACTCCAAAGGCTGCACTCCAGGGAAGAGAGTGGGAGCACAGCTCAAAGAGGGTTGAGGTCCAGAGGCTGTTTAGGTGGAATCCAAGTTTCCACACAGTGGCTACATTCCTGTGGTCTATCCCAGTCTGGTGAAAGTCTTAGAAAGTGAGAATTACTGTCTTTGAGCTGTCTAAAAGGCAGAATTTAGGGTCTCTGAAGTAAATATTTTATTCTAGTAAAGTAAAATTATAGCAAGATTTTTCTCTTAATTTTTGTTCCTAAGATCTAGAAAACAGACTATTTCAAAATAAGCTCCCCCAACACACACACTTAGGATACTTTAGCTTGCCCTTTTATTTTTCAGAGTGTGCTTTATTTCAAACTATAAGCTTTTTTGGGGCGGGGGAGGTCCCCCTCCTATTTATTTAAATAGCCTGCGGGGGTGGAAAATATTAGGAAAGATACTTTCATTTTCCATTTTCGTCACTGAATAAGGCTCATCTTGCTCTTCTAGGTCCCCTTTCTTCCTCTCTTGGAGAACCTGAAGTCGTTGAAATGTTGAGAAGTTTCTGCTTTCAGTTGGGGCAGGACTTGGCTGTGAGAAAATCACCTAAATCCCAGAAGAGAGGAAAACAGATTTAAAGGTCTTCCCCCAACTCATTTGTTTCCAAAAAGTCTGCATGTTCCCCTGGGGGAAAGCAGAACAACTGTTTCCTTTTTGTTACTATTAACCAAGAGTCATTTATTACTGGGGATAAATGTTGGATAGCAAGAACTTTAATTTGCACTATCAGTTGCTCAAATAGAAAATCATGTATAGTATTTCATAGTAATAATCAAGGTACCTTCCAAGCTGCTGATGGATTGGGGGGAAAATGAGACAGTTAAAGGTGGTTAGGTAAAATGCCTTTGTGTACAAAATACTCTTTGGATCTCATGTGGAGATGGTTTATTACCATCCTTAAACCATAACTAAAAATTACAGAACAAATGAGAAAAGGAAGAAAAAACCCCTGCCATTTAACAATACTGAAATCATGCATGATCTGAAAGGTGCAGAAAGAAACACAATTAGGTCTCACTCTGATTAGGTATTATTTATTTAATTACGTTGTATATCATTGTTTGCAGCGCAAACATTCTATGCATTTGAAACTGAGCACTAAACTGGGCTAGCTTTCTGGTAGACCGTTTTGTGGATAGTGTGATTTCACAGTCTACTGCCTGTTTCCACTGAAAACACAACATTCTTGTCATATTCTTGTATTTAGAGGAAAAGGAAAAAAGGAAGATTATTGTAAATATTTTATTTAATGCACACACACACACACACACACACACACACACACACAGTGGTTACAAACTGCCAGTGTTAATCCTGAAATGTCTCACGGATTGATCTAACTGTCCATGTATGTCTGCTGAGCTTTCTCCTTGGTTATGTCATTGCTCTCCTACCTGCCTCTTCCCCCACTTCTATCAGAACCATTTTTGTGCGCCAAAATACAACAGGGGGATGTGTCCTAGTACACTTACAAATAAAACATAACTGAAAGAAGAGCAGTTTTATGATTTGGGTGCATTTTTGTGTTTATATTGAGCCAAGTCCTGGCAGTCGTTCAACAAATAATTCAACCAAAAAATTCAACCAACAACAAATAAAGAAATAAAAGTGGGGTGAAGGGGAGGATATCAAAAGGGGGATCAAAAGAAGAGAAAGGGTGAAAATGATGTTTGCATTTTTCTTTCTTTTTTCCCCCTTTTTTCTCTCCCCCCCACCCCGCCCCGGAATGAGAATTCACTTTCAGATAATTCATGTGAAAAGTGGTGCTCTGAATAAAATGAATTCTATATTAATTGCCTGTGTTTATCAAAGTTTTTCTTTCAACTGAAGAAACTCTTAAACTACATTACTCTATCAGAGTGGTGGAAGGTAATAAATGACCAGGCACTCAAAAACATTTAAATTGAGGGTCAGGAACAGCTGCATTTGGATTTTGTATTTGTTGTTCTTGCCTAAAAAACACTTCTAAAATTGTTGTAACTGAGTGACTTTTCTTTGGAGGTTAATAAATTTAAAAACCATTCACTGATCTGTCCAAATACCCTTTTAATGCTTCTGTTCATTGGGAAAATTTAGTGTGCCACCTACTGCTCCAGAATGACCAGAAATATATCTATTTCTTGGTGATCTGGGACAAGATCAGATGCCAAATGTACAAAGCTTCTTAATATCTGGGATTATATCTTCTGAAGTCATTCTATTTTAGCTAAATCTTTTAATTTCACCGGCAAATCTGTGAAACAAAACACGTGATGTTCAAAAAAGAATAGTACATTTTAAAAATTGTAATTTTAAACAATTGTTAATGTTTAAAAAAAAGCACTAGAGATATTTTTAAAAATAGATCTCTTCCATCAAGATTCATTTGTTTCTGTTGTTATTGACATGAATATCAACAAAGTTTCTAATAAAATGCATTTGTAAAGAAAATCACATTATTTTATAGAAAAATATGACCAGATTTCATTGTTGGAGAGCCAGGAATGAACAAAAGATTTACGAGTTTTTTTTTTTTTAAATCTGCCCAAATGAAAATGTTGCAGGCAAATACATTTGTATTAAATGATAATTGGTAATGTATGCATTAAGAATTTAAGCATTTGTTTTGTATAAAGTAAAATCCTTACAAAGTAAAAAGAAGACTATTATGTTAATAAAACATCATGAAAACACATGCTTTGCAGAGTTTCCTATTTTATTCAGTAGGAAACTGTGCAAAACAACAACAAAAAAAAAAAAAAAAAAAAAAAACATGTTTTGTTTTCTGTTGAATGAACCTGTGTACCACTGGAAGAAATACTAAGACTATTCTTTCACAGTTAACCAATGAAGAAACAAAAAATCCTCCTAATGAGAATGCAAAGGCTTGCCATTCAGAGATAGTTTGGCCTTTCAAAGTTCTCTGGTTCTGGTAGAAAGGAACTTCTCCTTAAGTAGTTTCCACACCTGTCAGTGGGTGGAAATAAAATGTGTGATGCTGAGTTCTTTTAAAGAATAATTTCAAAATAAGTTTAACAGAGTAGGAGAACTGAGCTTCGTTTATTTCAGTTTCTCCGGAAATCCAGCCGGCAGAGTAGGAAAGGCAAAAGAAACACGAAACAGGAGCATTAAGTCCATCTGTCTCATTAATGCAATCCATGCATCTTAAATTGTGTCTTTTCCCCAGTCCAAGCACGGGGTCCTGCTTCTTCTGTCGGTCTAACAAATGATGTCCTCAAGATCCATCCACTAACTTCTGAATAGATATTTGTTTAATGCGTGTTCTGAAATTGCTCTCAATTTCGATTATACTCATAAATAAACCGTAGGCACCCACTGCGGTGATTGTATCGATTTTTGCTTTCTTGTGATATTAAGACTACTTGGGTCCAGGTCCTACATGGGGACTCACCGGGAGAGGACAGAACACTGTAAGCTGGGAGGACTCACTTGTCAGTCCTTCAGCCCTGGCCCTTGCTGCACCGACAGGGCCTCTCTTCGTCTCACCTGCGTGAAACATCTTTCAGATTTGAGGGGCTTTCAGTGCCCCTAAAGTTGCAATTGGACTTTCTGATTCTGCCTTAAACCAGCGTTCTTCATCCCATTCTAAGGACTTTGGTGGCCAGAGGGATAATAAAGATGATGATTACGATTGTTATTGACATGGTTCTGCATTGGTGTTATTGCAGCCGCAGTCTCAGCCCCACCGTGAGAACCGCACAATCCTTGCCGGCTGTTTCAAAGGAGACCACAAGCTTAATTGATTTTTTTTTTTTTTTTTTAAATAGCAGCCGAAATCTAATTCTCACGGGGACCTCTTTTCCACCTGCGAGATAAGCCTTGTCGCAATAATTACGTTATTTAATATTTGATCAAACCTTCACGCCACTACTGCTTCAAGTGCGGGGCTGACTCACAGGGCAGCTGGCGAGCCGCGCGACCAGAGTCCAGCCGGGCACGTGCGGTGGGGACGCGCGGCCGCCTCACTAGGGTTGGCTTGCCCTTTGAATAATTCATGGCCTGAGAGTTCTGGAAATTAATAAAATGAATGATAACAAGAAGCTAATTAAAAACTTTCGTAATTGTTGTCAAGTCAGCTTGATGGGAGTCAGACAGCCCTCCCAGATTCCCTCGCTGAAAACTGGTGGATCCGTAGGGCGGGGCACTGGTCCGGACGTTAACTGCCAAGCGCTCCTCCGGAGTTATTTAGCAGGCGACTTCGCTAGGTTGCTTCGTCCTCCGCAGCTGCTGTCTGCAACTAACTGGTCTCCCCCACATAACTTTTGGGCTTCGGGGTGGTTGGGTTGGCGTGTACCGTTTTAAACCACAGGCAGAGCTGATTGGGTCCAATCTGCAGCCAGGAGGGGACCACCCATGCAAGGTTCTCGCTCTCCCACCGAAACACCTACCCACCCGTGGGTCCCAGCGCCACCGTGTGCGCGGCTCTTGGGTCTGCGGCTAAGCCACTGTGGCGTGCCCAGTTTGCACCCCTCTGCCGCCGGTCGGGAAATTCGCAACCCAGTGGCTTCTAGTTGCCTGAGGTCGCTTCTTAGCTCAGAGGGCTGGATAGCCAAAGGCCTGTTGGCCCTGATCAGGATTGGGCCAGGTCCAGAAGTACCCAAGTGGGTTAATGGCCCGAGCCGTCCCGCGCGCGTGCGCAGGGGTAGTCCGCGGGTGCCGACCACCGCGAGCTGCGACGGGCTTGGCGCGCACCCAGCGCGCTGGGAGCGCGCCCAGTCTGCACATGCGCGTTGAGCGATCCAAGTCCCTTAGGAGAGAGCGTTGCAGTTCCCCAGCTCAAAATTAGGCGCTGCCGGAGGTCTCCTCCCACTCCTAAGTGCCTCTGAGGACGTTCTGAGAGAGAAGGGAACAGATCGAAATATCACAGAGTTTAAAAATAGTTCCCACATCCCCAGGTTGCCTAAATCAACAGTCACCTTAAACGCAGTAAAACTTTCAAAACTGGTTTACACGTTTTAGATTTGAGAGGAATTACAATCTTGGTTTTGTTTTGTTGCTAAGATTCAACAACACCAAAGCCCTGCTACAGATTTGAATTTATCAGGCAAGGATTTAGATCGGGGGTGAAGGGGCTGGCTGGCTGGCTGGCTGATAGGTTTTCGTCCAGGGAATTTAGTGGAATTTTAAATCTCAAAGCGAAGGTTGAAATCTCGGGTCTGAGAGAAGATGGCCAGCAAAAGTGTGGAGACCCGTGTCTTTCCTCCGCTAACACTAGGGTGGGGCAGAAAATCGCTCTCTTTTCCACCGGCACTCGCGGCAGGTCACTTCTATCAGATTTTAGAAGAGGAAGAGGATAGGAACAGGTGAAGGGAAACGGGAGGGGTTAACCGAGAGCCTGGAAGGAGACTTGGCAAAAAGAGGGATGGAGGGGGAAGAGACTTCTTGCACAGAGAAAGTAAAACGAATTACAAACAAAAGTTTGTTTGATAACTCTAACGCCTGGCCTCGGTGCAGCATAATGTATACAAACTTTTGTAGACGTGGATCAGAATAAAACAAAGTGTTGACAATTTCCAGCCGTGGAAAATTCACTTACGCCAGTCTCTTTCTCCCACTCTCCGCCCCCGCCAAGTGTTGACAATAAACATTTAATGAAGGCAGAGACCTGGCTGTCTCCAGACAGTGTCAGAATACTTTAAGCAGACCATTAGCACGGCTTCTCCCACTTCTTCCAATTCAAACATCGCGCGGTACACTCTAACATTATTAAAAAAAAAAAAAATACAACGTGTGAGACAAATAATACGTTCATTAGATATCTTAAGTGGTTTGGAGTAGTTTTGATACCCCCTATACTTACTAACAGAAACTAACTCATTGTAGATTACTCGCGCTTAAAAAATGTTAAATACAGTTAATGCAATATTAATCGCCCTTTGGTGATATAAAATGCAATATTTTCAGGCAGCTATTGAGCTTTTCTAGAGGAAGAGCTGATGAAAAGAGTCACAGCTGAATAGTGGAGAGGAAAAGCCCGGTATTTATTGCTTTTGTTTGGCTTTTGGCTACAGAGACAGGAACCTTCTAATGGGGTAAGGACATTTATTTTATCTGCAATCTATTGCTGCGAGAGCAGGGGCGGCAGATGGGGCTGGTGCGAGATTCACAGTGTAATTTAGAGCAAATCCTAATAACTAATAATGATTTATGTTAATTTTGATCACTTATGCGACTTTACCAAATCGTGATGAAAGAAAGAGAAAGAAAGAGAAGCTGGATTCGACCAGGGGCTCTGAGGCTGGCATCTGAGCTCAAGTGTCCTGTGCTTTGCGCAACGTTAAAAACGTGTTTTATGGGTTAGCAATGGAAATGCAAGCATTTAAAAGAGCAGGTAGTGTGCATTTGACGCTGTGCTGAGGTATGTCCCGGAGGCTTGCATTTCTTCCTAAAACATACCTAAATGAGGACGGTGTGACAGGCAGTCTTTGAGCGACAGGCGATTTCGTCCCAATTTTAAATAAAACAGATTTGTTTCAATTGTTTTATTTGCTTACATTAAACTAAGGTCGCGCGCGTGTGTGTATGTGTATGTGTGTGTGTGTGTGTGTGTGTGTGTGCGCACACGCCTATTTGGGGCGTCGGGGAACAAGTATAATCCAAGCGTGAGTGCTCCCGGATTCTTTTCTCCAAAATGTAATCTGAATCCGAGATTTGAAAGTAGTTTTTCCTGTGAAGGGACTCAGAAGCACTGCTGACACGTCTAATGCAAAAGTTTTGGTTATTATTGGTTGGTTAAACAAGTCGGGGTTTCTAGATTCCTAATCTTTACTTTCTACCTGATTTTATTTTATTTATTTTTATGTTTTGCCTAGAAACAACTTTTGGAAAGCTTTTCTGTCTCTACCTCTGTCTTCCCTGCACTCCAAGGGATTCCAAGGTTTTAAAACTTAAAAGTGGTTCTGCTTTCCTCACACTCTTGGTAAAGTGGCACCACTTCAGGACCCCAGGGACTGCCAAAGGAAACCTAGATCCACACAGGAACAGAACGATTTTCCCTGCCACCCAGTGCACTGAGGAGGGTTAGGATGGTTTTGAAAGGGAGGGTGTGCCTTGCTTGTGGCAATTTACTTTTCCAGTTACCTTTTGCGCGTTTTAACGCCTCAGGGCTATAGTTTGAAAGTAAAACAGCATCAAAGCAACTCCTTATTAGCTCTGTATTTGAGAAATCTGAAGATGAAACTACCTAAAAGGTTTAATAGGGCGGAACAGCATTTATTTGCCAAGCAAACAGCCAGAGTACAGTTCAAAAGGGGTACAGTGGCTTATCAGCAGGAGGCTGGAAAAAGAAGAATGTGGGGCAAAGTGAATTTTAAGCTTCAGTTGCCAGGTTAAAGTGAATTAAATAAGCTTCAAGTGAGATGTACGCTTTGATTTTGAACATCATCTCCCGTGTCCAAAATTTATATGTAATACACCACACACACACACACACACACACACACACACACACACACACACATCCTAGAGGCTTTCCCCACCTTTCAGAGTTGTCAAGACCTTTTTTAGTTAACTTTTACATTTTGTAGAGTCAGATTGGTTACCCCTCCAGGGTAACTGCAAATGTTTTAAAAATATGATCATATCCTTTAAAGTTAAACTTTAATTATTTTCTTCTTCTTCTTCTTCTTCTTCTTCTTCTTCTTCTTCTTCTTCTTCTTCTTCTTCTTCTTCTAGGGCCTCAGATGTAAAAGTGCACTTGATTTCTTCTACTAGAGAAAAATTAAGCTACATGAGTCAGAGCAGTAGCTTTCTTAAACATGCTGTGTTTTGTTTTTGCTTTTGAATCATTTCTGTCAGTAACTGTATTGTTGGTGTTCTGGGTATAAATAAGACTTTAAATAAAATAAGTCTTTAAACAAAATAAATCCAGGCAGCCGATGTTGCCTGTTTACTGATAATACTCCGGAGCTGGTGAGTGTTTGTGAGCTTGAAGCTGTGCCTCCACGTGCATATCCATATACAAACAGATGTAAGCACATTTTTTTTTCTGTTGTTTGAATGTAACTGAGTCTTATTTCTAAACTTTATTCAATTCTGTCTCAGTGTTTCAGCACCAGAAGCAACTCCCTTAAAATGGAAGAGTGGTGCATTATTGAAACTCTCTATCAAACAGCTCTGGGGTGTAGCCTTTCTGCAAATGCTGGCTCTGGATGAGGTCTGACTGTCTGACTGCACATAAGCCCCTAATATGTTAATGGCCGTAGGGGATGCCTAAGGTACTATCTCAAGCTGCTTCGCACACCATATGTCAGGCCGTTAGCCACATGGATCTATTAATCAAAAGGAGCTGGAGAGGGAGGAGAAGGTCTTGGAAAGGGGGAGAATGAGAGACATGGGGGAGGGGAGAGGGAAGAGAACATTTAAAACTCCTGACAGTCCATTTCCTTTATTTTTTCTTTGAAAAAAAAATGAGTAAAAGTGTATAAAAATTAAACCAATATAATTTTTTTGTCAAGTTACAAACTATTCACAAATGTCTATCAGATAATCAACATAGTATCTGGTTCTACTGAAAAAAAAATTACCTGGAGGGTCCTGTTTAGTGTTCCTTTATTGCAAAACTTTTATAGGCAGGACTCTGAGTACCAAAAAAAGAGTTGTTTTTGTTATTCATGTTTGGCAGATAAGCTTTATTTAAAGTGGTGGTGGGAAATAGGGAAAATGTGTGTTTAGGAGATGTAAGGGGGGCATGGAAGCAGGTGCCTAGGGGATTTGTAATGAATATGTAATTTATTAATATGTTATCTGCATGATCAGTAGAGTTTTCATCACCTTTAGTTCTTCTGATAGTAAATGTAACACATATACATTTTGTTCCTTCCTTTAAGTTGACTTATGATAAATGGAATTGCAGAATATACAGGGTAGCAAAAATTGTTAAGTGAGAAAGCACCTAAAACACTCATCTTTCTTGTTTTTGCTTTGTTTAGAAGTATCTCTTGCTTTTGAATGTCAAAAATAATTTTTGGTTAGATATCTACTTTAGAAAGTTTGTACAACCTTAGAAGTAACTATGTACTCAGGATGAAGTAATTATAAATGAGTAAGAATACTAAGTCCAAAAGAAAAATATTTAAATTCCTTTTGAAATGCTTAATATATTTATCATATGACTAAAACATCATTCTTAGGCAAATCAAATTAATGTGCAGATTTTAAGTTATCAACAAACTGTATCAGAAACAAAACAATGAAAGGAGAACACTGTAGTACTTAAATCTAAAATTTGCATTCTTTTCATGTGTGATGCTATCTGGCAATAGAGAAAATATAAAAATCAAAAGTCAATTTGGGGATATTTACTAGTTGTTTTAAATTACAGTCAATAATAATAGACACACGAAGGCTTAATTTTTGGATCAATTTTAAGCTTTAAAATCTATAATTAGTGACAGAACTTAAGAAGAAATATCCCTGAAAATGTTTTTTAAATATTATCCTGATTAGAAGGCTTATACTGCAGAAGTTAATTTAGAAGATAATGGAATAACTGAAAAGTTTATTGATCTTAGGTTTTAAAAATATATATGCAAATGATTGACTATTTATATATATTGGAAAGCACAGATTGTTTGCCTATATCACAAACCCACATCATTAACATACACTCACAGTACCCCATTATATTGGAACTATAAAAGAGGGAGGCAGCAGAATGTTGTTACTTATGATTTAAAAATACATTAAAGATGATTGTAAAATTGTGCTCAATGATAAGAAACAAAAATTATACAATGAGTGCTATTATTTATAGTATTAAAGTGTAGCCTTTCACTATATATTGGATTCAAGGTATTAAATGCTTTATTTATTTTTTTTTCATAAAGGTACTCTATCTATCTTTATGTAGAAGTGAGTTCTCAGTTACAGGGAATGGCTAACATTGATAGCTGCCTTTAATTAAAAAACACCACCACTTTACATTATTTGGTTTGACTGGAAAATCATGCGAGGCTCACTTAAAAGAAGGCATTTAGAAAATAGAGAATTGTATTATAGAAAACTGCAGTAAATCTGTAAATATGGAAGATTCCAAAGCACTGTATTTCATCCAGGAGATGATGAATACATAAAGAAAGAATCATCCTGAATTTCAAGAGTATCAGGGAAGGGAGAAACACTTATTATCTTTAAATTTTGGAGCATGCCACTAGCCTTCATTTCTTTCCTTGTAGTTGAAAGGTAGCCCATATATCTGTCGCTTTGGGTTTCCAAAGACTCGTAACTTAATTCCTTCAGGCTATTCATCAGCACAGTAATTAAACTAGCAAATGGATGTAAATAAAGTGAAATTGGTTTCATGACAGATGAGGCGAAGAGGCCTCTGACATGAAACAAGGCAGGACAATAATGATTTCAGCAGCATCAGCCATGGAAGGAACCCCAGCTGGATTTATTAGGTGCTGCAAGTGATTTGCTGGAAGCGGGCAGGACAAGAGCACTCTTTAATTTGACAGGAATTTTGCATCCTAAAGAGCATATTGAAACATAAATCCAGAAAGAAGTTCTGGGATACTGTAAACAGAACTATTGTTGGACTGAAAGTATTATTCAATATTTTAAAGAAGGGTGGAGGGAGGGAGGGAGGGAGGGAGGGAGGGAGGGAGAGAGAGAGAGAGAGAGAACCACATTCCCCTCCCTAATAGAAGGATTTTATTTGCATAACTTATTATTTAATGGAGGAGCAAAATAATTATAAAGAATTTCTACTTAGTGAATTCTATTGCTATTTTAGGGTTAACATTTTGAATTTCCAGAAAATACTTAATACAAGATTTAAAATCCAGCATAATGAAAACATCCATTCAAATTAGGGTAACAAACTAATTTGGGAAGTCAATATGACAAACTTGGAGAGAAGACTGGATGGGCAACTTATTTTACAGAGTGGAATTATTGTGTTTAAATAAAGATCTGGTAGCAGTTATTGCCTCTAGTGGTCTGTGCCTGAGTACCCAGAAAGCAAATTCTAAGCATTAAAGCGAAATTATCTCAAGCCCTTGATCAGACAAAACCTTAAAATCAAATATAGATTTGCCTCTGCAAAATAAGCAGTTCTATAAACTAGGGGGAAGTCACACTATAGCTTAAAATAGTGGAATAAGAGGAATGAGAAGGAGGAAAGGAAGGAGAAAGTAGAGGAATGAATTTTTGCCTGACTCAACAGGACTCAAATGGAAACTGAGTCAATTTTCTACTACAATGAAGAAACCACACATAGAATAAATGAAAGACAGATTTTCACACTAGGAGCAGATTAGTCCCTTTCTCCATGAACTGTTTTATGTTTAAATGTAGTCTTAATGATTTAAGACTCCTTTCATGAGGAGCAAAGGTAAGTAATTCCTCCAAAGTCTCAGCCAGTGGTTCCTTCCCACAAAATTCAAGTAAGATTTCAGTACCATGGCCAGATCCAGGAGGAGCAAGGGTCCTTGACCCCAGAAGGTGAACTCGGAATACTTCTGAAGTTCTAGGGGCAATTTGATTATTTAGCAGTCGATTCTGGTCTGAAAGTGTGATATCAACGTGGCCCAAGTCCTCAAACCTTTCAGAAAGCTGTGTTTTATAGAATAGTGGGATGCAGGGGCAAATAGGTTAACAAAACTCCTAATGAACATAAGATCTTTAAAAAAGAGAAAAGAAAAACACTCATTGCATTCTCCCTTCATTCTAATTGTGGGTGGCTTTCAGGCCGCGGAGGAATTTATTATGAAAATCAAATGGCTTTCTCCCTGAGCCTGTCCTTTCTTTCTTTCTTTTTTTTTTAAAACAGAAAAAAATATGCCTAATTATTTTAAAGTTCCTTTCCAATTGCAAGGCATAGACAAGTCCTTTAATTATAATACAGTATGAATAGGGGGAGCATATGGAGGAGAATGTCAAGAAGAGGGTGCCAGGGGCAGATCCTCAGAAATCTGTATTCATTTCTGGCTCTTATTTGTTCAGTAATCTCTACCATCATAACTAAATCTTGAAGCACTGATGTAGTTCGAGTTGTTGTTGACTTAACGTCAAAATTCAATCACTGGGGGTTTTGCATCAGCCGGGCTACTTATTTGTCTAATAAATCCGTCATTTTGTAAGAAAAATATTTGAGCAGCCGTACTTGACCTCTTGGTATCCACAAGTCACATTTATTTCTCCCAGTTTACAAATGCAAAATCGAGATGATCATCTAATGCCTAGAGGAACTGTGTTGATTTCTGATTGGATTTTAGATGGAAATGTCTATTTTAAATACCTTGTGATTAAATTGTACATATAATAAAATCCATGCATTTTAAGCTGATTCCTGCTTGGAAACTTAACAACCTGGACTACTACTCACACATACCGATGCCAAAAAAAAAAAAAAAAAAAAAAAAAAAAAAAAAGCAAGCCAACCATCCTCTACAATGTACCAAGCCTTTTTTCTTCAGCAATCGCTCAAATTGAGTTTCAATTGGGATACTCTATGAAAGTTATGTTTTAAAAATCTAAAATATTTATTAATTGCCTGATCCCCCACATGCCTGAAAAATGCACTAATTTACGGAGGACAAGGCTTCATTACCCCAACCCCAGAGACAGCACACACACAGAATTCATGACTGGCATTTCCAATCTCAGGACTGCAGTCTTGAGTCTACTGCCAAACTGTAACTCAAGTCCAAGGAAACCCACAGCACCATCTCTGGGTAGTATTAGTTAAGGAAAATAAAGTGTTACAGTGGATCGAATTAGTAGTTTTCTTCTCTAGTCCGCAACCTGCTTAGAAAGTGCTTGAAAATATTCAAATGACCCTTTCCTATCACTCTTCTTTGCAGAACCTTTTAGTACAAAGACCTCTTTACAACTTAAGAACCTTTCCGAAATCTTTGATCACGCCACATTCAAGAGTTTTCTTGTGCAGTGTTGGGGGAAATGAGATACCACCACATCTGTTGTGGCGATGAGCTTGCGTAAAAAGACATGTCTTCCGAAATCAGACTGGAAAACTGACTTTGCCAGTTGGTGATAAGGCTGGGAGAACAGGGGTCTCGAAAACCTGAGGCAACTCAATGGGTGCTGCGGTTCCGGCTAGTAGTCTTAGGGATGCAGTCGGGCCCGCGCCTCCGGGTAGGGTGTGGGGGGGTGCAGGCCGATCACCTCAGCAGAGAGGTCCAGGGCCTGGTGACCCGATCGAGTTTTACACACCCTTGGCAGGCCGTGTACGTGAGTGCGTGTTTGTGTTGTGTACTATTCAAAAACTAGGGGGAGATTGTAGAGAAAGTGTTGCTTTAGCGTGTGTGTGTGTGTGTGTGTGTGTGTGTGTATCTGAAATCATCGCGATGGTTCGACTCCATATAGAAGAGATTTTAGGCCAAAGGTGGTCAATAAAGGGGGAGGGACCCTGACCCCAATGCCTCCGCCCCATCTCTGGCCCCTTCTCTGCACTGAATTTCCTGCTCTTCGCAGCCCCTGCGCGAGCTCTGGCTGAGTTCGGCGTTGGTACATTTTCCTTGGAATTTTCCTCTTGTTCAGTGCGCGTTCTGAAGCTCTGAGTGAGACCTGGGGTTTTGGGTGGGTACTCTTCCCGCGCGTCTCCGCGCTCCCGGGTTAGGGTCGCCGGAAGCTCGATCCCTGCTCCAGGCTCTGGCGCCGCGTCTACGCAGGACAGGGCTGGCTGGAGGCGGAGAAGCTTTCGCTTCCGAGGCTTACTGACGCCCCCAGATGAAGCCGCCTGCCTAGGGGGTTCTTCCAAGGGAGCTCAGCTCCGGCCCGGAGCGAGAGCCCCAGGTGCGCTCCTATGTCCGCTTGCTTCCCCCTAAGGCCTAGAGGGGTCGCTAGTGAGCAGCAAGCTGCACGCAGCCCAGCAGCCTCGGGTGTTCCTGGACTTCCTACCTCAATTTGCGTTGAGCATGCATGCCCCAAGCTTAGTAGGTGCTTGTTAATAACAAGTCTCATGGAGAGTCCACTAAGATCCCATACAATTCCTATTATATTCGTTTCTGAACCTTTCTTAAAATATGTCACTTACGTTTCCAAGCTGGTCCTCCTGAATCTGATTAACTTGATTTTCATTTCCCTCTCGTAGGACCTTAAGGTATTTAGCAGATGCAGAGAAAGATCCTGAAGAAAATATAATCCAGCCTAGGCCCACCCTTGTGTGTAAGAGCAACAACCAGTAGGACCCACTCCCAGTTCTAAGGCTTGTGGAGCATGGAAGCAGGAGGAGGTGAGGGACTAATTCTTTAGCATGTAACAAAACCGGTCAAAATAAAGCGACAAATTTGTCTAATATTTGTTTCTTTTACAAAAACATCATGATGAGGTTTTCAGAATCATTAACTCATTTTTGCCTCAACCTCCCCTTTAGTTCTAGAGAGAAACAAGGGGATCCAGGGGTTCTTAGATTTCCTGAACTGCTTGTTGTCCACTCTGCCTTCAGATGTGGAGATTTCCGAAGGAATTTTATTCTGACTATGGTTGATGAGGAGATCAGGGAAATAGCTGGGAAGTCCCGACTCCCCCAGGCTTTGTTGTGTGGTGCAGAGTTTGCCTGGGCCTCCAGTTGTTTTCTAGATTCTTCTCCAACCTCAGTAAACAGGAGGAAAGGACTTTTTCACTCAACACTGTTTTCCTTTGGTTTTCTGAGTTATGGATTCAATCAGAACAGTACAAAAAAACTGCTGTCCTTATCATGAACGGGGACTATGCCTCCTGAAGTTGTGGCAGAAAGAATGATCATTGGGAAATAGAGGAGGAGAGATAGAGCAAGATAAGGTATTTACAAGATACACATATTTTAAAACTCAGACCTCCTAAATGTACAAATTCATTAGATGGCATTTCTTGGAGGGACCTTATTTAAGTACTAAAAACTTTTATCTATAGTGTTTCATTTTGTGGAGGGTGCCAGGAATGGATTGAATCTAGGGCCTCTCCTTCTCAAAGCACATTCTGTGCTTCTCAACTACATCCACAACTCCTACCTACAGGGTTTAGAAGTTAGCTTTTATCTGCAAAAAGTAGATGAAAGTTTGTAAACTTTTTAATAGGAGCAAAACGAGTAAAAAGGAGGAGGTCCCTTGGCAGTTTAAAAAACATTTATGTTAGCTTGTGGAAATAGATGTACTGTACTGTAGTTATTAACAACTTATAAAATCTTAAATCAATATAAATTAATTTAATTGTGATTTGTAATTGCATTATGCATGATCAATTTGAAACACTACATTAAAGATAATTAGAGAGGGGCACCATCACTCTTCACTCCCCTAATAGCTTAATGAAAAGGAATGTCATGTATCACCTTTGGGTTAAACCTGTAAATTAGGATAAATGCTTATTTTCCAATAAAAATGTGGTGAAATAATTGTACATTTAATAGACATTTTTATGACTCAATTGTAAATGTGTAATGGATTTTTTTTGGGCAAATTGTATTATTATTTTTTCCATGGACCTAGTTAAGTATTTATTAGGGTTGATTGAGCTGTCAGTGTTTTTTTTCAGGATCAGACCTCGAGGATTTGAATGAAGACTAACTTTTATGTAAAAATATCATGCTGTCCTCGGAGCTTGTGCCAAGAGGTCACTGCAGATGGAGGGCCTAACTTAGCATAATGGGTTTAACATTTCCATGACATCATCAGGGAATCTGAAAGGAGACTAAGGATAATCAGAGTGGTCATTCAGAAGAACAGTAAATATTTTATGAGGATATATAGAAGACAGGAAAGATGGTCAGAAAGGTGACTCTAAGCTCCTCAGAGTTCTGCGAAGGAGGCTTCTCTGTTACTCACGGAGTTAAAAGAGACACCTGCATATTCTTATATTAACAAGACACATTTGAGAGGTTCAGAATGAGACCCTGGTTAGGCATTAGTTTGTATAAGATCATTTTTGTTTCCCAAACTCTACATATTTTATCAATATGAAGTATTTATCCTTTATATGCTTGCAAACAGTAGTAAACATTCGTAATGCCTGGAACTATTTTAGTTTGTTCATTTCCCAATATATTCTGGTATGGCAAAATAGATTCTTTACTTTTAAGATGATTTTCGAAATCACCAGAAGCATATTAGAAGTAATCGCAAATGAGATAAACTCAGGAAGTTGTACTATTTATTTTTTATCTTATATTAAATAAAATTTGAATTCCTATATTACTACAGGTTTTGATGGATTCACCTTTATCCACCACTAAATTTCTACTTTCAAATCCAGGCAGGTATTGGAAAAAAAAAATATATATATATATCTCAGAGAAAGAAACAATAAACAGTCCACAAAACCACATGATTCATAGTTTTAAACATTTTCATTAAATTATAACAATTTTTTGTTAGATTTAATATGACTAGGAGTAAACTTATTTTGTTATTTGAAAAGTAGTCACATCTTTTTTTCAGGATATAATTAAGGACCATTTGATGGTACTTACTCAAGTTTATTATTATTATGTATTATAATGTTATTATTTCATCTTTGAATTATGTGGGCTGTCTGGCATGAATGATTAAAATAAATGTTTTAGGTTCAGCTTCAAAAATGCCAACTACAATGAGCATCGAGTCTGTTTGAATTTATTTTTATAAAAAATTCTCAATATTTCTAACATAAAAGAATGTTCATTGTCTCTGCAGAAGACACAAATGCATTAAGTGGCGGAAAGAACAGATATAATATTTTGCACTGTACAAGTTAACCTTATCTTCCCTAATCTCAACCTTTCAGCATATCGTCCATCCTTCCATGTTCAGATGTTGCATTGCCATGAGGCTTCCCTGGTCTTGCAGCTAGGAAGAATGTATGATTGAACTCTTGGGCATGAACTTCCTGTCTTTTCTCACCTACTCCATACTGCTTTCTTCTCGGGAGAAGAGATTCTTATTTTTTCTTGTTTATATATTACAGCATGACTAACATGACTAACATGCTGGAATATGAATATGTTACATGAAGTATATAATACAATTTCATGAAAATGTGAAGGGACACACAGTTTTTTCTTATTATCATATTGAACACATGTAAATAATGCAGTTTCTGGCTCCTCTTTCAAATAGTTCCATTTTACCCTGCTGGTTTCACATGTAGTTGGAAAAATGGCAGCACTGACCTTTTCAAGCTGTAGTTTTTCTCATATTTTTATTTTCTTTTAAAATTATATTCTGCCAATTAGAATTCAGTTCCAACAAAACCCACAGTTTTATTTTAAGGCAATTTTAGTGAAGTTAATATTATAAATGTTCTAATTTTATTTATATAATTTGTTGAAATTAAATTCGTGTAATTGCAATCACGTTATTGCAATTAGTTGTAGACTATTTTTATGAGCAAAAGCCCTGACCCCTTGAACTGCAAACTTACCCCATTATTTATGCCACTATGAGCATATATTGCCTTAAAATTTGGCATTATGTGGTCACCAGATATTAACTTGAGAATGTCTCTGCATGATTTATTCTTTCTTTCCCCTTTGCACAGTCACTGAATATTGCAATGTAATGATTTCTGCAAGTGGACCAGTCAAATGCCAGATAAATCATTCCTTTATAAGACGCAAAGTTTAAAGCGCCAGTTAGCAAGTTTTGCTTCTTGGTAATGGGACTCAGCAAATTTTACTTTATGACACATTTTATAGCCCTTCTGAGTAGGTACAGTAATTACAAATGACTCTACCATTACACTTCACAGGTACAAGGTTCTGCTCCAAGTCTCTATGAGAATGTTTTTGATTGCAACTGAATAATTTTTAATGATTGATACTATGATTTAGCCAGTGCATCAAATATTACAATGTTATTTTATAGAACTGTGATACCTATTGGTTTCCAATAAGGGAAAGGACTATTAAAGCTCTTAACAAAGGATGCTTTAAGTGGGTCTTTGTAGAGAAACATAAATGACGTTGATCATTTCTGTTTCTAAATATAAAATCCATCTTGCATTTTTAAACATCAGAGAAATGTTATTTGTAATGCCTGCTAAAATTCTAGATCCAGCACTGAGGGGATGTTTCTTCATGCTCCAAATTTTTCTTTGTCTACAAGAGACAGGAAAACACAATGTTTCTGGGTCCAATTCTTTTTGCATTAAATAAACCCCAAAAGGGGAAATGAACAGTTATGGGCCGGTACATTAAATTTCATGACTTGCAGCTATAGTGACCAAACATCTTGTTAATCAAAATCCATATTTTCTTCATGTTTTGAGCTGTTTGCCAAACAAAGAGAAGGCAAAAACTCTACACTTACACATTTCTACTTTAAATGTAGAAACATTAAAAAATTAGATTAGGAAATAGATGAATATAATGACCTTACTCTCAATCATGTGCTGCCAGCTAAGTATTTGAGACTGAAAAATTGCACTAATGAAGCTATTTGAAGGCTTTTGTGGACAACTGCTTCCTCTTTGAAGATTAAATGAATGATGTTGATGTGATTAATCTTAGTACAGGGAGTGATGCAGCAGCTAGAAAATACCTTGGTGATTTTCATAATTAAACTGAATCAACATTTCAAAGAAATGCCAGTGTTATCACTTGTATATTAGAATTACATTCATTAGACAGAAGAAACAAATAATTTGAGCAAACAAGATTTTCCTTTTGGTGTATTGAGACTTCTGTCATGTCTCAGAGTATCTTTCTATAAATCATCATTACTGTTTAATTTTGTCCTTGCCTTTTTAGCTGTTTTTGTATCTCTGGATGCATATGTAGTGCAGTTAATGATTCAAAGCATCTTGCTTCTCCTTTACTTTCAAACCTTCTCTTAACCCCACTTCCAAGGTAATTGTCTGCTTACTATGATCTTGGGGAGATAATACTGAAGAAATCTCATTTCTAGTGAAGTAAGACTTCTTGAAATTATTTTGGTTATCTTGTGAAGAATGAAGTAAATCTGGTACCTTCACATATCTTTGATGATCTCACAGTGCAATGTCATCTATTGTAAAATTCTAGTTCTAAAGTTCTAGTTCTAAAAAAGTTTTTCTTATTTTTTTCTTATTTGGAGGAAAATTCTAAAAAGAGTTACATCTTTTAACACTTGGTAGATAATTGAAATGAGAAAATAATCACACTGTTCTCAATCAAACTCTGGGAAATTGTCTTGGTGGATCGAGGAGGAATGGTCTTTCTGACTTCTTAGTGCAAGTCTGAGTTAGGTTCAAGGGTTAAGGATTACTGCATCAGTAGAAGCACAGTGTGTCACTTGTTCTATCACAACTTTAAATTATTTTAAAGGTTTCTGGGTGACTCCTGGTAACCCTGGTATTTGCAGTGCTCTTCCAGCAGTTGCATGATCTTTCCTTCCTTAGTTGTTTAATAGAAATAAGAAATGCTTTCTTTAACCTACTAGAGAAAGGACTGGTCTTTCTCTTCAGGGACCCCAATATGAGTTCAGCCTGCAATCTTAAGTGGAATGAGTTTGGTACCTGTTACCAAGTCACTGGTGATTGAAAATACTCATCCCCAAACCTGTTTTCCTAACAGTTTTGTAATGCAGAGAATGACAGGTGCCAAGCAGCTCAGGAACAGAACTTCTAAAATAAACAATGTTCCAGAAGTGATCTATGATGCTGGTCTGTACTCCCTGCTATGTGGACTCAGCTTATACACAACCTGGTGATCTGCCATCTGTTGGCTTTCTTCTCGAAGTCCTCTTCACCTGTGTGCCTGACATGTCAGAGAGTCATCTGAGCCCAGGAGTTGCCAGCTAACCATGACAAGCAGATGAAAATTGAGACTAGCTTACCACATTTAAGGCTTTAGTCTGTTCAGATGAAACATACTTTTTAGCACTCAGGTGACCAAATCAAATGTAAGTAATTTCCCAACCAAAAAAGCACCATTTCTTCCATATACTTCCTCCTGTGCTCATCAGCCCTAACCACAGCAATCACCCAAACCAGAGGCCAAGAGAGGGGAGATTCAGGAAGCTGGGCCATGAAGCTATATAGTAGAGGAGAAGAGCCCAGAAAATCCCACATCTGTAAGGTGTTTGCCAGCAGGTGGATGGGGAAACCAAGAGAGCATGGGTGGAGGAGGAGAGAAGGGAGACACAACTGCCCGTGGAGAGATAAAATTTGCTTGGGAGCAAACAGTCCATTACACTGGAGTGTATGAAGGAAGGATGGGAGATGTGGGAGGGGAGCAAGCAGGTTGTAGTGTATGTGTGGCAGTGAACAATCCGAAATCAGTGGGTCATGCAGTAGGAAAAAGATAAAGGAAATGGAAATTTCAGAAACTGTGTGTAGAAAGTAGACCCTATTGCACAAAGAGGGAGTCCTACTCTGCCTCATGACTAACTGGAAGTCTGCGCCCATATCCTTGAGAAGAAGCTCTTCCAGAGAACTCCACAAATGTAATTCACAGACTTGTCTGCTGTCCAGCTCCACAGAGCTGAGGGCGGAAAGAGATAATTGCTCCATAAATCATTCTAATCCAGCACACTTTTTCTTTTCTAGAACACTGTAAGAAGTTGGAAACAACTGAGAGGTTGTGAAATTGCTCCCTGTTCTCCTGCCAGTATTCTGGCAGTGTTCCTGAGCTAGCCTATTTCACCTTCTTTTTAAACTTTTCTGAGGATGCATTTAGACACTCTTGCCTTCTTCAGCTATGTTTTTGGCCAGGTTGTACTTAGAGTCACCTTTTCTCTAGATGTAATTTATTTTTATTTTTATTTTTTTTAATATTTTATTTTATTTTAGTTATCGGCGGACACAGCATCTTTGTTTGTATGTGGTGCTGAGGATCGAACCCGGGCCGCACGCATGCCAGGCGAGCGCGCTACCATATGAGCCACATCCCTAGCCCCTAGATGTAATTTAGATGTGTTTCTCTTTCTCCTCACTTTCCTTCCCACTTTTTGTGGATAGGACACATTTTATAATGCCTCACAGTTGATTTTCCTTTAATAATGATCTTCCAAAAAGAATTTAGCATTGAGAAAATTTCCCTCAGTCTGCTTTTCCTCCAAGCAGGCTTCATGGTTTTAAAAACATTTCAGCTTAAAAGCAAATTTGCTATATCTCTAGTGGGTGGTGATCACAAAGACGGAGTACAAATCAAAGTGGACTGATATTCAAAACTGAAATTCTGGTTCTTTGGGGTGCTACTCTCTCACATTTCCTCAAAAATAAAACTTTTGATCCTTACCCTGCTGTATTTTCTCCTGTGCAATTTTGCTAATAATGAAACAAGCATTTAGCGATCTCTACACCTCAAAAGAAGCTTTGTTTCTGCTGGAATGTAGCAAAATACATTTTTGAGATGTCTTTTTTTTTTTTTTTTTTTGGTACCAAGGGGCACTTAACCACTGAGCTCTTTTTTATTTTATTTTTTAAATTTTGAGACAGGGTCTTGCTAAGTTGCATAGGGCCTCGATAAGATGCTGGTGCTGGCTTTGAACTTGAGATCCTCCTGCCTCAGTCTCCCAAGCCACTGGGATTCCAGGCATGTGTCACCACATCCAACGAGATAACATCTTTTAATCCAATTTTGATTTTATCCTTTTAGGAATTCAATTTTTGCTACAAATTTTCTGAATTTTCATAATTGTCTCTATTCTAATTATTTTATTTAATTTTTCCTCATTCTTATCTATTCTGGCAAGATTGGATTCTTCACTCCCCTGGGGATAGTGATGTTCATTGTTCTTCTTGCCAGGATTCCTTGCTCCTTGTCTGACTATGGAACTTGTCTTGTCAAGTTCCATGTTGAGTTGACTTTCTTCATGAAGCCTATTGTAATTTGGCCAGCCCTACATTTTTTTCTTTTTCTGTAAATTCATATAACTTTTAACTATTTTGGACATCAATATAATATGCTAGGTAGTGGCATAGACAGGAGAACCAGAATGCCTGAGTTTGAATCCTGACTCAATATTTATTTGCTGTGTAACTAAGTAAATTATGTAAATTCTCTATGCATCACTTTTCCTTCCAGTGATGTGGAGATAATGATATACTCAGCATCATTAGGTGGTGGAAGAATTTTGTGGGCTTTTGTCTTTTGTCTGCTACCACCAGGTACATGATCAACATGCAATTAACTCTGATTTTATGTTTGGGTTTCCTTCTTACTATTAAAGAAAAAAAGTAACTTTTACATTAAGTCAACAAAAGGAGTAAACTAGAACTGCAAAAAGGAGTTTAAGTAAAAGTAGAAAAAACTCAGTTTTGGTGTCTGATAGGAGCCATTTCTTTCAATTTTCCTTACATATTTGAGGAGTTTGTGGTTCTTAGCTTTGTCTCATTTATAAAAATTCCACACTTAAAACCCGTTGGCAATGATATGTTGTATTCTTGATTGCTAATCTTTTAAAAAATTTTGAATCAAAACTAAATTGAAATCGTCATTCCAACAAAGTACAAGCTACCTTTCTTGGTTACTAATTTTATTTTGTCACTTTTATGTTTTATTAAATGATTCTTTGTATTCCTAAATTTTACGCTCCAAAGGTGGGAGTAGAAACATAGTTTACATGCACAAATTTATTTATTTTTATTATTTTCATAACAGAGCACATTGTGGCAATAGTTTTGACATTCTGATGATACTCTGGTGTTTTTTTCCAGAAAGAGAAAAAAACAATCAAGGCTGCAGCTAGTACATGGGTTTCTTTGTGAAAGAAATCCAATCCTGTGGAGTTCATACCTGACCAATAGCAAAAAAAAAAAAAAAAAAAAAAAAAAAAACTCTTTGCCATGTTCATTCTTCTAAGTGGAGGAGAACGTGATTGAAAATATGAACTGATCTTCCTTGTATAATGCTAAGAAGTTTAATGGATCCTTTCCCAAGTGGGGACAACTGATGACATATTCTCTGTGACAGAAATGGAGAAATTTGAGAGTAGGGTCATGTAGTCTCCAAATATAATTATCTTGTAGTTCTTGGTGGAATTTTAGAAGCCAAAAGGTGTCCTTCTGTATAGAGGTAGTAACATTACATCTAAGATACAGAGTTCACATGAGTCTACTCCTCTCTCTTATTATCATGGAAGAATCAAAGATAACTTTGAAAATCCCAGTCACTGCTAGGTGACTTTTGTTTTTATTTACTACATCAGTACCTGTATTTTTAATGGATACTATTAAGATGAAGGCTATGTAGAAGAATTAAAATCATTTTTCAAAGAAAGTTTTAACTTAAGTTTAAATAACTGATAGAAAACAAACCTCCTTTAAGAAAATCACATTGCTGTTTGGGGCCTTGAATCCTGTTTTTATTAAAATAGTCCACGTTCTATAGACCATGTATAAAACACTCAAAGACATAACATTTTTAAAATGTAGCTCCAGTTAAATCCCAGTTTCTAATGTTAGTTTAACTGTAGTTCAGAGCTAATCTCATTTCTTTTCAGAGAGACAATTTTCTTTTGATCAAGACAATTTTCTACCAAAACCTCTTCTAGAAGTAACACACAAATTATGTTTCTGCTCTTTTTTCCTTGTTCAACCTTCTTCTTTGACCTAAATACACTCCAGTTGGACTCTAAGATTCAGAACATCTGTCTACAACCTTTTGCAGAATTCCTCCAGAGACTCAGTTTTGCTCTTTATTTTTTATTACTAACCTCAGTAGAAACCACCAACACACCTAGTTTCCCTACAGGTCCCAGATTTCCTAATTGTCAGTGACAGCAACTTATGCTCTCATGACTTACTCACTACTGTATGCCTTCAGATTTTATGGTATCAACTCATGGATCCCGTGATGTTTGTATAGTTCATTTATATGAGTAACTGTCTTTGCTTTATAGCGTTTTTATTAAAGAAGTATTTTCCTCTGAGTTTTTAAGAGTTCCAGGTCCCTGGAAATCATATTGCTCATCATGCCTGCTTATTCATATGAAGTAGACTTCAAGGCCACAAGTTTAGGCAGATGTGGTGTCAAAAACCATAAATGTATCCTGCACAACATTTTATATTGCCATGGAAATGTTGACTCAAAAGCAACATGAACAGACCAGAACTCTTTAACTATTTCTTGTAACCCTCACCTTGTCATACTAAACATAAGAAACATAATTGAATTTACTTTCATGTAACTGGACTGCCAGCATACCATATTATGCTTCTCCTTAAATTATTGTAGACAAAGTGCCAACTTTGAATTAAGAAACAGGTATTTAGCCTTACTGACTGTACTTCATCTGTAGACCATCCCTTTATTTGATTTCAGAAGGGGAAACAAATTCTTGAAATACTGGAATTTATAATATAAACTACTGGAATAGGCATGACTTGGTTAACTGCATGAAGAGGAAGATCAAGGTCCTTTACAATGGAAATTCAGTTCTGTAGGCTGTTGTCATCTAAGAGAGACTTAATCAAAGCTGAACCAATTACAAGTCCCTTAAAAATAAGAATTCCAAGGAACAAAAGTATATCTGAGGAGGTTTTTTGAAAATGGGCTCAAATACTTATGGTAAAGCATGGTCTATTTTGAAGAGAGAAGAAGTATGGACAATTATGGGTGCCATGGTTAAACATTGAGGGCAAGGACAAAGGCTGGAAAAAGCTGACTGTGTTAATGCTGACACAGAGAGTTGAGGAGTGCTGCTTATAGTAAATGAGGGGATAAAAGAGGTTAAAAAGATAGAATGAACTGCACCAGTAGTTTTTTGTTGTTGTTGTTGTTGTTTTTTAGTGATGATTCTACACACATTGAATTCAGAAAAATGCAATACTACCTAGAGAATAGGAAACTAAATAGATAGACATATTGTGTTCTTTATTCCATCTTGTTTCTTGCCGGGGCATAGGTCAGGAATATAATTTCTTTATACATCAGTCTGTATAACTACAAACTCAGTCCCCATTAGTTTATTAAGGAAGTTTGAGGTTCAGTTAAGTATAGTTGCGTACTTAAGTTTTTTGAAAAGTCACACTAAAGTCCACATTCATTTAGTAGAGTCATTGTTCCTTATCTCAATAAAATAAGGATCAAATAACTGAAAAATTAAAAAGAATTTGTGAAGTTCAAAACTAAATGCCCCTTAAAGGAAGTCTCACTTGCTTTTTGTGCCATCAGCTCTCAGCCCAGAGCCTGGTACCTCTTAGACACTCTCTAGTGTTTAGTGCTTAATATAAAACAATTTTGAGCATGACTAAATTAGGTTATTTTTGGAAAAATGGATTCATCAAATGCATTTTATGAATGTAGTAAGTCATTGTTATGGTTTAGATATAAGGTGTCCCCCTAAAAGTTGTGTGTGAGACAATGCAAGAAAGTTTAGAGGTATAATAATTGGGCTATGAGAGCCTTAACCTAATCAGTGCATTAATCCAGTTGAATGGATGAACTAGGTGGTAACTGTAGGAAGGTAGGGTGTGACTGGAGGAGGTGGGTCACGGGGGTGGGGTGGGCGGCATGCCTTGGGGTCATCTATTTTGTCCCTGATGTGCAGAACTTTCTCTGCTTCCTGCCCTGAGCTGCTTTCCTCCGCCTCACACTTCTGCCATGATGTTCTGCCTCACTGTGAGCCCAGAGCAATGGAGTTGGCCATTCAAGGACTGAGACCTCTGAAACTATGAATGTCATATAAACTTGTCCTCCTCTGTTTTTCTTTTCAGGTCTTTTGGTCACAAAGGTGAAAAAGCTGATTAAAACAGTCATGCCAATTCTATTAATTCTGTTTCATTCTCACCACAAATAAATCAACTCATCATTGTTTTGCATTTCTTGGGTGATCTAAATGATATGTAATATTATGTATGATAGGCAGGCTATGAGAGGGTCACAGATGATTTCCGCCTCCTGGTATTCATGCCTTAGGTAGTCTTATCCCCTTGAGAAGAGAAGGGATTCTGAACCTAGAGACTTGTTTCTAATAATAGAATACAGCAAGAGTATGGCACATTATTTATGCCACTAGGTTATAAAAAGACAGACTTGCTTAGTGGTGCTCTTTTGAACACTCTCTTGAATCATTTGCCCCAAGGGAGGCAGGCTTCCATGTTGTGAGCCGTCTTAGGGAGAGACCCATGTGGCATGGTGAGGAAGCCCTTTGTTCAACAGCCTATGAAGATTTTCAGCCTGGCAGTGAACAATAATAGGAGCAAATTTATAAGCTGATTCTTAGCTCTAGTTGCCTTGAGATGATCATGACCCCAACCAGCAGCTTGATAGCAACATCATGAAAGATCTTGAGTTAGAGGACCCTAGCTAAACCATATCTTAAATCCCTGAACCATAAAAACTATGGGATAATAATTGTTTTGTCCTAAGTGGCTAAGTTTGTGGGTGATTTGTTATGTAACAATAGATAACCAGTATATTGTTAAGTTAAAAGAGAGAGAGAGGAAAAAAACACTCAGGTAAAATGTTTTTTGTTGCTGTTGTTAAAGACAGACAGAAAGAAGGGAGCAAGAGCAAGAGTGGGGAAAGAAGAGGGAGAGAGAGAAGGGAGAAAGGAGAGAAAGAGAGGAGGGGGAGAGACACACAGATGGAGTCTTTTTCCTTCTACTCTACCAACGACCCTAATTTTGTATCTTCCTTGCCTTCTAAAATCACAGTCTTAGAGCTGACTTGACTTCATATTTGCTTCCAAACATGTCTTTAAATATATAAAGGCTGTTTTTAGAGAAAATTATTAAACTTAATCTACATCTTCTCTGTATACAGAATAGGAGAATCTTCTGGTAGGCTTATAAAACAAAAATTTAGTATTCTAAATCAACAATAGATGGCACATGAATATTTTCATGATTATTTAGTAAACTGTGAAAAATATTTTTTAAAAGAAAGTAAAAGGCTAAGTTTACATTGTTATAAAATGTATTATGTGATTTCATCTAAAATGTAATTTTAATCTCTTAATTTATTTATACCAACAGTTGTAGATATTTGCCAACATATATGAATTTGTTTCCTGACTCTTTGGAAATCCACATTTCATTTACCTGCCAGTTCATTCATTCATTTATTTTTGTCAGGTGTCTAATCAGAGCAAGTAGCAAGATTCTGTGGGCTTTGGTAATAGTAGGGAGTTAAATTATCTTCAAAATGATATTCTATTTGTAAGTATATTCTGTTTGAGAGCATATTCAATTTTATTAACTATAACTCTGAAACTTCTGAAAATTCTTGGGATAGAGAGAAATGTTTTGTTTTTATCTTTATTCTTGCTACATATGGTGATTTTTCTGAATCCGTTATTTTTATAGCATGCCATTTAAATATGAATATTTTAGAAGTTAATTGCAAGGATCATAACTGTGATAGCTGAGCAAAGCACACTGAAGCCAGTTATATCTTTTTAATCAAAGACAGAATCTGAAGAAAATACTTTTTCATATCTTTCTCCTCATGATAATCAATGCATTTTTATTACTACCCACAGGCACTGTGCTAATATCTGTGTACCTTTTTTATTCATTCACTGAGAGGTTTCCAAATCCACCTATTCCATGAAGAGAGAAGAAGTGATTATCATCATCATCTATTAAATTTGTGGAGTGCTTTACGGTTTTACACAATATTTTCACGTAGCTCATCCATTAGTGCTTCACTATGCCCCCATGTAGGAAGAGCATTTGTTACTATTCTCATTCACACAGGAGGAGATTCAGGTTCTGAGGATCACAAGGTTAGAGAGTGTTATGCCTGAGTCCCTAATTCATCAACTAACTCCTAGCCCAGTCTATGTACTGTTTTTATTTTACAAAATTCATGACAGATGCAATCATACTTTTTTTTTATACTAATAATAGGCTTTGAAGCATTGAGTGACTCAGTAAGTGGATTAATTTTAAACTGGCTCCGATAAATTTTGAAAGAAAATACAACTACTTTGAGTCTAAATATTGCTCCATCTGAAGCTATTTATAAAGCCTAGTAAAACACATGTCCTATTAATAGGATACTTTATTGGCACATATTTCATCTTAGATTTATGGCTCAACTTATTCAACAGATGATAAATGAAATATCTCTGGTTTCAGCTCAAAGTATATTTGATTTTGGAGGAACTGGCAAATATACTATTCTAAACTGGGGAGTTTCTAGTTAAAATACAATCCAGGACCCAACTGATTGCCTTACTTACATTGAAGAGTCATTTTCACAAAGACATGCTTGCCACTAGCTGCTCTGAGAGATCTGATGGCAGGCAAAGTCAGGTACTTTGAGGATTTAGATGTTTGTATGTTTGTGCAGTCTCATCCTGGCTGTCACTCAGTTCTTGTTAGGAATTGAATATGTCTGTAAACGACTTCCTGGTTTTCAGAGTATGATTCAGTCCTCTAGCAAGGATGCCTGGCCCAGTGGACATAGGTGCTATTCCTGCAGGATTCCGAGCTGTAAAGAATTTCATTCTAATATGCATGTTTTAGGTGTTTGGCAAATATTTGTTAGAACGATTAATGAATATATACTTCCATAACTCAAAACCTTCACAAACCCAGAGAAAATGTGGTTCTTAGATCACTAGGGGCACACCTGCTATTTTCTTTATAAGAATTTCCTTGGGGAAAATTCCTTGGGACCTATTAAACATGGGATTGAATACTTTTCCCATTTGGGGTTTCTGTTTTCTGATCAGTAGTTGAAAATTATCTGAAATGTTGGGGACAGGGATTTAAAAGGGATCCCATGGATAACTGGGGGAATCCCTTTCTGAACAAGGGGTAAAATCTGAGCTCAGAAGTGCCTGAGTCTGCCAGAGGTTCAGGAAGGAGTGAGTGGGAAGCCCCAAGGTTGATTTCTTGGTAAAAATTATAATTTAGCATTTACATTTTCAATGTACTTTTTTGGTACTGGGGATTGAACTCAGGGTACTTAACCATTGAGCCACATCCTCAGCCTTTTTTTTTTTTTTTTTGTATTTTATTTAGAGACTGGTCTCACTAAGTTGATTAGGACCTCACTAAATTGCTGAAGCTGGGTTTGAACTCTTGATCCTCCTGCCTCAGTCTTCTGAGCCACTGTAATTACAGGAAGTACACCTGGTTCAAAGTACTTTTCAATAGCTAAGGAGCTATTTTTCCAAGTGGACCTAGGAGGAAGATCAGCCTCAGTGGTCCTCATTGTACAAATGAAGAAATTGAGACAAGGGATGTTAAGTGACTCACTCAAGGTTGCATAGCAAGTTCACGGAGGAGGAGGTGGTTTTAGTTGAACTTTTGAAGATGGCTTTCTGTGGTGGGGACCAGGGGACTAGGGATATTTTCTAAGGAGTGTTCATTCATCCTGGTGCTCTGTTGTCTAAATGTGGCTTGATGTAGGTCTGAGATCTTTCAATGAAATAAGCTCAAATATTCCTGCTGCTAAAGGAAGTCAGGTAAATGGAGCACTTATGACAGGAAGAATTATTTTGGAAACTCAGTACTATAGCCTGTGCTGGGCTGTGATTTTGCAAATTATCCTCAGAAAGATTATTTATAGGGTCCCAAGGTCTTTGCTCTCACTGTTGAACAAATCTGCCAGGATATCTCTTCTCCTACAGGCCTACTCTTTGAGCTCAGCTTGTTTATAATAATCCTTGCTTTAGGTTCTTATTTAATTAAAATAAACAGACTACCAGAAACTTTTTTTTAAACTTGTTACAAGGAAATGAAGCAACTGTTCATCCCCCATAAGTGCTTATAGGAGAAATAGGTCTTCAAAATCTCTTTGAGTCATGTTGCTAAGGATATTTCTTCCGCTGAGCTGCCCAAGCCATTGGGTGTACCTTTATTTCTGACTTTGCAGCATTATAATGGATACTGTCTTAAGAAAAATTCCACTACTTGGTGTCTTTAAGATCTTGTATCATATCTGTCTAGTCATAAGCATTTAGTATTGAGTGCTTCGTTAATAAAGGAATAAATTTGTTACTTTTAAAAAAAAAATGATCAAACTTTTTCCTTCTTCTCAGGAGAGAATAATAGAAGCAGAGTGAAAAGGAGGAAAAGAGAAAAGGAAAAAAGAATCAAAGAGGAGTAGAGTCAGCATGCCATCTGGAAGACAATGTATTATTATCTTTCATAACCTCATACATAATAATAACTTATTGTAGATAAAGAAATAAGGAGAGTCAGAGAAAAAGAGGGGAAGGAAATCTACTGGTTGCCCAGGTAGGAATATGTCTGCCATTTCTAGGTTTAATTATAATAGAACAAAACAAGCCCATGTTGAAAAAAAAATCACCTCTTCCTAGTCACACACTGAGAATACCAATAAGAAAATTATCTGGAAATGATGTGACTGTTGTTTTCAAGGTTTGGCCCCAAATGGGATGAGTTAATAGCTCATTTCCCATGCTATAAGAGTTTTCCAGAGACTCAGTATGACTTTTAGGTACTAGAGTGTGAGGTGAATAATATCATTCCAGTTTTTGACTAGCACATCTCCTATTCTCTATTTTTCATTTATAATATCCTATAATGCTACAAGCCTACAATGGGAACATTTAGACATCTTTTCTTGGAACTCTCTAAGGGCAGGCTTAAAATTACAGTTATGTAGCTGAGGTACTTTTGGAGAGAAACTTTGGGTACTGAGGGGTTAAGCAGATGCCTCATGTCATCTGAGGTAATTGTAATGTTTGCCATTATGCAAGTCAGAGATCTGAATTCCAGGTTTGCATCTGCTACTTACTAGCTATGCTGCACAAGTTATTGAATTTCTTTGTGGCTCTGTTACTTCGTTTTAAAAATAGTTATGAGATTATTTACATTAGAGAAATTATGAGGATTACAAAATAAAATCTAAAAAATAACCATTGAAATATGGAAAGGTGGGAAATAAGGCAAAGGAAAACTATTTAGAGAAAAATACCAACTAATAGATGTAGAAGGAATTATAACATCAAAAAAATCACCATTTTAGATAAAGAAGCTGTGGTGTACATACATAATGGAATATTACTCAGCCTTAAAGAAGAATTAAATTGTGGCATTTGCTGGTAAACAGATGCAACTGGAGAATATTATGCTAAGTGAAATAAGCCAAACCCAAAGAACCAGAGGCCAAATATTTTCTTTGATATGTGAATGCCAATTCACAAAAAGCCAGGCAGGGTGGAGAACAGAAGTATTTTGGACTAGACAGGGGGGAGTGAAGGAAGAGGAGGGTGCATGGGAGTAAGAATGATAGTAGAATGAATTGGACATTATTATCTTATGTTCACATATGATTACACGACCTGTGTAACTCTACATCACATATAGTCAGACGAATGAGAAGTTATACTCCATTTATGAATGATGTGTCAAAATGCATTCTGTTATGTCTAACTAATTAGAACAAATATAAAATATATTTAAAAAATCACCATTTTAGAGTCCTGAATGTATAATTGATTCAGGTGAATATGATCAGCCACTGGATGAAAAGGTGCTGAGGAATAGTATATTCATGTTCTAACTGAAAAAATGTGAGTTTTCAATAAAGAGGTCAAATGGTTTCTCCCTTACCAAGTGGTCATATGTAGCACAACTCTTAGATGGGTAACCTGACATTATATACTGCTATATAATAAAATGTGAACTATCTAACATCACCTGTGAGCTATACCTGAAGAAAATGTTTAATCTAAATCCAAGTCTCCAACTTAACTTCTAGTTTAAGGAAATACAGGAGGTGGAGGTTGGAGTTGACATGCACCATGATAAAATAGCAGGTTTTATTTTATAATGTAGCAAACACCATAAAAGACAATTGGATTGAATTCTTTAAAAAGTCCAATATTATTTTTTAAAAAACAAAGAGGTATAGAAAACTACTGTGGGTTAAAAGAGAATAGACAACCATAAAAAGCCTAAGAAATATATAAAATAGCAACAGCAAGAGCAAAGGCAAATGAGCTATAAAACATTTTTGGGAGATCAAAGACTATGGGGAAAACATGAATATTGACTGGACATTAGGTGATATTTATGGAATAACTTTTCCCACAAAAATTCTGTAATAATTATAAAAATTTCTTAGGTATAATAACGTTGTGTTATATTTGATGATGTCCTTATGCACATATATACGCAGGAAAACATAAAGTAAATATGAAAAAACTAACCTCATTTGACCATCAAAATGGAAAGTATGAGAGTATTCATTGTGTTTTTTCAAGTAATTGTGTTTGAAACTTTTCATTAGTTAAAAACATTTAATAAAGGAAATGTATGCAGGATACTCAAATTCTATATTTATGAAAAGTATAAGCTACTGATAATGTAGAAGAATTATCTATACTATATCAATAGTAGCATAAAATTTTTGACTGATTTGTTGACATTGGGAAGGACAGGAACAAATTTATCTCAAAAGGAAATGAAATTAACATAATAAAAGGAGCAGTTCAAAGATTGTCAGAACATAGGAAAGTTAAGACTTTTTCTTGATATTCCTTAATCAAATTTTACTAAATAAATCAAATTTTATTAGATTTCCAAAATAGACTGTCATCCTCCTGGTTTGAAGACAAGTCTACAGAATGATGCTTTGAGAGATCTCAGGAAAATTATATTAATATCACATTGTATTTGCAAAACATTCTTTGTTTTCTTAATTTGAATGCACCCCTAGTTAAATAGGTCTACCTGCCAATATGTCCAATCATCTAACTCTATTGACATATTATTTATGAAAGGCAAAAAAGTCAAGAGTTTCTCTCTCCATTTATCAATGGAGAAATTTCATTGATTTACAACCCTGATGGTGCATAGTTTACAAATGTGGAACTAAAACCAACAATCACTCCGAGCCTAATAAAGTGAATTGGGGGAACTTTATTTATTTATTTGGTACACTAAACTATATCTTTATGGAGTACCAATGTGATCTCTCAATATACGTCGATATTTTGTAATGTTCGTATAAGGGCAAACATATCTGTCTACTCAAACATTTATCCTTTTTGGGGGGTGAAAATATTCAAAATCTCTTCTTGCAGCTTTTTGGAAATAGACTGTACATTATTATTTTTTTTTTAAAGAGAGAGTGAGAAAGGGAGAGAGAGAGAGAGAATTTTTTAATATTTAATTTTTAGTTTTCGGTGGACACAACATCTTTGTTTGTATGTGGTGTTGAGGATGGAACCCGGGCCGCACGCATGCCAGGCTAGCGCGCTACCGCTTGAGCCACATCCCCAGACCTAGACTGTACATTATTACTATCTATAGTCACCCTGCTGTGCCATAGAATACCATAATTTATTTTTCCTGCCCAATTGTAACTTAGTACCTGTCAATCAACCTTTCCAGGATGGGAGAAAATTACTTGACAAAAATACCCTGGACTCAGAAACTTAGTGAGACCCTGTCTCAAAATAAAAAGGGATGAAGTTGTGTGGCTCAGTGGTTAAGTGCCCCTGGTTTCCAAACAACAACAACAACAACAACAACAAAAACCCTGGATAAAGTAATCCAACCTTCTATGTTATTGTTAGATATCTTAAATTGTTTATGCCCATAATTGTGAAAGGCAGCCTGAATTTAGTTATCAGCTATGATTTCATAATAGGCCACATGATTCTGATATCACAGCTTCAGAATGAAGCAGATATTATTTCTATTGAAAATAAAGAAGTCAAGATTATGTTGCACATATTAAAGTAGAAATCCAAACATTTGTTAAAGTTTTTGCTACCATTTATTAAAAGGTTAAAGGATTACCAATACTTTAAAAATGAATGAGGTTATTACACCTTCGGGTTTTGCTAAACATTGAGTTTTTTTCTCTTATAGTTTACTCTGTTTTCCTTCTTCCTTCTCTTTTATTTTTTATTTTTTTGTTTTCCTATTAGTTGTGTATAATTAAGTAAAAATGTATTGTAGTTATGTCTATGGAATAATTTATGTTTCTGTGTTAGATTTTTAGAAGTGGAAAGTAAAATATAAACACATTAAAAATAAATGACAGACAAATCTAAATACACGGCTATTTGCACAGATGTCTTTTTTCCCCCCTACATCACTATTGCTCAATAGAATACGTTCTATTTTTCACTGGAACATGCTCATTGATACTATTAAAATACAAGAAGGTAAGCCATTTTTCTGGCTTCCAGCCTGGTGTTTCTTCCCAATAAACAATACTGCCTCCCTAGATCGGTGATTACTCAGTGTGCTTGAAAACATTAAGAAGGGGTAATATGGAGCATTCTTTCTTACTCTGAAAGCCCTCAGACTCCTAAGGATTTTTGAATTTGCTTTTTATGGTACTTACTGCAAAGCACCTGCCATATAATATGCACTTAGCTATTGTTCCTGTGAACTGTCAGTGACTATTGTAGCATACCTGGCACTAGAACTTACCCTTTTATTAATTAATATTCACTCACTCATTCACACATTCCATCACTGATACATTCCATAAATACTTATTGAGAATGTATACCGTTGTACCAGATTTGGTACATGCTGAACACATAGAAAAGTCTAGAAACTTACATCAATCAAACGGTCACTCAAGTTGCTAGCCTTTTCTTTTTCCCTCAAGCATATTTCAAAGATGGCAAAGACTATACCTATTAGTTTACTTGGACTGCCATCAAAAAACACTTCCATATTGGGCTAAAGCAACAGAATTTATTTTCTCATAGTTCTAGAGACTGGACTTCTGAAGATCAAGGTAGTACAGACCTGGTTCTTGTTGAGGCTGCTCTATTTAGCTTGCAGATGGCCACCTTCTTGCTATTTCTACACAAGGACATTCCTCTATGTGTACTCCTTGTGTCTCTTTATGTCCAAATTTTCTCTTCTATTAATGATATCAGTCATGTTGGATAGGTCCCACCTGCATGAACTCATATTACCTTAATTACTTCTCTCAAGGCCCTATCTTCAAATAGAGTCACTTTCACAGTTACTGGTGGTTAAGGCTTTGATGTGTGAATCTGAGGGAAAATAATTTAGCCAATAACACTGTACTGATGAGTTTCCACGGAAGGCCTGCTTGCACTTTTAAGACACTTCCATTAATCCCAACATCAGCCTTATAGGTTGAAGATGTGCCGAAGGTGAGGGAATGACTGGAATACAAAGCATACCTATGTAGCAATGCCTGGATTTGGGCCCAGGTCAGTCTAACTGATGTTTGTTTGATGGTACTGAGATCTTTTTCTTGCCTGGTTCTTCCCTTTCAGATATTTGGGCTCCAGGTTACATGACCTTTAGGTATGTGTTATGCTACTGGATATTGGTATACTTACATTGTCAATCTCACTTAAAAAAATTGTTTCTTTTACATAACATTGGATTTCATCTAATTATTAGATGCCACACAATTCACAAATTGCTGTCAATCAATTTCATATTACTATCAGACATGCTATTCCATTAAAATTATTTTGGATTCTGACTATGAATTAATGCAGTGTTTAATACACATAAATATTTGATGATTAACTTTGGTTTACTTGTATTGCCTCAGTTCATTCTATCAATTTAGGCAAAGAAGAAATATTTTGGACTAAATGCTCAATCTGAGATGCGAGCAGAAATAACTTAAAGCATTTATTTCATACTACGTAATGCAAATGTAACCTAGTTAAATTATCTAAGATTTAAAAAAATCAATAAACATTTTGAATTCAAGGAGAATGTTAATACATCATTTTATGTTGTTGGATAATGTGAAATCTAATATGCTTTGCCATTTCCAGCAATTCCTCCCTAGGTTCCTCAGAAGGGGTTCAGTATTCTAGTTTGATGGGTGAGCCCTTTTGGGAAACCGTACTGTAGTTGGATAGTGGCCAGTCATATCTCCTCAACTTCCTTCAGCTCAAAAGCATTTTTCCAATTAGCTACAAAGTAAGTTGAAACTAGTTGTCTATCATCATAAGAGAAGCTGTATTTTCTGTTCATGTGGGACTTTTTTCCTTTCCTTCCTCTCTATCTTGGTATTGATTGACATATTACAGGATTTTACTAATTAGAAGCTTAGAGATAGTTGAACTTCCCTAGTAACTTTTTGGACATTTTCTTAGTTGTTATTAGCAAATTATCTAAGTATACATGAACCACTACGTTACAACCGCAGTAAGCTATAATTTTCAGGGACTGGGTAATTGATTTCACCTGTGTGAAAAATCAGAAACCCTCACTTTTAGAATATGCTTATTTGGTGACTTAACATTGTTTTAAAATATTTTGTATAACTTTCCCATTAGTGATGAATATAGTAAATTTATAGTAGATCTACATATAGATTTACATATGCATACATTGCATATATTATAGTATAATAAATATAATAGATTGTCTATTCAGGATCTTTGTTCTTAATAATATAAAATATATTCAGGATCTTTGTTCTAAACATATATTTTTTATTTGTTGTTTTTAGATATACATGACAGTAGGGTGTATTTTGACACATTATACTAAACATAAATTCTTAATAAAGTCCTATTTAGTGACTTACTAAGTAAAAAACAGAAGTAATAATACGGCTGACTCCGAGAACACATCTTAAATATGTTTGCATTTGTTTTTTAAGGTTAAATCCTGACTATCTCATTATTTGGTTTTCGTTTTAATTAAGTTCATTTGGGTAGTTGGTTATTTGGACTTAGAAGAAAATAACCTAAGATTAGAGCCAAAATATCTGAAAGGGAAGAACAGGACAAGAAAAGACCTCAGTACCATCAAACAAACAGCAAAGAACGTCAAATTAGACTGACTTGGGCTCAAATCCAGACATTAGTGAAGTCATAATGACCTCATTTGAGTTATAGATTTGCCACACTTGATATAAGCTTGAGTAAGTTACTTAACCTCTCTGAGCCTTCTATTTTTAAAAAGTTTATTTTTATTGTATATATTTGAAGTATACAATAATGACTGAAAGTTCTCTTATTGTTGAAATGGGGATAAAAATGTTGCCTACCAATTGGTTCCTTACAAAGATTAAATTCCTTGAGGCTGTGGCTGGGTTTTGTCAATAAGTAGTAGCCATTACTCTCGTTCTTCTCAATGATCATGGTAGAATTTGGTAGATTTAGTGTGTCCTTGTCCTGTTTCCCTTTTCACTGGACGCTAATATCTTGCCAAGGGCTTACAGCTGACCAGTGCTTCCCTTTCCTGGGTCTGACTTGGGTGAATTGATGAAGACCTTCTATTAATACTTCCTCTAGAAAAGGAGAGTCCACTGGAGACAACTGCTCGATTTAGATCGTTCTAGTAGCTCAGAAACTTGACACCTAGGTAGGAATTTTCCAGGTAGCCAAGGGATAAAAGCATAAAGTTATCTGCATTCCTCTCAGGACAGCTTAATCTCATGCTCTTATTCAGATAGAAAAGTGAAGAAACTGTTTGATCATGTCTTTCTTATCATTAATTCTCCATAGGTTGTTTTTTTTTTCAGTTTTTCCCTCCATATTAAATTTTTTTTTGTCCAATTTTCTCAGCAATCCTGTTATTCTCTCCCATTTTGCTGCTTTTCCCCTCTCACAATCTTCTTCTCCAGATGAAGACACTAGAATTCTAGATATTTGAGTAACTCCCAAGGTAAGGAAGGATCCTAAGCACAGTGCTTTAAATGAGGTCAAGTCTAAAGTGGGTTTCTTCATGAGCAAGGGAAAAAAAATCAAAGATGTTAAAGGTACAACACAACACAAGTACCATGTTTCCTTAGTCTGTTTTTAGTTGCATCATGTACACCAGAGCAATGAATGGGCCAAGATGCTCTGCTCTCTCTATTACTGGAAGTACTGTGTCTCCTGGGTGATCAGAGAGAAAGAGCCTTCTCTTACCTCCTATCCTCACACCTGCAGCACTATCAGGATTAGAGTCTGGCCCATTAGGGTTTGACTTACTCCAGTTTTCTGAGGTGACATACTGATGTGTACGAGAGATGCCAGTAGAGTAAGCATAACATCAACAAAAATGGATGTTGGAATATGAAAGACTGGGGGGTGCATATTAACACCTGTGTATTGGTATTAACTCCTTTGTAATTGATTTCCATTTCCTCATCTTTTTTCTTACATCCTTCTCCTCTTGTGAATGATGGTTTGGGATAGGGAAGAAATATTGATGCAATAGCACTTGCCTCATAGGATTGTGTTAAATAAGAGAATGTACAGGTACACTGAGTCCATTTATTCATCCATTTACCTTCTACTTATGCATTCAATATTTGTGTGAATCTACTATGTGTCAGGCACTGGGTAGGGCATCCTAATGTAGAGAATGACAGATGGTCAGTACAGTTTCCTTTTACCTGGTATTGCATTTCTGTGATTAAAGGTCAAAGAAATGAAGTTTAGCAAGAGAAAGAAAGCTTCTGTCCCTAAAAGAAGAAACAAAGTTCCATCGAGAGTCTTTGCTTGTCTGCCTGGCCCACTGTCTTTGACAGCCCTGGGAAGTGTTGACAAGTCTTCACAGGAATTGAAACGTTTATGTGTTATTAAAACTCTGTCACCCCCACTGTAGCCATCATCCATATGAAGCAAAAGATGGAAGTGAAATTGAATGGTCCATCAGCAGATCTTCTGCCATTTTCCCAGGGGTGAAACTGGGGAAGTGAGTACATGACCCCTTGGTGAGTTGATACTCCTGGGGGAGGAGCTGTGCAAAAGTGTGAAGCTTTTAGACACATCTGGCCCAGGGCAAAAATGTGAATTTGACTAAGATCATCTTCTACACAGCAGCCTGGCAGCCTGGGATCCTTCCTTCTGTATTATCCACTCCTACTTCCTACTCTCACAATATGCTGCTCACCATCCTTTGTGTCGCCCATAAGAAACTAAAAGTGCTCTTTCAGGTACCATATGACTTAAAATAAACTACATTTTCAGATCAATTTGAGGTTCAACAGCAGCTAAGAAGTTACAGAAACCTCCAATACACCTTCTTCCAACATGCATAGCCTTGCCCATTATCAATGTCCTCCACCGGACTGACATATTTGTTTCTGTTGATGAACTTATGTTATGGACCATAACAATCATCTGAAGTCCATAGTTTACACTGGGTTCACGTTGGTGTTGTATCTCCCATAGGTATCTAACATTGTAGTTTCATACAAGATCATTTTACTGCCCTGAAAGTCCTCTGTGTTTTTCTTATTTCACCCTCCCCCCACACCTTTAAACCCTGGTATCCATGATATTTTTCATTCTCTCCATAGTTTTGGAAATGGTTTTCAGCTCAGGGCAGCCTCTATTCTGGACTTACCTTAGGTCTGACTTTGGATACAGAGGGAAATGATAAAGTGTCATAGAGATCAGGATCAGTTGACAAATGAGGAAGCCATGCTCTCCCCTTCCCTCCCCTCTCCCATCTCATGTGGCATGGCACCGTTTAATTCTGAGCTAGGATATTGATGGTTGTTCCTCCCTTTGGGGCTCATCCACCAATTTTCAAACAGGGGTGGGTGCAATCCCTGAACTCCGTAGCCAGAGCTTTCACATTGTGGGATATAGTGAATTAGAAGAGCAGAATGAATGTTGTTCACGCTACTTCTGAATGGCTCACCAAGCAAAATACCGACTGAATAATCTTTAGATAACTGACCCTGGAGAGCATTTACCTTTTCCTCTATATCTGGAACAAACCACTTCATGAAAGACCGTCAACTTAACAATTACCAAGATATGCCAAATCCCAAAAGATCATTCAAGAACTTCTACTTCTACACTCAAACAATCCTTCCTCTATGTTGGGAAGAAGGGCAAGATGGTATTTGACTCTTTCCTTCTGATGGAAAGGGCAAACTAACAGACCAATAACTGTGGGTTTTATATTCCCCTCACTGTGCCAGGTGATGTCAGTGTATGAGGATGCCTTTTCCTCAAACAAATTTGACTAAAGAATTTTATCAGTATAAAAAAGGAGTCAGAGAAAAGAAAATCTTTTTATGACAACTCACTTGTGGTTTTGAAGCGTGCTTTAAATGGTAAGATCACAGTAAGTAATTTAGCTGAAGTGTAATAATTGGGTTCCAAGTGTTATGATTGATACATTTCATTGAAAATAGCACCCTGAGGTTTTTCCAAATTAAAGATGAAATCTAAATAAAACCTTAAATAACCCATGTGGAAATACTTTATTGTAGTTAATAACCAAGCAAAAATATGCTTATTCTATCTGTAGACTCGTTCCAACACATTATACCTATTGTTGCTTCCATTTGAAAGGCCTCACACTTGGCTTATGTAAAAATAATAGCATTCCTAACTATTAATAGCAAATAAGAGAGACATTTATGGACATTCATACATCATTTATAAATGACCCTTATGAATAAAGTGTTACAATGATTTCCATTAGCATAAGTTCCACAATTATGGCCTGCATAAGAGACACATTTTTCTTTCTTGAATGCACATATAAAAATCTGTCGTTTACTTTGCTGAAATTTTATCCATAATGCTTCAATATATTTCTATGCAACTCAATGACTATAAACTGAAACATATACACACAGATGTGTCTTATTGGTTATATGGGGATCCATGGGGCCTGTAAGAAGTTACCTTGTCTGGACCTCAGTACATGATCATGGCACCATGTTTTTCTTAGAGCACAGTTTATAATGAGCTTGGTTTTTCAGAATTGGTTTGGAAAAGTGGATAGAAAACTAAGAGGCCTTAATGGTACTTTGATCTTCTTGTTTTCCCCTTTTTTAGCATCTTTTAATCCAGGACCTGGAGTAGTAACTTCCTCCTCTGTAAGGGATATTCAATTTTTGAGTAAATTTGCAAGGTAGCATTGATAGACACAGCTTTGTTATGGGAATTTGAGGCAAGAGAACTGATAGTTATTGAGCTCTTGCTTTATAACAGGTGCTGTGTACCCATTATTTTGCTAATTCTTCACAACACCCTATGTATCAAAATATATTGTATACATTTGGATGATGTACCTATGAGGGAGAGTTTGCTAAAATATTTTTTCTAGATAAGGAAACCAGAGCTCAAAGAAATCATATAAATTGGCCCAAACCACATAGGACATGGCAGAAGGGGTTTGACAGAAACATATGTTTATTCTACCATATTTATCTCTTGCCCCTACAATTCTACCTGAGATTGAGGTCTCTTGAGCTCTCCCAATTCACTCTCTGAAGCTTCGCGTGTTCTTTGAACAGACGTACACTTTTTGTATTAGCTTTGTCTAATACAAAGTGGGGCAATGTATTAGCTTTGTCTTATAATGCCAGGGTACCACCTGGCTTTGAGTTAGGAAGCATGACCTGAGGACATTGCCAGAAAGGAAGCAGGTCCTCCATCTATTCATTCACCACATACTATCATCCCTTGCCATAGTGCTGCCTCTCCTTTTCAAGGTCATTTGTAGTGGGTAGGATATTCTAGCTGTAGCAGGGTACAGTATAAAAAAGGAGTCAGAGAAAAGAACTACTGCTACCACAGCTTTTCTGTATCTTTCAAACATTCCTGAAGGGAGGGCTTTGAGCTGGCCATGGTGACCATTCCACATTCCTTTCAATGACTTTCTTATGAGGGCTCATCCACACACACACCGCCCCCCCCCCCATGGTGACTGGAAGAATCTAGAAACAAACAACAACAAAAAAAGTAGCTCCTACTTTAAAATTTAAAAAAAGAAGGAGAAGAAAAAAAAAAAAGAAGTCAGGAAATTCTCTGCTTGGGAATGATGTAGAAATGAACAATGAAGATTCTAGTAGTAGAAGTCAACCATTTGCTTCACTCTCAATATTTGTACCTGAGACTTAGTGCTCTGGATTTTACTACTTAAATGTGCAATTTCAGACAAATTATTTACCTCCATGTGCCCTAATTCCTCATCTGCAAAATAGGAATAATTATAATGGTACCTATCTCACATAGTTCTTACGAGGATTAGCTGAAATTATCTATGACTCAAAGAAAATTTCTGACTAATTATGGCTCTTATTGTTATTATTTACTGGTCCAACTAATACCTAACAATGAGTTCACAGCATTTCTAAGACTAGTGTTAGAAATAAGGTCTTCTGACTCAGTCCACTTCTCTTTCCTGCTTATTTCATCCCCAAACATCCATATTTTTGATATTGACTTCTTTTTTTTCAATTACAAGTCGTGTCTTTCTAGTTTAGAATTATATGAGAAATATTTTTTAGTTTATAGTTTTGCTGACAAGATCATATTAGAATATAAAGACTTTTCCAAGGAATCTCCATACTGCTTTCCATTTTGGCTGCACCATTTGCAGTCCTACCAGAAATGTATGAGTGTGCTTTTCCCCCCACATCCTTGCCAACACTTATTGTTGTTTGTATTCTTAATAGCTGCCATTCTGACTGGAGTGAGATGAAATCTTAGAGTAGTTTTAATTTGAATTTCTCTAATTGCCAGAGATGTTGAACATCTTTTCATACATTTGTTGATTGATTTTATATCATCTTTTGAGAAGTGTCTGTTCAGTTCCTTGGCCCATTTACTGATTTAGTTATTTGGACTTTTTTGTTATTTAGCTTTTTACAGTTCTTTTTAACCCAGCTATCCCACTCCTTGGTCTATACCCAAAGGTCTTAAAAACAGCATACCACAGGGACACAGCCACATCAGTGTTTTGCAGCACAGTTCACAATAGCTAAACTGTGGAACCAACCTAGATGTCCTTCAGTAGATGAATGGATAAAGAAAATGTGGTATATATACACAATGGAATATTACTCTGCAATAAAAGAGAATAAAATTATGGCATTTGCAGGTAAATGGATGGAGTTGGAGAATACAATGCTAACTGAAGTTAGACAATTGCAAACAAAACAAAAGAACAAACAAAATACTGAGTGTATTCTCTGATATAAGGAGGCTGATTCATAGTGGGGTTGGGAGGGGAAGCACGGGAAGATTAGATGAACTCTAGATAGGGCAAAGGGAAAGGAGGGAGCAAGGGGGTAAAAAAGATGGTGGAATGAGATGGACATCATTACCATAAGTATATGTATGAAGACATGAATGATATGAATACACTTTGTATACAACCAGAGATATGAAAAATTGGGCTCTATATGTGTAATATGAATTGTAATGCATCTGCTGTCATATATAAAAAATTAGAATAAAAAAATAAAAAAAGAATTAAAGACTTTTGATGTCTCAGTTTTAAAATGGATATATAGACTTTTTAAAAAAAATTTTTATTAGTTGCTCAAAACATTACAATGATCTTGACATATCATACATTTGCTAGGAATCAAACCAGAAACTCTGCATCTAATAGAAGAAAAAGTTGGCCCTAATCTCCATCTTGTGGGGTCCAGCTCCAAATTCCTTTATAAGACACCTATAGCACAAGAGTTAAAATCAAGAATCAACAAATGGGACATATTCAAACTAAAAAGTTTTTTCTCAGCAAGAGAAACAATAAGAGAGGTAAATAGGAAGCCTACATCCTGGGAACAAATTTTACCCCTCACATTTCAAATAGAGCTCTAATCTCCAGAGTATACAAAGAACTCAAAAAATTAAACAACAAGAAGACAAATAACCCAATCAATAAATGGGCCAAGGATCTGAACAGACACTTCTCAGAGGAGGATATACAATCAACCAACGGATATATAGACTTTTAATATTAGTCTATATAATATTAAGAACTGACCAGGAAAAACAAGCTGAAAGCATTATTTTTGTTTTGTTAAATTTTTCCTGTTTTTGCTTTATAATAGTCTGTGATTGCCATTTGCCATCAATTACATATCTCAAATTTACATCAATGTTCAATCAACTTTAGCAAATGTCTGTTGCCAGATATATTACCATCTCCATTTTCATGCAACATGTTAGCTTGATATAACACTTGACTCATTAAGAGTTGTCAACCTCAAATTGTATTTTTCCCTTTGAGAATCAGAAAAAGACAGAAAATCACCTGTTCTGAAGAAACCTTTGGAGCATATGAGAACTGTTGTAATTTGCATTTGAAAAGCAAATAAAATAAATCCTAAATTACAAATAAGTTATTATTTTCTTTTTTTGAGGTACAAGATTTAATCCTAAAATTAATTCCAAGAAAATCAAGTTTTTACTGAGAGTAATATTTTCTTGATGAAATTAAAATAAGATTATGAAAAGTACCATTATTTTCCCCGTTAAAACATAATGGTAACATACTTCTTTAATATTTTCAAAAACCTTTAAGACTAATGAGCTCTAAAACCAAAATGCCTCTTTTGTAAAGAAACAGGAATCAGAATGAAATTTTAAGGTTAACTGTGTTTATATGCATGAGCGATTATTGTATAAGGATATTAATAATAAATTACAGGGATTTATAAATAAGTTATCTATGGTAAACTAAACCAAGACTTCTAATTTCCTCTTTCACTTTGCATACATTGGAATTTTATTTAACTATAAGCTATTTAGCAATTAACTACAGATGTTTTCTAAATTTTATGAGTCTCCTCTGGAGATACACAAATCCAGATATCTGTTGCAGAAGATACTAATTCTGTAGCCTTTATTTTATAACCAATAATTTGTGAGGAATTTCTTGGTTTGTTGCTAAAATATTACTTTCGGAATTTTTGTTTATGACAAGCAGACATATAATAATTACATTCAAATTCTTGAATCGAGTAGTGTGAAAGCCCTTATTTTTACAGATAAAGGCAAACTGTATGTAAATGACACAAGACCTTCAAATAGTTTTCAGAAATCATCAGACCTGAAAAACACCATTTACTCCACGTAATTGAAATTGAACTGCTTGTGTTAACCTCCAGCCTCTTTTCCTCGCTTAGTTCTGATCTCAACATGGCTAAGAGAATGTAAAAGTCTGCCTGCCTCTAGCACATCCCGTTAATTCAGGATCTTATAAAAATATTTTAAAGAGAAGGAAAATATAAAAGTACCGTAATCATTGAACCCAATGATCTGATACTTATTAGGTCTACTCAGACTTACATTAGTCTTATTGAGCGTAGGGACCAATATTTATCGTCACACTTGGAGTCCTTTATGAGACAGAGGGCTGCCAATTTTGTAGTAAATTGAGTGTGTCAAAGACTTGGATGAGCGCCAGCGTCAAAACAGGCACAGAAAACGTGTTCTTACTGCAGGTGAGAGGAGACTAGACAAACTTGTATTGTTTCTGTCATCTCTATGATAATTAATTTCTGCCATATTATCTGAATTAAAATGTGACAATTATTTATTCCCTGGACTGGTTTCCTGGAAGCGTTCCAATTTTCCTATCCTATTTTTTTGGAAAAAGGTTGGCTAAAATATGAACAAATCATTAAGAATTGATGCATGAATGGTGTACATATTCATATAAAATATGACGCCTTTAAAACATGATTTTTAAAAAACATTAGTGGAGAGGAAAATGTATATGAAAACCGACCATAACTCTCCCCGGCACAGCTGGAATGCTGCATGATGAAAAGTAAAAAGAGCAAACTATTAGCCGGCCTTTTGGGCCTGCCGTATGGATCTCCATCCCTCACACAAACCCGTGTTGGCTCGTTTGCTGATAGCTGTGATTGACTGTTGGGTCGTATTATCCCCTGCTGTTCCCCCTCCTTCACTTCTGGGGATATCAACAGCAGGAATCGTCAGTCAGGGCTCAATTGATTATCCTCAAAATTTGCTCCTGCTATTGACCATAATGGGGAAAAAAAAATTCGTGCCTCTGAATTATTCAGAATGAAAATATACACAGAAGAAATCGATAAGGCACATCTGATATTAAAGACAAATTAAAACAGGCAGTGGAAGGGAGCTTGAGGCAGCTGCTACATACAAAGAAGAAGGCATTTTGGAGATAAAGGAAAAGTGTTTTTGCTTTTTTTTTTTTTTTTTAAAAAAAAGATGTTATAGCTGTCAAAGCTTTTCAAAATTAATAGCTTTATTAATGGAGGCATTAGGGCTTCCTGGCCAGCTCGTTCTTGATAACTGTTGGAATTGTACTTGAGATTCCAGCTCCGTAATTTCCTTCTAATAGTCCCATGGTCTTTTTTAAACTTAACTGCAACATGCCAGGCTGGAGGGGTAAAATTATAGAAAAGTGCTCAGGTCAAAAGCAAGATACTAAGAAAGATCTAGGGCCAGGCATTGGACCTGATAGGGTTTGATAGGAGTTAGAAATGAAACAACTGAGAAAAACAGTGTCTTTCTTGTGATTACATTTGTGAGAAACACACTTACTTTGTACTGCGGACAGAAAGAAGCCAGGCTCCTATAGACTGTTAGCTGCCAGAGCAGGTGGGAGATGTGTGAGGACTCTCTAGGGTAAAATGACTCCCAATTTAATTTGGATTTCTGAGGAGAGAGGGATCTATTCAGAGTTATTTCAATGGCAGTGGAATGGGCAATTTTTTAATTACCTGGAAATCTGATTTTCCTTCCGGAGCTCCATAGAACTCCTACACTTCTCTTTTTTCTTCATTAAAGGTGCATTTAGTCCAAATTATTAAAAAAAGAAAAATTGTTTACCTTCTCCATCTCATCCTGTTAGGTTTTAGCCTCTGTTCACTTCCGTAGGAGACAAATGTAACCACTAGCACAAGGAACTTGAGACAAACACTACCTGCCCTCCAGGACCCCACCCAGGATCAGGAACCAGCTTGAAGCACAAGGAGCTTTATTTATTCGGTAGGTGGTAACAATCTCTCTGAGTCTTGGTTGAAATGTCACTCAATTAGGATCCTCCCCTGGACTTCTCAGTGCAGACATAATCCTCCTGGGACACCTCTCTTCCCAGCCCTACTTGTGAGGTGAGACCTGGTAACTGGGGGAAATATGCCCTTTCTCTGAAATTAGCAGGGGCACTTAATGTCACAGGGCAGCACTTGATCTGCCAAAGGTGGAACTTTTTCACTTATTTTAGGCTCTCTTCTTAGATTTTCTATTCATGAGAAAAGCCACTGCTTCAAAAATTTATGTCTATTAAAGGTACAGTATTAAATGTGTATATCTGTGAGGTACCTTGGTCAGTTCCTGTAGGGGAATGTGCAGCATAATCTGACATCTGCCTCATAGCAGGTAAAAGGAAAGTGTCAGTGAGACTGTGGAGGTGGGTTTTGTCATTGCCTCAGGAACTGTCCTTGGCATGGTGTGTCTCAATTCAAGTTCCCACTGTTGTCAATCATCAGATGGGAGAAGAGGGGATCCTCATCCAGTTCACCTTTAGCATTCCCAAGTTCTAGTCTTTCTTGTTTACATGCATGCTAATCACTTTCTTTTTTTTTTAAGAGAGAGAGAGAGAGAGAGAGAGAGGGAGGGAGGGAGAGAGAGAAATTTTTAATATTTATTTTTCAGTTTTTCGGTGGACACAACATCTTTATTTTCATGTGGTGCTGAGGATCGAACCCAGCGCCCCGCACATGCCAAGAGAGCGCATTACCGCTTGAGCCACATCCCCAGCCCCAATGCTAATCACTTTCAAGCATCTCAAATGTTGTCACTGAAACTCGTTTTCACTCTCTGGAGGAGAGAGTTTTGCTCCTTTTCCTTCTTTAAAATTTCAACATTCTTGAACTTTAGCTACATTCACCCTCCACTTCTTCCCCTTTGGGTGGGAAACATGAAGAGTCAGACAGGGGGATTTGCACATCTACCTGTATCCAGCACCCACCCTCCTTGGCTGTGGCCTGTGCCTTCCACGGGGCAGTAGGTTGCATCCTTCTTTCCTTCTCAAGGACATTGTTTCAGTCTCTTTCCTGCATCACCAGTTTTTATCTTTCTTCCTGATGATTCCCTTTGGCATGTAGACCCAGTGTTGCTTCTTCTAGCTTGAAACAAACATAAAACCAAGCCAAACAAGCAAAAACCTTTTCTGACCCCATTTCCTCCTGCTTTGTCCATTTTTTTCTTACCTTTTCAAGAAAACTTCTTCCCATGTACTTTTTCTAACTTTTTATTGTGAAACAATTTTAGATTTACAGAAAAATTGCAAAGATAGTATGGAGAATTCCTGTACGTCCTTCACTTATCTGCTTCTAATGTTAACATTTTACGCAACCATGGTGCAGTGATCAAAACCAAGAACTCCCATTTACTCTTGAACTGCAGCGGTTATTCTCTTTCTTGCTTCCAAGTAAGGTCACAATGGTCTCCACATCACTAAATCCAAAGGTCAATTTTCTGACCTTATTTGACCTATCAACAGCATTTTACCTGGCTGACAATTCCCCTACCCTTAGCACAATTTCTTCCCTTGGATTTTGGGTCTTCAATACCACACCCTGCTTTTGCTTCATTTGTAGTCAGTGCAACTTCCCAATGCTCTCTGCTGCTTCTTTTTTAACCTTTTAACCTCTTAACATTGGAGTCCTCTAGAGCTGAATCCTAGGAGGTCCTCTTTTTTTTTTCCTACCTGATTTGACTGGGTGACCAATAAACTTTCATTACTTTAAATACCATCTATACTCGGATGACTTCTACCTTTGTTATCTTTGTTGTTATTGTTATAGCACCCAGGGCTTTGTGCAAGCTCGGTAATGCAGCTCTGCCATTGAGCTAAATTCCCATCTCTTTCAAATTCTTTGGTTTGAGACAGGGTCTCACTAAGTTACCCAGGTTGACTTCAAACTGGTGATCCTGCCTCAGCCTCTGGACTAGTTGAGATTACAGCTGTGCACTACTATGCCTAGCTGATTTACATATTTTCTAACTCTAGTTTTGATTTGTCCTGCAAACAGTGGACAAATGCTCAGTTGTCTACTTTTAGTCTTTATTTGGATATTTAACAGGCAAGTTAAGCATAACATTTCTGTAACTGAACTTCTGCTCTTTCCTAGCCCACCAGATCACTCACAGTGTATTCCCTGTGTCAAGTAATGGCAACTTTGTTCAAGAAGAACAAAGAACTCTTTGGAAAGAGTTCTCTCTCTCTCTCTCTCTCTCTCTCTCTCTCTCTCTCTCTCTCTTTCTCATGTCTCATATCTAATCTCTCAGAAATATTCTATTGGTGATGCGTAAAAATACATCTAGAGTGTGGTTGCTTTTCATTAACATCTCCGCCGAGACTCTAGTTCAAGTCACCATGATCTCTTCTGTAGATTAGAGTCATCTCGCTGATCTTGCTTCTGCCTTTGCTCCTCATCTATTCTCTACCTATGGTGATCCTGCTAAAGCACAAAACAAATACGTTAGCACCCTGTTCAGAATGGCTCCCCATCTCACACAGAGTATAAATGAAAGTCCAGGCAATGGCACAAAAAGTTTACATGGTCAGACTGTCCTCTCCATTACTTATCTCTTTTCTTCCTATGCTTCACATGACCCCCTCCTCTGTTCCAGCCACACTAACCTTCCAGTTGTTCTTGGATATTCCATCCTACTTCAGCATCAGCCTTAAAACTCTCTGTTTCCCTTTCCTGAAGGGCTCTTTCTTCAACTCTCCTCATAACTGGCTCCTCAGTTCCTTTGCTCAAATGTCACTCCTCAGTGAGGTCTATTTTGATCATACCTAAAATTTCTTTCCTCCTCCCTGAGAGTCCCTACCCTTGTGCTTATTTTTTAAAACTTGTACTCATAACCATCAAAGTACCACATATTTTATTCTGTTTCTTTGTATTAGGATGCAAGTTCCTTAAGATCAGTAATATTTTTTCCACCATTATATCCCCAGTGTCTTCCACATTGCCCACAACATAGTAGATCCTCAAGACATATTTGTTGAATAAATGTATGATATTCCTATATGTCTATTAATCAGGCAAGGCAAGTGTTATTTGGGAAGGAGAGTAAAGCCTTTAGAACTTAGGTAACTTGTCCAGAGCAAATGAAAGTCTGAAAAGAGAGAGCCCAATTCTCTTGACTCCAAGTGCTTGCATATTTCTTACATGTGATGTTTAACTCAGGAGAAGCCATCCCTCCACAGATCTTGATGAACTTTGTTAGGCAAGGGCTGTAGGAACTGGTCCAGGGGCAGAGGAGCATGTTAAATTCATGGATGGTTGTCTGATTGAATTCTTTGGATCCAAACTGCTTTTCATAAGAGAAGAATTCCACGTTAAGTTTCCACTGCAGGGTGACGAGAAGGAACATTAATCTTCCAGAACAGCTGTTTGCTCTTATAAAATACATCAGTCTTCATAATAATGGAAAATCCAAGAGGCAGTTTTGCTGATTAAATTGAAAGTCAATGGGAATCAAGGAATTGTTCATGTTGAATTATTAAGAAACTATTTCTAAATTGAGTCTTTTGGATGAGCAGCAAACTGGACTGCAGCTTGCACAAATGTATGTTTTCCTCACTTCCTTATTAGAAGAAGTTATATAGAGGTATGCTAGCACATCAATCAAAGACCCCCAAACAGGTGTGTGAAGTGGCCATCCATCAAATGGGATCTTTGGCCACTCCACAGCAGAGTGACTTGGAATTCTTTCAATGGATAATGCACAAGAAAAGGGAGAGGCTGTGCAGAGCTGTTAGTTGAATCAAAAGAACATGGAAAATATATATTGATGCTGGAACTAAACCAGAAAAATATACTCAGCAGTTTGCTTACTCTGAGTTAGACTACCAGTTTGAGAAATAGGAGAAATAATTCAAGTGTGGAAAGGGTCTACATTTTAAAAAACCCTTTTTGAGCCACAGAAATATTACAAAGATGCTATGTAGAGTTCTCCTTTACCTCTTTACCTCTCACTGACCTCCCCATTATTATCCTTCATTTATATGGTATGTCATTTGTCACAATTAGTGAGATAATAGAAACCCATTATTATTAACTAATGCATACTTTTTTTTTTTTTTTTTTTTTTTTTTTTTTTTAGTTTTTGTCTAATGTCATTTTCTTTTGCCCCTCCAGGACATCACGTTACATTTAGTTGTCATGTCTTCTTGGCTTCCTCTTGGATGGGACAGTGTCTCAGATTTTCCTTATTGTTTCTTTTTTTTTTTCTATAACCTTGACAGTTTTGAGGATTGCTGTCACGTATTTTGTGGAATGTCCTTTGATTGGGATTTTTAATGACTAGATTGGAATAACATGTTTTTGAAAGAAAGACTGTAGAAGCAGAGTTCTCTCATCATATATCAAAGGTAATATGGTCCATGTGACGTAACTGTTGATGTTGACCTTAATCATCTGGCTGAGGGGATGCTTGTCAGGTTTCTCTTTACTGTAGTCATTCTTTTCTCCCTCTTTCCATACTATGCTCTTCTGAAGGATGTTTTTACATGCATCCCCAGTTAAGTAGAAGGGAGTGAAATTCCATCTCCTGTAAAAAAGTGGAATTCTTCTGCATGGGAGATTTGCCTTTTCTCCCTTATTTATTCACTTATTAATTATTTCAGTATGGACTTATACAAAATTATTTTATATATTAGGCTATGATCTAATACTGCTGTATTTTTTTTTTTTTACTCAAATTATTCCAGTCTTGGCCCTTGGGAGTTCTTCATTGGCTCCTTTGCCCCTATAACATACCTTCATCATTGTGTTTCTGTTTTTATAAGCATAATATCATGCACATAACACAATTTTGTATGTTATATATATTTATTTATGCATGGACTCTCTGATTATTTATTTAAGCAAAAGATATATGATGGGGGCTGGGGATGTGGCTCAAGCGGTAGCGCGCTCGCCTGGCATGCGTGCGGCCCGGGTTCGATCCTCAGCACCACATACAAACAAAGATGTTGTGTCCGCTGAGAACTAAAAAATAAATATTAAAAAGATTCTCTCTCTCTCTTTCTCCCTCCCCCATTCTCTCTCTCTCCCACTCTCTCTTTAAAAAAAAAAAGATATATGATGAATCTAACTATCTTGCCATATAGGTCATTCCAAACTCCTCTTCTGGCCTATCTGTAAACTTTTATTTCAAAGATGAGAATTTGTCTTTCATCACTTATCATTTACATTTTAAATTCCATTGTGATTTCAGGGTTTTAAGTCCATATTCTCCTGGGAAGCAACTCGATCAGTTAAGGCATGGTGTTAACACATAGTGTGTTTTGACTTTAGTCTTACAGACTCTAGTCATTTCCAAAATGACTTAGATTAGCAGCTCTTTTGTTTGTCAATCCCTTCAGTTAGGTTGATTCACATGTTTACTCTCTGATTCTTTCGTCACATTCTGCATTTCATCCTGGCATCCCACAACCTCCTATATGACTTTTAAAAGTGTTGAATAATTAAAGTCCATTCTTAGTGCTGTAAAGTTCTTTGGGTTTTGAGAAGTGCACAGTGTCATTGATTCATAATTACAGTATCATACAGAATAGTTTTACAGCCCTAATAATTGAACAGCTTCACCTAGTCAATCCTCATTTGTCCCCAACTCCTGGCACCCCGTGGCCACTTCACCATCTCTACACTTTCGTCTTTTCCAGACTGTCATATAACTGTGATCATGTAGCATGTAGCCTTTTCAGTCTGGCTTGTTTTAGTTAGCAATATCATTTAACTTTGGTCAGATCTTTCTGTGGCTTGATAGCATATTATTTGTATTACTAATGAATAGATATACCACAGCTTGTTTACTTGTTCATCTATTGAAAGACATCTTGGAGCTGGAAATGTGGCTCAGTGGTAGAGTGCTTTCCTAGCATGCATGAGGCTAGTCCGGGTTTGAGCTGTCCCCACCCCCAAATAAAAGAAAACACACATACACACACACACACACACACACACACACACACACACACACCTTGGTTGCTTCCAGTTTTGGGTGGGTGATTGTGAAAAAGTCGATACAAGTATTTGTGTATTTTTTTTTCTTTTTTGTACTGGGGATTGAACTATTGAACTTAGGGGCACTCAACCACTGAGTCATATTTTGTATTTCATTTAGAGAAAGGGTCTCACTGAGTTGCTTAGTGCCTCTCTCTTGCTGAGGCTAGCTTTGAACTCATGATCCTCCTGTCTCAGTCTCCAGAGCTACTGGGATTACAGGCATGCACCACTGTGCCTGTCTGTGTGTAGGTTTTTGTGTAAACATGTTTTCTTTTCTGGTTTATCCTTAAGTAATTTGTATTTTTAAAATTTGTTCTAATTAGTTATATATGACAGTAGAATGATCAATTAAGAAAACACCAACAAGTTTGATTGCTGGATTGTTTATTAAGACTATGTTTAATTTTGTAACATATCTGTCAGGTTTTCTTCCAGAGTGGCTGTAGACTTTGTACTCCCACCAACAACAAATGAGAATTCCTGTTGTATCACATCCTAGTTAGCAATTGGTATTGTCAATTTTTTTTTTTGGTAATTCCAAAAGGTATGTAGTGGTATCTCATTGTAATTTTAATTCACATTTTCCCAATAATGAATAATGTTGATCATCTTTTCATATTTTTATTTAGAAAGAGCATATTTTTAAGGGTCCACATAATCTCATCTGATGTAAACTGGGTTTCTTGTGCCAAGAGATTATTACTATTCAGTCCAAACTTGTAGAAATTGAGAGAATGAATTTTTTAAAAAAATATTTATTTAGTTTTAGATGAACACACAGTATTTTTATTTATTTTTATGTGGTGCTGAGGATTGAACCCAGTCTTCACACGAGGCAAGCACTTGATCACTGAGCTACAGCCCCAGCCCTGAGAGAATGGAATTTTTAATGGATGCTTTCTCCCTTGTAATTTTAAAATAACTGAAATTGTTCTGACATTATTACAAAGTGAGATGCCAATGTGCTTACTGACAAAGAATCTATTCTTTGTATAAATATTTTCAATGAAGTTGATTTATGTTCCAGATAATATTGATTTTAAAAATTTAGGTAAGGGGCTGCAGTTGTAGCTCAGTGGTACAGCGCTTGCCTAGCATGTGTGAGACACTGGGTTCCATCCTCAGCACCACATAAAAATAAATAAATAAAATAAAGGTATTGTGTTCAACTACAACCAAAAATACAACCAAAAAAAATTTTTAATTAAAATAGGGGAAGAACTAAAGAATGATACTTCCAAATTATGCCATGTGCATATATGGATATATCACAGTACTTTTCAATTTTATGTATGACTATAATGCACCAATCAATAATAAATAAATAGAAGGAAAACCATTAGAGTAGAGGAAGCGGGGGTGAGTGGGAGGGAACACAGGAGGGAAAGTGGAAGGAGTGAGGATGGAAATGGATAACTATGTTAAGTGGGTTATGAATACATCAAAATGATTCTCACTACATGTGTAACAATAATGCACTAAAAAGAATTCAGGTAAATGACTTTTCAATGAATTCCCCCAGATGATTGATAGAACTCTGCCTCCCCACCAACTATCTTTTTTCCTCTGACTGAAGGGCACTGGACAATTGCAAGGGCCACCTCATAGGCTCCCGATGCTTCTGGCTTTAATATTCTGTGCTAGATTCACAGAACTCTTTTACAGATGCTAAGCATTCAATCCTGAAGGCTCCACTTCATCATCAGGTAATTAGTATTTTCATTAACTTGCTTATTGTCAAGGAAAATGAGCCTTGATCATCTAATTTTTCCTCAATGAGTTGAATATTGTAATATATCTATAATTAATGTGCTTTATGCCACAAACGTGTAATGGAGTGGAAATCTGAGGCTGCTCCCAGCAGTCACTGTCAGTAAATGTTTGATGAATAAACAGAGACTTTCTAATGGGAAATGGTGGCGACTTTTATAAGCAGACACAATAAAGACTTTATTAACATACTTAAGAAGCATTCTGGGAAATAGAATTGAATGCATTATTACTGTAGGCTCCTTTTGTGAAAAGTAAATTTTACTGTCCCCATAACAAATGTTTACTTGTTTGATGCAAGTTGTAGTATCAGTATTTTATGGCCTATTCCATAGTTTAATACAATGAAGCTTAAATTAGCTACATATTCCTTACAGATTTGAGATGGGGGAAAAAAATTACCAAAAATTCTGTCTGTTAATCATTTGTATACCTGGTTTACATGAAAAGGAAACAGTATACTTAAGTGCCTCCATCCTCAAATTTAAAAGTATTTATACTAGCTAATAAATGAGGGAAGGAAATATGTGTGCATGTTTAGTTCTGCTTATAAAGTTCAATTTTAAATATTAGGTTAATAATAAAAGTCAGATGCATTAGGTTTTAGAGTTTATGTCTGTTTGCTCTAATGTAGAATCTAGAGGCATGAACATTATTGTGTCAACATATATTTCTTTGCCTGTGGAAACATATAGTGGTATGAAATAAGAATTGCCTGCCTTCATTATTTGTCAAACAGAATCCAAAGGGCAGAAAGTAGGCTGGCCATTGTTCTGTCTTCATACTAAAGAGGAGGTATCTGCAGAGGGAAGATTTTAAATGATATTTCTCATGGTTTTATACATAGGAAGTGGCTGCACAGGAACTCGGGCCTAGACAACTTCACTTTTCTCATTGTGCATTCTGTAACAGATAAATATTTCCAAATGGTCAACATTTCCACCATTGTCACTTGAACAACTTTCACAAAAGCTGTTTCAAATACCAGGGGAATGGCAAAATGAATCTTACATGGACATGCAAAAGTCATTCCAAAGTGTTTTAGACAGCTTTTTTTTTTTTCACTGCCATTACTAAAAGACCAGACCAGAACAATTGTAGAGGAGGAAAACTTTATTATTTGGGGGTTCCTGGTTTCAAAAGTCTCAATCCATAAACAGCTGGCTTCATTCCGCGGGGCTAGAACATCATGGTGGAAGAGTGTGGCAGAAGGAGGCAGCTCACAGGATGATTAGAAAGCAGACAGAGATTGCCACTTTCCAAATGCAAATATATACCCCAAAGGCACACCCCCCCAATGCCAACCTCCTCCAGCCACACCCCATCTGCCTTCAGGTACCACTCAGTTAATCCCATCAGAGGATTAATTCACTGATTGGGTTGAGACTCTTTTTTTCCCTCTAAAAATTCTTGCATTGTCTCACATGTAAGCTTTTTGGGGACACTTCACATCCAAGTCCTGACACAAAGTCTGCCCTAAATTGATCCAACCCTGGGCCTAAGCCTTCTGCAAAGATGAAAACAAGAGAAAATAAATCTGGAAGAAGAGTAGCATAGCGTAATATTTTAGCCACATAAATAGGGATCCAATTTGCGCTTTGCATTGTTAAAATTTCTCATTGCTCAAACCGTTCAGTAGCTTCCCATTACTTTCAGTCTAACATTATCTCACAGTGCCCTCCCCCACCCCCCGCCGGCCCCACATCCTTGTGCATAACCAGGCAGGCCTTATTTCAGCTCTTCAAATAGTATATTTTCTCTTAGCACAGGATCTTTTTCTGCTCTGCTTTGCAACCATCCCCTATTTGTACCCTAGAATTTGGTTATAACATTATTTTCTTAGGAAAGCCTTCTCTGGGACAGTTTCTTTCCTTCTATATGCTTGTAGAACAGCTATCTGTGTTCTTCTGAAAGCACCCAGTCTCCCATATGGTGATTTGAATGCAAACTGTCTCTTTCCACTGACTGGAAATATCCTGGATCTGGTTATACTTATTTTTGATTATTATATTCTTAGTGGCTAAGACAATGCCTTGCACATAATAGGCATTCAGAAACATATCTTTTAAATAAATTGAGCTATTTACACATAGAGTATTGAAGTATAATCATAATTCAATATAGTCATTTCAAAAATACTCATCTTACAGGTGAAATATTTAAATTACAGAGATGGTTATAATACTTAGTCTATAGATACAGCATAATGTTCTTGAAAGGGTTTTAACTACATCAATTATGTGCTAACTTATGGAGTAAACCACTGTCTGGAAAAGATGTGAACACAGGATAATTGAAGAGGGGAAGAATCAGCTTCCTTTTTCACAAGGTCTATGAATAGCTGTGATTCTTTTTCAGAGCAAGGTGGGCCAAGTTAGTTATTCAAAACAAAATTTTTTGAGCTACAGATTTTTAGTCCTAATTGCCTACTGGATCACCTCCCGAGCATCTGCACATCCTTGAGCCAAATCAAACACACATGGAATTCATTGTCTGTCTTCTCAAATCTTGTCCTTCGGAGTTCCCAATCTCTATTCCTTTCACTGTCTCAGTTAATCTCTAATCTATTTTTAAAAATCCTCCTGACTCTCTCCTGACTGTCTCCTTAGTTGTTGTCCCCTTTCCAGGCTGCTGTGGCTGAGATTTGAACCAATGTGAGCCAGGATTTTTACCGCAGCTTCCCAAGTGGTCTTTCTGCTAGTGACTCCCACACCAGTTCATCCTCTATTACCACCAGAGGATGAAAAGTGATAATATCCCTCCCCTACTTAATAAAACATTTTATGTTAATTTTGGTAATTTCTGTGGTGCTGGGGATTGACTAGAGCCTTACACATGCTAGGCAAATGCTCTACCACTGAACTAACTTCCTAGCCCCTTATTTTCGACACATCAAAATTGCAAACATCTATGTTGGTATAATATTATGCATTAATATATGCATACAATGTGAAGATATTACTACCTTTAACATATCCATCACCTCCTACAGTTACTTTTTGGGTGTGTAGTGAGAATATTTAAGATCTACTCTCTTAGAAGTTTCAAGTATATTATACATTATTATTAACTATAGTTACCACATTGTGCATTAAATCTCTAGAACTTAATTCTTATAACTGATTTTTAAAATTTTAAAAATTTGTTCTTATTAATTAAACATGATAGTAGAATGTATTTTGACATGTTATGCATATATGGAATATAATTTCTCATTCTTCTGGTTGAAACATGATATAGAATTACATTGGTTGTGAAATCATATATGCACAGCACATAGGATAGTAATGTCTAATTCATTCTACTATCTTTCCTTTTCCCCTTCATTACCCTTTGTCTAATCCAAGCTAATTCTATTCTTCCTTCCCCCTCCTGCTCCTTATTGTGGGTTAGCATCTGCATATCAGAGAAAACATTTGGCTCTTGGGTTTTTGGGATTGGCTTATTCCAGTCAGCATGATATGCTCCAGTTTCATTCATTTACCTGCAAATGCCACAATTTCATTCTATTTTATATCTGAGTAATATTCCATTGTGTATATATGCCACATTTTCTTTATCCATCATCTGTTGAATGGCACCTAGGTTGGTTTCATAGTTTAGCTACTGTGAATTGAGCTGCTATAAACATTGATGTGGTTATGTCACTGTAGCATGCTTATTTTAAGTCTGTGGGTATATACTGAGGAGTGGAATAACTGGGTCAAATGGTAGTTCTATCCTAAGTTTTCTGAGGAATTTCCATAGTTGTTGCACCAATTTCAATCCCACCTGCAATGTATGAGTGTACTTTTTCTTTACATCCTTGCCAGTATTTATTGTTACTTTTATTCTTGATAACTGCCATTCTGACTAGAGTGAGATGAAGGTGATGTTTTGTACCCTTTGACCCAAATTCCTCCATTGTTCATCCTACCCCCAAGTCTTTGGCAACCACCTTCCCACTCGTTGTTTTTTCATTGAACTTCTTCAGATTCTACCTGTGAGATCTTGCAGAATTTCATTCTGTGCCTGGCTTATTTCAGTCAAAATGTCCTTCAGGTTCATTCATGTCACAAATGACAGGATTTCATGCTGTTTTAAGTGCTGAATAATATTCCATCCAAACCTCTGTGTATATATGCTCTCACACACAAAACACATGTGCATACAAACTACACTTTATTTGTTCAACTGTTCAACAAATACTTAGGTTGTTTCCATATCTTAATTGTTGTGAATAATGTTTCAATGGTCATGGGAGTGCAGATATCTCTTTTGGATACTGGTTTCAACTCCTTTGCATATATATGCAAAAAGGGAATTTCTGGATCACATAGTAGTTCTAGTTTTGATTTGTTTAAGGCCCCTCCATGTGGTTTTCCATAATGGCTGGATTGATGTATGTTTTCAGTTATAGTGTGCAATATTTACAGTGTTTGCTATCTTTTGATTTTTTGACCAATCATCCTAACAGGTGTGAGATGACACCTCAATGTTGTCTGCATTTCCCAGATCACTAGCAATGATGAACCCTTTTCACATCCCCGTTGACCACATGTATGCATATTGTATGCATGTCTTCTTTGAAAAGTCTCTTTTTAGATCCTTGGCCCATTTTTGAATGGAGTTATTTGTTTTTGCTTTTGAGTTGTAGAATTTTCTTAAAAATTCTGGATACTAGCCCACTCCTAGATATATGATTTCCAAATATTTTATCCCACTCCTTAGGTCACCCTTCCATTTTGTCAATTCGTTTCATTGCTGAACAGAAGCTTTTGAGTTTGAGGTAGTCCCACTTGTTTATTTGCTTCTATTGCCTGTGAAACTCCAGTAATTTTGAACTGTTCTTTTTGTTCTTAACATAACATGGCCTTTCAGAAATGATGCCTCCAAACCATCAGAATCAGTTCTAGAGAAATTTTAACTTTGCAATGGTACTTATCTATGATAAATAGCTTAAGTTTTGGGTCTTTTGAAATGAAAGTGCTCATGATTTCTGATCACTTTGACTTGATTACAATTTTCTGAATATGGTATAAATAGTAAAATAATGTTATAGGGTGAGTTGGAAATTTCAAATAAAAAAACTATTCATATTAATTTTCTTTACCCTTGATGCCCTTATAATAGCAGGACAACATTTTTTAAAGGCCTGCATTATGTAAATGAGATTTTGAGTCAGAGTCTAAATTAGATGTCTTCTCTCTTTACTTATGATGTGGGACAGGTTGCTCTTTTATTTTTTTTATTTAGAAAATATTATTTTATTTTTAAAATTTTTCATTTGTTCTTTTTAGTTATACATTACAGTAAGATTTATTTTGACATATCACACATGCATGGAGTATAACTTTCCATTCTTGTGATTGTAAAAGATGTGGAGCTACATTGGTGATGATGTATTCACATATGAATATAGGAAAGTTATGTCCAAGTCATTCTACTGTCTTTCCCATTTCCATTCCCCTCCCTTCCCTCCATTCTCCTGTCTAATCTGGTGAGGTTATTTTTTTCTTAACCTTAGTTTTCTCATTTGTGTAATATATGTAACAACAACTAGTGTAGTTTTGAGGGTTAAGTTGAGACATAAAGTGGCTTGCAAATGAATCTCTTCGATTCCATTGATTTTTCTCATTTTTTCTAAATTACAGACCATAATTCATATTATATTTTAGAATCTGCAGTCTGGCTTTTGATATATATGATATGGATCAAATGAATTAAATCATGAGAAACATTGAAGAGAAGTTTATAAACATCACAAACAGTTCAAAGTGAGACCTGCTTTATTTTGCACTTATTTTAATCTCAACCTAGATTTTGCTATCTTATTTCTTCTCCATTACCACCTTTTCAGTCAATGTCGTCTATCACTTGCATTCATATATTACCAATGTGTCTTATGCATTTTTACCTGTTCTACAAAACTTTTCACACCGAGCTCAACTTGTTGAGACACATAGAGAACTTTGAATTGAAACCTTTAAATATCTGTCCTTGGGGGCGGTTAAATGAATGAGGGATATAGCATTATATTTTCATTATGCTTTTTACATATCCTGTAACACATGTTTATATATATGTTCATAGAAAGCATTTGAGAGGGAATACAGAGAATAAAGAGCTTAACTTTTTAACAACTTGGGTAGTGTTTAACCTGTGCAAGTTTGTTTTTAAAGTTTTAATTCTTTCCTCTAAGTGCTCTTATACAAATTTATCAGCAACTATTATGTAAATATCAGTTTTCATTGTTATTCAATATTTTCCACCCTTTTCATATCAAAGTCTGTCTCAGAATGTTCACACACACCATGAGAGTAGGACGTGGGTTGGCTGTGTGAAAGTGAAATGAGAGCTGACGTCTTGTACCTGGCTTACCACGGGACTGCACAGAAGTGTTCATGCCCACTCTTTGTAGAATCTCAGGATATATGAGTTTGGATTCCTGTCAAGGCCTTAAGCCAGATTAATTATGTTCTAATATTAATTGCTTAAGCAATGAGTGGCTGATGCCTTTTTCTGAATGTAGGATTGGGAGGCTCCTGTGAAGTTCTGAAGTGACCTCTGTCAGCTGCTGTAGCAAGAGCTGCTAAAATCCTCTAGGCAGGATTGACCTGGAACATTTAGAGAGATCATTTCAATTCCGCCACCTAGCAACTGTGTGGCTTTTGACATATTCCTTAACTTGCCTGTGTCATTGTTTCCTTTAATGCAAAATGAGATAAATGACAGGGTTCCTGGGAGCATTAGAGATCAACTATGGAAAGCACTCAGCACAGTGAACAACACAGTCACTTTCAAAAAATGATGATGTGTTGCTTGCTCTTCTATTTCCTTCTTTCCCCCTTTTTTCCTTTCACAGTAAGTAGGAGCCACAATCTAAGAACTCAAAAACTTAATTAAAAAATAAGCATTTAAAATACCTTTGCAATGACAGATATTGACAAAAATTCAAGGAGGATGGTACAACTGCCTATAGATTTTTCACCTTATACACAGTCGTGGCTAGAAAAGCAAATTGAGAGTTATCACCTGGAATTTCAAGAAGCAAGATAAAAATCAAAAAAAGTGGAAAGTATTTTTATATGTTTTCCTGCTTGCTAGAGATGTAGTTTTTTGTCTTCCAGAAGGAGAACTCGATTAGGAAATGCATTGATTTTATTCATTAATTTAATAATAAAATATCTTAATATTAATTACCTTACTTAAGTATCTTTAATTAATATCCTCTTTTTAAAATATCCTTCCAAGCTAACAGACAACTTTTTTTTTTTGCTTTCATATAGTTATATGCAAAGAGATTACCAAATGTCTCTTCCCCTGAAGTTTATCTCAATGATATACTTCTTCAGGGTTAATAAAACCTTTGGAACCAAATAGGCAAAAGTTCTGAAGAGTATGGTATAATGAACCAGGAGAATATAAGCAGATCAAGTTGTCTATGTAAGTGAAGAAGTCATGATGATTCTCAGAGGAGAAAAGACTAGATGTGACTTATCTCCTTTCTCAAATATTTCCGAATGATTCTCCCAGAATTCCACTACTGTGTTTTTCTATTTTAACTTTTATTTTTAAACAAATTCAGTGACATCAACACAATTCTAAGAGAGTGGTACCAAAGACAATCCCAATTTTTATTTTGGTCAATATCCACACTTTTAAAAGTATTTTAAACTTTAAAAAAATGTCTGAAATTAAAGTACAGGGAATGCCATTCTTTATCTGCTGGATAAAGAGAGAGGGGAGAACAAAGTAGGCAGAATGGTCCATGCAAAGGCATCTGTGTCTTAAGGCACCCTGACACTTCCCTAATGGACTACACTGCACATAAAATAATTAATCTTGAGGCGAAGGCTTTGCTGAGGTTAGTTCTGAGGTCTCTGGTTTTTAATGGAAATGTTCCATGCCTGAGCTAAAAGAACAACTTCCCTAGCTCAAGCATTAGGGCATCTGTCATACTTAACTCAGAATAGTTCAGGAGTTCAGTAAAATATCAGATAGAGTTCAGCACTTTTATTTCTCAGGGTATTAAAACTATATATAATAAGGAAAAGAAGGGGTTGTGATGAATGACTCAACATTGTGGGTGGAACATCAAAGAGGTCAAACTTAGAATTTCTGAATCTGAGGAAAAATATTCTTTTACAACTGTTTCTTTTCATAGTTTTTTTTTAAAAAAATTGTTTTATACATGCTTCTGAAGATCCAAAAGTAAACTATAAGCAAATGCTTCCGGAAAACACATGAGCTGGCCAGAAGAAGGGTGGCATCAATACATTTTATTGCTTAACTTAATTAAAATAATATTAATGTACTCATTTATTTTTTGGTTCCTGGAGAACATGAAGACAGGTAAAAGAATCTTTGAGGGAGCAACTGATTGTTAAATTGTATGGCTCCTTTTTCTGTGGCTATTTATGGAAAAATACATCTTTGTAAAGAAGATGGTGGTGGAGAGAGTGGCATTCCAGTGAACAGGGGCCTCATTAGGGAAGTATGGTGGAATGGATTCCTGGGGAAAGCATGCGAAGAGCCCAGGGGTGAGAAATGTACAAATTAAAAGACGATATCCTTGGTTCATTGAGCTGATGAACACACTGTCATCACCCAATAGTAAGTTTAATTCAGTCTGTTGATGCACTAATTCCAAAGTGTAGTTCATCTACTTGGACTTGGGGAATTTTGCTGAATAAGCAGGATTCTTTGCAGAAGAAGCCCACGTTGGGATAGAGGTGTTGGGTCAGTGGCTGATGGCAGTTTAGGTCTTGGATTAGGAGTTGGGGAGAGGAGTGTGAGCAAGATACTTAGCATGGAGTTTATAACATGTGATGGTTACTATGTTATTGGATTTTTTAAATCCACAAACTGGATTTCAAACTCTTCTCTCATTTATAATCTCATGAGATTTCCATGACTGGATTACCATATTAAAGCTTGCAGGGCTGATCTGCCCATAGTTACTTTGCCGATTTGGTGACATCTTTCTTTTTTAGACAAGATGGGGTGATTCTGTTCCATCCTCCCAACCATAAGGGCTAGATAGATGATGAGGCAGGATGGAGTGTCTCTGGGATCACAGTGAAGTTGTTACTCTAGCTTCCTATTAAGCTTCTTTGCCAGCCTGGTCTGGATCCCTGGGGCTGAAGCATTCTTCTTTTCCTTGTGGATGTCAGTCTGCTGTGGATCCTGCTCTCTGTGGTCTGAGATTATCGATTATTATCATGGGAGGGGAGAGTGTTTCTTCTTAGAATCAAATGCACACAGGGAACACCACATGATTCACATATACTTTGATTTGTAGAAATAGCAAGTCCCAAAGTGCAACTATGGGGAAGGTGGGAGGAGGGTGATCAATCCTTCTTCCCAATAATCTGTTGTGTTACTATGGTTCTGTGACTCACTGTATGGCCGGATCCTCTGCCTGGTGGAGATTACATATTAATGTCTTGCGAGAGCTAGAGAGATATGATTGAATGATCAGGGAAGAAACATGAGAGGCTTTGCCTGGACTTAAAAAGCCTGGTTCTTTGAAATACTCCAAGTTTTCCAAAGCATCAATTAGCTTAGATAAAAATGCAAATCAAAGAAAAACTTTCTTAATCTTTTAAAATATAAATTCATAACTCAGTTTCCCAGCCCATCTTTCAGGTGCCCCCACCTCCACTTCCCCTTGTAAGTGTGATGGTAAGTTTTTAATTTTCAGTCTACCTATTATTTTAGGAGGATAGCTCTTAATAAAAAACACCTATAATTTTAAATTTACATGTACCAAGAGAGCTTTTCAGGAGAAGCTTTCAATACAAGGTATACAACTTTTGAATTTTTATATACATTTTATTAGCTCAAATACTAAAGTTAAGCAGATATTGGATGAAAATATTGTCTCTAACTCATATAATGATTTTGTGCCCTTAAATAAGTTTATCTCTGAATTTCCCTTACCTGTAAAATTGTGCAATAAGGGAACCATTTATCATAGTATTATTAGGAATAAATAAGATGAGAATTCTAAAATGTCTGGCATGCTATCAGGCATCTGAGAACATTTAAACAAATATTGGCTATTTAAAAAATATATTTTTTGTAGTTGTAGATGGACAGAATACCTTTATTTTATTTATTTATTTTTTATGTGGTGCTCGACCCAGTGCCTCACACATGCTAGGCAAGCGCTCTGCCGCTGAGCTACAGCCCTCATTATTATCATCTTTATTTTTATTTCCCAGATCTATTTTATTTTTTCTTTTATCCCAGAATTTTCTGAATTTGGTTCATCAAGGAGTAAATTGAATTGAGTTGAACACACTTACACACACATACACACACACACACACACACATCCTCTTGTCCAGTTTTTAATCTGCAGTATCTGCTGTGACTCATGTTGTCTCCTTCCATAAATTTCTGCCTTACCACTCAGAAATCATTCAAATAAACATGAGGTCCATGGAGCAATTTGTCACATATGCACACTGACCTTGTAAGTTGAACAATCTGCTCATCATTTTTCTTGTTTCCTCCGTATTCTTGATTTTTAAAGTTTTTGTTTCTCTAATGAATTTTCCAATTGAGAGTTTGTTTTCCATCATAGTTTTATGGAATCTATAATGAATATTTAATTGCTCACCCTTCTTTCATCTGAATTCTATTAATTACGCTTGTATATGTCTTCCTTTTCCCTTGTGTTTCTGAAGCACTCTTTTAACTTGTAGCTACATTCCATTAAAAACAAAAAACAAAACAAAAAAAACCCCCAAACCCCCAAAACTTTGGTTTCCTCTTCCTCCTTTTTCTCTTCTGTTTTCTTTCTGGGCCCAAAGCAGGGAAAGCCCTTTGCCTCCTTGCTGCACCCTGCTGGGCTATGCTGGGACACCACATCATGACAGAGCAGATTGCCAGGGACTTGTTCTAACACAGCGATATTCCTTGTAATCCCTTCACAGTCTGCAAGCATATCGGGCACATTCTCTGCCTTCCTTGGGCACATAATTACTTCCCCTTGTGTGGCAGAGCTTCCTGTAGGACAATCAGGCTGCAGCCGTGTTTAGAAGCCAGATGATAAAGAATGCCTGCCAGCACCCTCTTTCTATGAGGCTATTATCCTGGAGGAGAGGCTGAACAGCTGAGCAACCACTTTAAAATGCCAGGTTCAAATTCTGTCTTGGCCATTTGTCCTCACGTAATGTCTGAGTAATGCCTGTGTGACTGTGCATTTAGGGAGGGACATGTTGCTGAGCAGGAACATTGCTGCAGCCCTGTTTCATATGATCTGGGGCCTCAGGAAAACATCTTCATTCCTCTTGCACCATGGACATGATAGCTGGTTTCATTTTGTTTTGATTTTTCCTGAAACAATGTGCCATGCTTTCCAGAACTTCATGTTTGGGGAGAAATCCTTTGAATTTCTTCCTGAATTTTCTTCAGTTTAAAAATGAAGAAAATGTCAGTTTTGCCAATTCCTAAATGAAGCTGGGGGATCCTTTCGATTTTCCTGAAGGTAGCAGGAAGCAGAATCAGGAAAGAATGCCGCCAGCCCTTGTGAACTGCTGATTTACATTGCTTTGTGGTGCAGCTTTTGATTTTCACATTGAAATAAGTAAGCTATATGAGGTCATATGAGACATGGCAGGATTTGAACTTAACCTATGTGTGGCCTTTCCTTCACTTTATTCAGCTCCAGATATGTAACTATGAAGATGCAGCCCCCACCTCTTGGGACACTCCCTCTGCCTTGCTGTAGTCCAGTGTTGGTCTTAGAAGGTGCTAGAATCAAGAGTCACACAGCAGCTCACTGAAGCATGCAAATGTCCTGAGTCAGGGATTCTACTCCTACTCCGAGTCCTGCCCTTTCTAAAGACCAAAACTACTTTTATTTGCATTTTAGCCTTTATGTTAATTAATGGGAATTAATACGTGTGTAAGAACTTCAGAAATTTCCCAAAGGCTCATTATAAATTTAGTGTAAAGGAGCAGAGGATATATATATATATATATATATATATATATATATATATATATATACTTAAAGATAGGGCTTTCATTAAATTTTTAGATTATTAATAAAAACATTTTTACCAGACCAAGTTTAGAGTGAGTGCTGGGATTAAGATATCAGTTTATATATATATTTTCCATTGACTTCTACAAGAGAACTCTGTGTGTGTGTGTGTGTGTGTGTGTGTGTAGGTTGGAGGGAGAGGGGTTGGCTGTGAGAAGGACTAAATGCTGCTAGGAAAACACATAATCCTAATTGCCTTTCATTGAGAAAAAGTTTCCCAATTTAATCATTTGTATTATTTAATCATCTAAAGCCTTTTGCTATCACAGGATAGAGCAGAGAGAAATTGCATTTAGTGTATATAAAAACAGAACAGAGTGTCTGCTCATTTGGGAATTTATATCTGTTTATTCATTTATGATCACCAGCCAGGTAGCCTGATCAATGATAATAGGAAAGCTTTATGAGAAACATTTCACTCACCGACTCCACAGTTCCCATAGAGAATAAGGGCACAGAAGTAAATCTTAGTGTAAACGTGAAGGCAGCTTAACTCATGCTCTAACTGACTTTAAATACAGCCATATACTCTCTGGGGGTTCTCCCCTGGCTTAACATCACTGCACTTACAGTTGGAAGGGACTTTGGAGGCACCAAACTCCCATTGAACATGTGTTCTTGCTCTGTACTGCAAAAGATTGTACTAGATATGTTTGTGTATCCCAGTAACAGCAGCTCACCTCTTTACTTAGGGAACCCATTTTTTTTTTCCAAATTGGACCACAGAGAAGCAGTAGATACTTGTTAGATCATGTCTTACCTTGAGTGGGAATCTCCCTGCCTCACCTCCTTATGCATCCCAGTCCTGTTGCTCAAAAAGAATTCTGAAGTAACTATGACAATTATTACGTAGCACTTTCAAAATATTTGAAGAATGTTTCTTGACTCTCTCAAATAGTCCATCTTTCTGGGCAAACCAGCTCCAGGTCCCTTACCTATTCCTTATCATGTGTTGTGACTTTTAAAATTTTGGACATCTAAGTTGTCTCATCTCTCAAAACTGACAATATATTTCCCAACATACTACGGTCAGATGTGAGCACCCTGATTGACATGAAGGTCGTGGGACCACAGGGTACTTTGGGACCTATACTCCAACTATTAGTGTTGAAAACTAAGGCTGTGAATTCCTTATTGACAGCAATTGGTCTATTAAAGCAGAGTGGTAAATGAGTTTGTAGGGGCTCTCCCTAACCACGACCACACTCTATAAGCATGGTAAGTCAGCACTTTTCCTGCTGTTTGTAGTGGGATGATTCCCTGAACCTTACTATATTTCTATCTGCCCTTCTCATTTTAAACAGTGTCTTTCCAGCTTCTACTATGATGTCACTCCAGCCTCCTGAGGTTATTTAAGTTCTTTTTGTCCTCCAGAACTCCAGCTGACTCTCCTGGTCCTATGCCATGGGTGGACTTAAAAACCATGGTTTCTACTCCTCATGAAATTTACTGTCAAAGGCATTGAATAGGGTGAATTCTTACAGCATCCGTATCAATCCTGTAGTCTACCTCTTCACTCTGATTTTGATTTGAATATTTGTATCACCACAGCCATCATATCTACACGGAAACCACATGCAGTTTGTTATGTCCTTCTTAAATAAATATGCTTAATTGTATTTCTTTTTTTTAAAGACGCCAGTTGAAAACCTCTTTCAACCATCAGGCACTACATTAAATGCTGGGAAAACAAAAGACCAAAATGGAGAAGCCCCGTGTTCTCATGGAAATTGACATTGTGAAGAACAAAATAAACAAGTAAACTAATTACATTGGAGACTGGTGCTATGTAGGGGTTTTAGTTAGCTTTTGGTGTCTGTGACCAAAATACCCAATAAGAACAGTATAGAGGAGGAAATGTTTATTTGGAGCTCACAGTTTTGGAGTTCTCAGTTCATAGATGGTGAACTCCATTGCTCTGGGACCCAGGTGAGGAAGTATATGACGGGGGAAGAGCCCAGAGGAGAGAGGCTGCTCCCTTTATGGTGTGGTCAGGAATCAGAGTGAGGGGGTGTGAAGGGGCAGCAAGGAAGATGTCTCCTTTCATTCCTGCATTATCAGGAGCTTGGGAGGGACACCTTATATCCGAACTCTAACAGAAGGAAAAAAATTAGGGTGGTGAGATAGATTATCTCCAGATGGAAGGAAACTACTCCATGCAGAGCAGCCGAGGAAGGGGTCCTTGAGGAACCACTGAATGAAGAAGTCTGGGAGATGAGAGTCGCAGCCATGAAGACAATCCAGGAAGAGCCTTCCAAGCAGAAGGAAGAGTTAGGGCCCTGCAGTCAGAATGCGATTAGTGTGATACATACTAACAAAAGACCCGTGGGGCTGGAGCAGAATGTGCCAAAGGCCAACAAAGTCATAGTGGAAGCTTGAAGAATGAAGAATGTGGTACCATGACCTTCCTGTCAATCAGGATGCTCACATCTGGACGTAATATGTTGGGAAATATGTTGTCAGCCTGGAGGGTTTTGAGAGATGAGACAACTTATACGTCCAAAATTTTAAAAGTCACAACACATGATAAGTCCAACTGGGCAAGGCTTTCTATGAACACAACTTAAAAATATGGCCTTTCCATGAAGTACATTGGGAAGCCATTGAATAGCAAAGCAACATGGTTTAGTTTGTATGTTTTTTTTGGTTTTGTTTTGTTTTTAAGAACTATTTGCTGTATTGGGAATGGATTGGAGATGGAAGAAAGCAGAAGAGGGAAGACCAGTTATAGAACTCTGGCAAAATCTACATGAGACAAGAAAAGGCTTAGATCAGCTGTTGGAAGTACAGATGCTAAGACTTATTTAAAATAGAGTTTGGAAGTATATCCTGCTTAATGATCAGATGTGGGTGGTGAGGGAAAAGGAGGAGAAAGGGTGATTTTTAATAGCTGGGGAAGGTCCAGGGTTTGAGAAGTGTGGTCATTGTAGTTGAAGAATATGCACATGACTTTAATCCACAGCCAAAGCTCCCCCTTCCCTTTGATTGACTTTACCTTTCTACAAACTTAAAAAGATAAATGATTTGATCTAGAACCTATTCCGCCTTGTGACATCTTTATTTTCTAAATCCATCTTTTTCTTCCATTTTGACAATATTTGTTTCTTCAGAAGTCTCATGTGTTTTATAGATGAAACCATGATTAAAGATACAAAAACCTTCAACAAACTCACATACAATTCTTTTGGGTTTGGAGAAGGAAACTTATTTAAATCATATATGTTCTTCAATCATTAACTCATTATCTCTTTTCATGCTTCCGTCTTCAACTGACTCTAAGCAACATTTATTCTACTCTTTTCAGTTTAGAATTCATTTTGCTTGATCGGGGAAAAAAGAAACAATTGAAACAAGGAATAGCTTGGCTCTTTCTTTGATGTCTGCTAACATCATAACATCTTTGAGTAACAGACATATAGCTTTCCTTTTCACATTCTTTCTAGTCTTTTTTTTTTTGGTGTTCTTGAATATTTATAAAACTATCTTGCTTTCATTAACAAACTTTTTGAATTGAACATTACAGATCTGTGCCTACTTTCTGTACTTTTTCTTGATTATAAACTCTTTTCTGGCTCACTTGGTACATTAAAAAATCTGAGATCATGAGGGAGATAATTTCATATCTATTTTGGGCATTTTGACCTGCAATCTCATTTCCTTCTCACTTAAATTAGCCTCACTTGCGTAGTCAGAATTATATATTTTTAAAGGCTTCCATTCCCTTTAGAATCATATTCTTTTTAAGAATCTATCTTGAGATCTCTTTAGTTTGGGGAATTTGTTTTCATGGGGAAAAGAGGGAAGTGGGAAAAGAACATGGAGAAGGAAAAGACCATAAACCCTAGGCCTGAAAACTCTGTGGCCAAAATCTAGTCTTGTTGGTATAAATGAGATGATCCATAAAAATCTGTTTCATAAATAACCGAGTGCGTGAATTGTGATCGCAAGGGAGTCACTTAATCTCACTGAGCCTCAGTTTTCTTATCTGTGAAACAGTAACACAAATATCTACCCCCAGAGGAGAGTTGTCAGAAGTCAATGAACTGGAATACATGTGGGAACACTCCTCATGACAGCATCCTCATTTCAGCCTTGCACCAGTTCTGGGGACACCTGAGATTTAGGTGCTTTTGTAGGGCTGACTGTCTTGATGGTTGGCTCTCTAAAAAAGTTTGAAGTTTTATTTTATCTATGCATGTACTATAAAATGTCACTCAGGTTAATCAGTTTTGTTGATAATCAGCTTTCATTAAGCATTTTCCCTACCACCCCCAACTTTCCTTCCTTCAGGGGTAACCACTTTTAACATTTGAAACCAATTCTGTTGGTATTTACCATATTTCTAAATAACATGCTCATATGACTGTTTCTTGATTTTTCCAGTTTTAGGCATTTGCCTTGTGGAAGATTAGCACCTAGCACTCTTTCCTTTCTTGTCTCCATATACACACATGCCCACTTTTTATGCCCCTCCTTTCAATAAAGATATTTTAAATTTTTATCACATCTATATTTAGCAAAGGCATCATTCTGATTCTGTGACGTTCGGTGCAAAGCCATGGAATAAACAGTGATCACCTTCCTTTTCCTATACAACTTAAAAAAAAATTATTTCTGGCAAGTAGAATTACGTGTTTGTTTCCTTAGTTTTCTGTTTTTCTCACAGATTCACTCCTGACTTATTGATATTTTCATTCGCATCACTGAGCCAACAATTCTGTTTCCCTGGAGAATTCTTTCCCAGAACCTCTGGCACCACATCAGCTAGGACTGGCTCCCCTTGACCCTTGCAAACATTTCCTCAACCTCAGGGTTTCCTACACCTCTCTGAGTTAGATCTCCTGCTCCTGATTCTCATTTTTATCTTTCCAATGACTGCTTTGATTCAGTGTAGCCAATGTTCTAACAGTTGCCTGAGAAAACATCTGGGAGGTGAATTTTTAGAGACAGTCCCTGTTTAAAACGGCTTTTCTTCGTGACGGCATGGCTGTGTCTCACAAGATGGAAAAGGATCTTCTTTTGGAGAGAAAACCAAACAAAACAAGAACACCTGGTCACATACAAAGGATCAAGAGTAAAAGAGTTTCTGGTTTCTCAATGGCAATGCTGGAAGCCAGGAGACAAGGACTTGATTTTCTGTAGTTTGAGTTTGTGTTTAGGAGCGATGAAGATTAAAGATATAGATTTAATGCACGATTTTTTACCTGAAATCCTCTATTTGTCTTTTCATTTGGGGGAACAAGATGCTTCCCTGATGAAAGGAACCAGTGTCAGAGGAAGGGGATGGTGTGGGTTTCCACTTGGTTCTCACTAAGCTTGTCCACACAATGCCCCTCAAATAACTCAAGCCTGAGTCCTGGGACACAGGGGTTGTAATCAGTAGTGTGAAAACTTGTAAAATGGTGACACATGAGACCCAAGTCACAGGAAGCATTGTCTGACTGGAACTTTGGCTGAAAGGGAACATGACCCCTAGGAAAGACATGAATTCTTTCAGAATTCGGCCTCAACAACCACAGCCTTGAAGGCACTGGCAGCAGTATAGGCACCCTTGGGTGACAGAACTCTTCATCATGGAACCCCTGGTGGCCTCGTAGAACCAGGGCTATAAATACCATGACGATCTGCAACTATAAATTGCAGGGACACGTTGGCAATCAGGAGGATTTCTTGGAATGCAAATAAAAGCCTCCTTTGGGAATTTCCAGAGATATTTCAAAGGAATTTGAAGAGACTGGGAGCTTTTAAGGAATTAGTGTGATGAGAGCCACATATATTCTATTTTGTCTCTGTTGTTATAATTCTTCAGTCATATCCATTCTTCATGGGCTTGACCCTTATGAGCCTGAGAAGCTGCTAGCTGATCTGCATTGATATTCCAGGTAATTCCTATGAGATGTTTTGCTCCAAAGGAATGAATTTTTAATGGTAGAAATTTAGACCCAGCAAGGGGTGCCTTAGCTAGACTATCATTTTCTTGTGCTCCTTACACTTCTCTTGAACTGGGGTTCCATCTCTGCTTGCTATGTACTTTCATAATCTCTCTTTGGTGCCCCCACGTTGAGGTCTCTGAATTGACTTCTACAGTGGTACACAACCAGTTGAAGTAGGATTTTATAGATACACTTTTAAGGTCTATAGACTCACTCCCTTCACACTCTCTAAAGAGGTACAAAGACACTCAGACCGGATTGACTTCACATTTTAGTTGTTTAACAAATGTTATGAGCCAGAGTTTGTATCTCAAATGTATATTTATATAGTTGAGCACTGTAGAATGTGTCTTTGGGGTCCTATTGTAAACAAGCTGTCAAGTCTAACTGGGTTATCTTGGGGGAAAAAAAACAACCCTTGTTGCACATGCCTTTTACAAACCTTGTAAGAAACCTTCACTAATAAAATCGATTGGATGATTTTAAAAATAAGGAGTGTGGTGCAGAAACCCAAAGCTCAGGTCTTAGTCTGTTTAACATTGGGAAAAACTATTTCAAATTAAAATCAGTCAATTCACAAATTTTCTCAAATTTTTACAACGGTTAGAACCTCCTCTCCTCCCCTTCCTTCCTTCTTTTCTCTCTCCTCCATTCTTTTCTTCTTTCTTCTTTCCAAATTAAAATGATTTTCGGTCATTGTCTGCTATTAAGGTAAATAACAGATCTTTGGGTAAAGTTAATATCCCCACTTTTTGTATTAGAGGTGAGCAGTCTTGCTCCAAATATGCCAAATTTGAACGATGAAGTCTAAAGTAATGTTTATATTGAAGATAAAACACTAGAATTGCTAGAACAAAATTTGTATTGAGTAGAGTTAATTTTAAGGCTTCTTTGTGAAGATTATGAGTGAAATAGAGGATTGGTCTCAGTGATATTGGAGTTTGGAGGAAGCAAGGCCATAGACAACCAGGGTCTCTAGGAAGGCTTCCTGGAGGGAGTTTGAACTAGGTGGGCCTTTGAGAATAAAAGAATGTCCATGGATGGACTCAAATGTAGAGGACATTCAGGAAGCAAGGACCAACAGGAGAGAATCTGAGCAAGTCTGAGAAACCATGACCAAAGCCATGTAAAGTACAAGTATTTAAGTTGAAGATTCAATGAGGACCTCCCAAAGCCACCCCCGGAAGACAGTGTAAGAAAGGAAAGGAGTTGACACCTTCAATGCCGGCCACCGTTGTAGGCACTGAGAGTGTAAGGGAAGGATTTGGTGAAAGAAATAATGAGAGGCCTCTGAACAGAGGACAGAGACCAGTCTAAGGTATACAGGAAAAGTTAAGGTTTATAAGCATTTTGAGGAAAATCACCAATATGCATGAGAAAGCAGCATTTTTCAGTGTTGCCTGAGGAGTTAATAAAAGCTTAAGGGGGAAAAATTGCTGTAGCATTGACTTCCTGTCATTAATTCAACGGTATTTATGGAGCCCCCCCCCTGCTCTGGGTATAGTACCGTGCCAGCATGGTCAGGGATTCCAAGCTGCTAGAACAGATTCTAAGAAAGGCACGGGGCTTCCTCCTAGTATGTGCTGCGTGATCGCACAAGCCTGTGTGGAACAGCTCGGGCTCAGGGTGCAAAGGGCTTGGGATCTCTCATGAGGCTGCAGGAAGCTCCTGCTGCCCTCGGGTCATCACTATGGCCATTGGCTATATTTGAACTGCAGATCTGCAGAAGTGCCAACTATTCATAGACAGTAGAAAGCAGAGTTTACCGTAAGAGCCTGACAAATATAGATTCGAGATATCATTATGCTTCCAGTTTCTCTTCAGCCCACAAAAGCTTTGTTGGCCCTTACTTCTTCTCCTTTTTCTTGGTCTTCTTCCTGAGACAACAGATCAGTTGGCTGAGCTAGAGCAGAGCCTGGGTCTGTCTTCAAACACAGATGATAGAGCATAAAGTAAGAAATAAACTCTGTCATTTTAGGCCCAGTTTCTTGTATTCATTTCTTTATTGCCTGAATTTTTCAAAGACCAAACATTTTTTTATCCATTCCTTGTTCTCTCCTACTCTGAGCATCCCAGAGCATTTGGACTTACATTCATTTTCCTGCATGATTTACAAGCCTTTTCTTTGGGAATTCTGAAGCTAGGTCCTTCACTAATAGAGAATCTTGAAGTCATGTCAAAAAGAGGTATACTTTCATTTAATGGTGCAATAAACTGGTTATGGGACCTCCTCAGGACCTTTAAAAAAGACTGCTGTAGGCAATTGTTTGAATATCATCCAAATTCCAATCATGTCTTTTTTTAGTCTTTAATAATTACAGAACTGGCACATTTTCTTTCTTTTTTTTTCTTTTTTGGTGAATATTATAGTGACAGACTCACCCAGAAGCAGAGCAAAAGATTCTTAAAATGCTATCCACATTTTGGTTCTTTATATGCATACATGATAAAATAGTTCAAACTATCAAAAATTTCAGCTGTAACCTGAAAAAATACCCGAGTGATCCTGTGCCTCCATTTGTAAAAAAGTTAAAATAAATTTCAGATATATGTTTTCAAGGGGAATATGACTGAGTTTGAATTACCTGGGAATGCAGAGACACAGCATTGTGGGTTTTTAAGGGTCCAATCCATGTCAATTTACAATCTCTAGTGTAGTGCTGAATTGCTTGTCTAAAAAGAGAAAGCCATTGTGAAATTATGGCTTGGGACTTCAAGACATTTTATCCCCTATGGATCTATTTTCTGTTGCCTCAATGTTGCCCTCCGCTCTGTTACAAAATATTCTATTTTGTTTTCCTCATAGACTTTTTTGCCTGTGGGTATTTTAAAACATTGTGCTAATATCATCTTTCTGTGGTTTGCACTTTTTTCATTTCAACTCTGAATTTTAGGACCAGTTTTTCAGTCTTTAATTAGGTAAATCTATTTTTTTATCCATTTATGTAACGCCAAAAGATTTAACTTGAAGTTCTTATTTCTTAATAATGCATTGTGAAACTACAAGATGAATTCACATGGTGTGAGAGTATCTCTATCAGAAAATAAAATATAGGCTGGGTGTGGTAGTGCAAGCCTGTAATCCCAGTGACTTGGGATACTGAGGCAGGAGGATCACAGGTTCAAGGCCAGCCTCAGCACCTAAGTGAGGCCCTAAGCAACTTAGGGAGATCCTGACTCAAAGTAAGAAGGATAAAAGCTGGGGTTATAGCTTAGAGGTAAAATGCCTCTGGGTTCAATCTCCAGCACCAAAAAAAAAAAAAAAAAAAAAAAAAAAAACCAAGAATGAGAGAAAATAAAAACATATGAGTCATAAATTTTGCATTCATGAGAATGCATTTGATGAGAAATATTATTTGTTAATATAATGTAGACATTTGGGTTTGTGTTAGTTAGCTTTTCATAGCTGTGACAAAAATACCCAACAAGAGCAACTTAATGGAGATAAAGTTTATTTTGGCTCATGGTTTGGGTTCAGTCAATGGCAGCTGACTCCATTGCTCTGGGTATGAGTGGGACAGAAGGGTATGGCAGAAGGGTATGGCAGAGGAGCACTGATCCTCCACTCATGGCAGTCTGGAAGCTGAGAGGTCAGGGGGTGAGGAAGGAGCCAGGGGGACAAGACACAATCCCCAAAGGCATGGCCCTAGAGACCTACCTCCTCCAGCCATGCCCCACCTGCCTATGATTACCATTTAGTCAGTCCCTTCAAACTAAGATGGATGGATTAGGTCCTAGTTCTTATAATCTAATCACCTCACCTTTGAATATTTCTGCATCAATACAGGAGCTTTTAGGAGACATAATAACTATGCCCCAAGAAATATTATTGGAATGTGAGAACTGGGTACAAATCCAAGAAGATAATATGACATTTAAACCTACTTCTTATTGATAGGCACTAATATTTCTGAGGAAAAATTATTTGGATAACAATTGCTCCAATTTATCTCATGCCAGGGACTGAAAGAAATCTGGGGATACTCTAGTAAATAAGATAAAATCTCTGACTGGAAGAGCTTCACATCTAGTGGGCAATAAGACATCACAATGCTGCAGGATAAATCCATAATGGGGAAGCACAGGAGAGTACATGGCAGTAGAAAGCATTCATTCACAGGATTTAGGAAACGACTCCTAGAATGTGCTATACGTAATTCTAAAATGATCTCCAGTGAATAATGGTGTAGAGTGCCCTCCCTTGAGTGTGGGTAGGTCCTGTAACTTGTTTCTATCTATAACATATTGAAAAGGGAATGTGATATCACTTCCATGGTTGTATTACATTGTATAGCAAAGCCGTGGAATTTTTACCCGTATAATTAAGGCTTCTTAATGGTTTACTTTGGTTAACCAAATGACAGATTGTCTTGGGTGGGTCTGACCTAATCAGGTGAGATTTTTGAAACACACTAGAAATCAGAGAGATTTGACTCCTGGCTTCAATGAAGTAAGTGGCAATGTTGCGAAATGGTCTGTGAAGAGGCCACATGGCAAAGGATTGTGAGAACTCTCAAAACAGACTCTCTTGGCTGACATCCAGCAAAAAATCAGAAATCTCAGTCTTAAATCCACAGGAAATTAAGTTTTGCTAACCAAGTGAACTTAGAGGACCTTGAGCCCTGGAAAAAATTGGACACCAGTCAATACCCAGATTGCAGCCTTGAGAGACACTGACCAGAAGACCTAGCTGGGCTGTACTCAGACTGCTGACCTAAGAACGATGTGGGCATTTAAAAAGTCCAATATTTTCACTGATTTGTGGAAGTTAAAGAACAATAAAGGGGGAGGAGGGTAAGAAGAGAAGCTCAGTAGGTTAGACAAAGGAGAATGAAAGGAAGGGGGGATAGGAATAGGAAAGACAGTAGAATAAACATAACATAATTTTTCTGTGTACACCTGTGAAAATACCTACGTGAACCCACCATCATGTCCACCCACAAGAATGGGATCCTAATTAGAATATGATATGTTCCAAGCTTGTATAATTTTATCAAAAAGGATTCTACTGTCGTGTTTAAATGAGAAGAACCAATAAAAAAGAAAGAAAGCTGTGAGCATAAGTGTACATTTCAGACAACTACGCTTGTGGGCATTTATATACAGCAATGGGCAGCGGACAGAGCTCAGCTGTAAACAACAGCATTTAGATAGAGAGGGGAAGGAGTGTGCCAGGTAGAGTAGCTAAAATCACAGGACTTGTAGGCAGAGTAACGTGGCTTCTGCTTTAGTCCATGACTCTGAGCTTCCTTTTCCCTGATCTGTGAAACAGGCGTGTTCATCATCACCACCATTATCATTCTCTTCCTCCTCTTCTCCCCTTCACCATCATCTACCACCACATCACCGTCTTTCCCTCTTGGGGCTGTTGTGAAGATATATGAATTAAGATGTTGAATGATTTTTAACTAGGAGAGTGGCATGAACATAAACAGGATTCAAACTTAGCCTGCCTGACACTGAGTCCCCATTATTTTCTGGAATATTCTTCAAAATTAAAATTTATGTCCTTCTTCTCCATTGTTAAAAACTCAGGCTGAGCAATCTGATGGGTCTGGATTTAAATTCCAGCTTTGCTTTGAGCAAGGCAAAGTTGTAGCACCCAGCTTCTCATATCTATAAGATATAAAATAACAATATTCATCTTATGGAACTGTGAGGATTAAATGAGAAATGTGTATGAGATGTGTACACATTTAAGAGTTTCTTAAATTACTGAATAAATATGATTTGCAGTCTAAATGCATCAGATATATGACACAGATAAACAGTGATAGCACAGGGTGTGGTGGCTATACTCCCAGTGACTTGGGAGGCTGAGGCAGGAGGATCACAAATTCAAAGCCAGCCTCAGCAATTTAGCGAGGTCCTTTCTTAAAAATAAAAATAAAAAAAAGGGGGTTAGGCGTGTAGCTCAGTAGTGAAGTACCCCTGGCTCCCATCCATGGTACCAAAAAACAAAACAAAATAAAAAACAAAAACAAAAACATAACACCCTCAAACAAAATAAAACAAAAACAAAACAAACAAAAAACAGTTATAGCTATGCTTGTATAAAAAATCTTCCCTGCATTTTGAATAGATCGATTATTGATGGAAATAATAAAATCTCTGTTAAACTTATTGAAATTAAGACTTTTTAGTTGATCTAGGATGCTTTGAATCAGATAAATACTGAACATTGCTTGATATATTAGATGTTCTTCCAACCGTTGTGTGTCTTTATTTTAAAAACCCTCCTCTGTAATTACTTCTTGTGTTTATGAATGTAGCTGAGCAGATTGATTTACCTCCCTTAGGTCCTTCCTCGTGACTGCGTAATTATTTGCTCTTTGATTTTCAAGGACTGAACCATTGCTTTCTATTTTATAGCTTCTGTTTTCAGAAGGGTCGCCAGGCCTAGCGTGCAGGTACTGGTAACGTTTCGTTTTCTGGAAGCCAGCCTTTTCACTTCCCGTGCCTTAGTGCCACTGTAATTTTCTAAACGTGGCTATTGCAATGGCTAGTCTAGAACAAGCCGAAAATGGAGAATGCTGGAGTTGGGATGAAGAATGGGAGAGATTCACTTTATTTCCTCATTGTGTAAATGCAGTCTTTCCTGTGGCTGCTCTGCTTGTTTTATTGACATTTCTTCTTGCTCTTTCTTTCTGTTTCATTGGGCAGAGACCATGTTTATTGTTGTCTTGCAAATTATCCTTCCACTTGGCATTTGCTGTTGCTAATTGCCTACTAACTTCCTTCAGGTTGGAATAATGAGTGGCAATTTTGTATCTGTTTCCACATCTATATTACAGTTTCTTATCATTATTACACTGCATCTATTTCTCTCTCATACTCTCTTTGACTTATAAGTATATAATGCCTTTTTTTTACATGAAGGAAACAGAAGACATACATATTCATAATTATTCCATCTTTTCAAAAGCAAGGCAAAATAAGTACTCATGTGTGTTGTGAGGAGATTTAGATTAGGGAACTGAATTACAGTTACTAATATTTCCAGTGATGCTTGAACACTGCACGGTTGTACAAATATTTCAGAGACTCCTGATGGCTTCTGTTAGTGCAGGGATCTGAAGCCTGTGTTCGCTTGAGGAGAATGGCTGGGATTTCTGAGTGCTGGTGGTAAACCGATGTTTTAGTGGGGACCCCTTATTCATCATCCACTGGCACATTTCAGTCTCTCAATAGCTGTGCCCATTCACAGATAGCACCTCCTTTCCTTTGATTATTTGGACCATAAGGATCCATGAGACAAAAAGCAATAGAGGGCAGTATTCTTCTGCTATAGGAAGATTGCATAAAACACGGCAAAGTTATTATATTGTGGCTCATCTGAATAGGCATTGCTACCTATAGGCACCTGACTTTAGACAGAAGATTCCACAGGCATCCTCCAGAGGGTGGCTGCTTGCTACTGTCACCACTATTGATGACACTGTGAGCTTAAGGTCTTAACCCTCCTTTTTCCTTGAACTGAAATTACCTTTCACTTCTCTTAACTCCAGTCTCATCCCTGCTCAATACATCTTTTACACTGCTACCAGAATTCTATGTTTTAAACAGAAGTTGGACTATATCACCTTCGTGTTTAAAAGCCTTCGCTATCTCTTGGCTATAAATAGGTGATGAGGATTAAGAGCACAAGCTATGGAGAAGAGGGACACACTCCACACAGGATACTCTATCTGAGCCCTGGCTTCCTCTGTGACGGTCAGTGTAATCATACTTCTGCCATGAGGGTTGGACATGACATGTGACGTGCTCCAGGGAGTCCTTTGTACGACACGGGCTTTCAAGACATGCTAACTATTAGCTGTTTTTAAAAATAGGTATGATTGCTTTAAAGTCAGTTTTCCTTTCAGAAAAAGGAAAACCATCACGAGAGACAATTCCTGTAATTTGGACTCTTCCTTCCATCCATCAAAACTTATTGTAATTCAATTGTAAAGCAACTGTAATTCAATGCTCTGTTTTTTTTTTTTTTTTTCATGGTGCCAGGTTATTTTATATTCAGGTGATCATGACTATTAGAAGAATATTCCATTTTTAGAATCTGATTTTAGGGGGTTGACAGAAATGTCAACATAACATGGCCAGGAAAGAAATACATAAACAATCAGATCAAAGAGACTCAGCCAGAAGAGAATCATATTCAGAGCAAGAGAGAAAAAAATGTTCAGAGGAAAATTAAAGAGGCTGACAACAAATTAAATATAGTCAGCAAGAACATTTTTATCGGTGTGAGATGCTTTGTGGGTTCTGATTCTTCTTCTTCTTCTTTTTTTTTTTTTTTAAACATGTGCTCATATGAATATCTCGCCTTTTCTGGCCTGCTGCCTAGGATGCACCTCAGCCTCTCCCATTCTGCTTTTTCCCTTTCTTTACATCTTTTCTCTCTTCACATCTGCTCACAGGGACTTCCTGACCACTCATCCTAAGGAGTTGCCCCCAATTAACACCTCTCCTTACTGGTGCACTCTGCTTTATTTTCCTACATAGCATTTTCCACTACTATGACATATTTGAGCATCATTCATCTTCTCCCCTAAACGCAGAGCTTCTGTGTGACTCAGTTACATATCTGGTTCCTAGAATAGAGTCTGAGAGTCTAGCGAATATTCAGTAAGTGAGTGAATGGATAATAAATTTAAGGTCCAAATCCCCAAAAAGAAATCTTTTAAAGACAATCTCCATCTTTGTTGATTGTCAAATAAACTGTTTTCTCATAGATTGAGATTTCTTAAAAAATTCCTTGGTAAGGGAAGCCTCCTTGGGTGCCCATTTTTTTCTGCAGATAATGTAATTTGCTTAGTGCAGTTATTGGCATGCAGTAAGTGTTTGTTAAGTAATAATTATTATTATTGTAGGTATTATAGCTTAAAAATAAAACTCTATTAAAAAATGAAGTCTGCATTATAACAGTAGAAGTATACTGCTCTCAAAGATGTCTCTGCTTATCATCTCTTGTCAGATTTGAATGAGCATGCTCCAGTTGTTAATAGTGTGAAAAACAGGTGGGGGCTGAATAGCTGGAGCCTGTTGCTAACCACTGAACATAGGATTTCAGTTATGCAAGATGAACACGTTTTGGAGACACATGGTACCTATAGATGACAGTACTGTACAGTGCACTTAAAAATCTGTTAAGAAGGTAGATCTCATGTCAAATATTCTTACCACTGTAAAGATGTTTTTAAAAAGCTGCATGAAGTGATAACAGCAGAACCTCAGAGCCACCGCTCTTAAGGATTCTTGCTCTGAAATTTGTGCAGTCCCATATGACAGAGTTTTCAAAGTTCTGCCCTATGTTTTGTCATCATCCATGTCAGATTAGTCACGGCTTTGCTCAGAGAAGCGCAGAAAGAGGAGCTGAGAGTCAGGAGATCTGGGCCCTGATTTAGTTCCAGCACTTTGTACTCCTTGTTAAATATGGTATAGTTTTCTGTTAACTCAATTTCCCATCTATAATTCCCTATAGGACTTCCACAGAATGTTATGAGGTAAAAATATGATGACATGAAAATATATGGATAAATGTAAGCACAAACTCTTTAAAAGTCACATTTACCACATTTCTCACAAGGTATTGTTTTTTTTTTTTTCCTCCCAACACCAATAGGGGGGGGAAAAGAGAGGAAAAAAAAAAAAAAAAGACCAGTAGTTATTTAAAAATGCAGTTCTAACTATGTTAAAGACACTGAAGAATAGAATGTTATCTTCAATATTGGCTTCAACTGCATACATTTCAAACTGCCATTTTATATTTACATTATAAATATGCATAATAAATTATAAAAATAAATGAAAACAAGAGAAAAAAACAAAAGAGACTCTGAATGTATACATATTCATTTTGGTGTATGTTAGCTAAAAAACCATCACAAACCCACTCTTGTTTATAAGAGACATCATCTTTTCTTTTTCCATTTCCCTTCTTTTCTCAATTTCTCTGCAGATTTTCTAAACTTTGCCGAGGCTCTTTTTTGCATATTAAATTTAAACCAGTTTCAAATGGAAGCACAAAAACCACTTTGTTCGATGAGGGATAAAGTATATCACTTACCGCATTATTATTTTTGCAAAAAGCTATTATGTAAATAGACAGGTTTATCTGAGCTTAAACAGTGTGAGTGAAGAAAGTAAAGAAAGGGAATTTATACGCATCTACCAAAGTCTCCCCCACAGCAGCCTCGCTTTAACAGACAGTTGCATACCCTCACTTAAAGGGCAAAGAAGAAACCATATGTCTATTTTAGTGACTCCATTCTGAGATGGTGCACTCATTTCTTTTATTATATTTTCAAATAAATACATATGGGACCCGTCAGATGTCAACAGTGGCTCAGAAAAGAGTACGAATTAGTCACACTGGCACACAGGGCTCAGGAACAATGAACGGTGCTCTGGAAGACCCTTGAACACAAGCCTATTTGCCTCTTAATCCAAATGAATAATTAATGATAATTATCATGCTGCAGTTATTATCTGTGATAATAATATATCCGTAAGGTGAATAAATTCAATCTGCTACTATGCAGAAATGGCAACTCATAATATTCTTAAGAAATACAGATATAATTATCAGTATTAATGGTCAAGGGAAAAAAAGAAATTTTTATATAAGGAATTACAGCAAAAGATCTAAAGCAAGGTGGAAATGAATCCTCATGATAATGATTTTTTTTTTTTCCCGCAGCCGTCACTGCCATGGGTCTGCTTCAGTGACGTGAGGGTTCCTACTCTTGTGGGTAGGATCCATTTAAGTAAAAGCTTTACCATGCACCAGGCACTGCAGTCAGCCCAGAACATTTCCATTATTGCCCCTTAGAAAATGATTCTGGTTAAGTTAAGGATCCTGTAAAGGGCATGTGAAATGTGTTAGGACAGGTGGGTAGTTGGACCTCCCAGTAGTTAATGTGACACTTAAAAGAAAAAAATTAAGCAAAAGACAGACAAAATAATGTATGAAAGTCTGGGTTCTCTGGTTTGTGGTGTGGTAGGCAGTGCTGATTCATGGTGACTGGGGGTGGTGGTGGTGGTTCTTTTTAAAATGCCCTAATGGCTTAGAGTCAACGAGCGAAAGGGAGTATCCCTGTGGCACATGACCTGATCCTTCCTTCCAGTTCCCTTCACTCAGAAGTCAAGCTGCTCACCTCCACCATTGTGTGTGTGTGTGTGTGCATGCATGTAGGGTGTACACTTAATCACACACATCTGCCTTACCAGTAAGAGTCGGCTCTATTGACAAAGTAAAAATTACCTACTTTTGATTTATAATTGTTTAAGTTCAAAAAAATTTATAGTCATGTAGGTTTCATCACAATTTAGACACAGAATAATTTATTTACTCATAAAGGTTTTTTCATGCCTCCAAGTAGTCAATTCCTCCTCTTTCTCAGCCTCTCATAAACACCTGTTTTCTGTCCCTATTATTTTGCCTTTTGCAAAATGCTATGCCACATGAAAGAATCCTATGTGACTCTTCTGTGCCTGACTTATTTCATTTGGCATGTTGACTTAAAAATCCATCCATATGGTTGCATATATTAATTGTTTGTTTTCATTTCCTGAGTCATATTCCATTGTTTGGTTTTATCACTGTCCAGTCACTAATGCATGAACATTTGGATTATTTCCAGTTTTTAACAATTATGAATAAGACTCCTATAAAAATTTGCTTTAAATTTTTTTCCCATTTCTTGTGGGCAAAATACCTGGAAATGGAATTGATTAGTCAAGTGGAAAATGTAAGTTTAACTTTATAAGACTGCCAAACTACTTTTGGAAGTGACTGAAACATTTCACATTTCAGCAGCAGTGATTGGGAGTTCTAGTTTCTCTGTATATTTGTCAATACTTGGTGTTGTCAGTTTAAAATGTCTGTAATTTTGGTCAGGATACAGTGGTGTTTTATTGTAGCTCCTTTTTGGGGAGGAGGTTACCAGGGTTTGAGCTCAGGGGCACTCAACCACTGAGCCATGCTCCTAGCCCTATTTTGTATTTTATTTATAGACAGGGTCTCAATGAGTTGCTTAGTGCCTCACTTTTGCTGAAGCTGGCTTTGAACTCATGATCTTCCTGCCTCCACCTTCAGAGCCACTGAGATTACAGGCATGCACCACCACCCCGACTTTCCCTGTGTCTTTAACTTACTAGTGATGGTGAGCATATTTTCACGTATTTATTTACCATTCATAAATCTTGTTTTGTAAATTGTTAAAGTCTTTTTTTCCCCCTCAAAAAAACATGGGAAGTATAATTTCTTCTTATTGAGTTGTAAGGATTTTTTATTTTGGATGGAAGACCTTTGTCAGATACACATTTTGTAAAAGATTTTTCCTAGTCTGGGGTTTATATTACCATTTTGTAAACATTCTGGGGCACTCAACCACTGAGCCACATTCCCAGCCCTATTTTGTATTTTATTTAGGGATAGGGTCTCACTGAGTTGCCTAGTGTCTCACTTTTGCTGAGTCCTGCTTTGAATTTGAAATACTCCTGCTTTAGCCTCCTGAGCCACTGGGATTAAAGGCATGTACCACAGTGCGTGGCCAAAAATTTTAACTTTTTAAATCCCATACAAATTTAGTAAGCAGTGGAAAGTAGAAGAATCATATAAATTAAGAACACATCCTTCTTTCCAAAGAACTGCTGATATTTATTGAATACTAAACCACATACAAGATGCTAGGTTAAACTTATAAAAGCATACAATAACCCACTTAAGAAAAAAATAGAAGCAATAATAATTTAGTAGCTAGTATAATTTAATTAAGTGGCATCTTATACTGTGTTGTTTTGTCTCAATAGACACAGCAATGAATAAATATTTTTTACTTAGGAAAATAGTTAATTACTCATTTTGATTGTGAAAATAGTTTCTCATTGATGTTATAAATTTACTTGAATTTTAGTACTTATAAGCTGAGATACATAAGCATAAAAAATATCAGTTACTTGGTATGTTTACTTTATTAGCATTGAAAAAAAGTAAACTTTTACTTGACATTATGGGAATAAATCTTAAATACTAAGAGGAATGTAAGATACTTAACTTAGAGAATGTTTAACAGCCAGATATTTTGAGGGAGGCACTGGGAATTGAACCTAGAGGTGCTTTACCACTGAGCTATATCCCCAGTCATTTTTATTTCTTAAGACAGGATCTCATTAAGTTGCTGAGATTCTCACTAAAGTGCTGAGTTGTAATTGTAATCCTCCTGCCTCCACCTCCCAAGTCACTAGGATTCGCGTTTTGGGAAACATTTTTCAAGAGTAACATTTTGTTATGGTTTGAATATGAGGTGTCCCCCCAAAGCTGCTGGGTTAATGCAGAAATATTCATAGGTGAAATGATTGGATTACAAGGCCTGTTATCTAATCAGTCTATCCTAGCTTGAATGGGCTGACTGTAGTCATGTAGGACCCTGCTGAAGGAGGTGGGTCACCAGGGGCATGCCCTAGAAGGGTATATCTTGCCTGAAGCCCCTTCCTGCTACCTCTTTTCCCTCTCTCTGTTTCCTTGCTTGTGTCAATGGAGCAACTTTCCTTTGCCTGGCCATGATGTTCTGTCTCACCTTAGACGCAGAGCAACAGAGTGGGCTCACCATGGCCTAAATCTCTGGAACTGTGAGCCATTATAAACTTTTCTCCTCTAAGATTTTCTTGTTGTATATTTTGGTCACAATGATGAAAAACTGATTAACACACATTTAATAAGGAATCACTACAAAACCTCAATCTTTATCCAAGTTCTCATATTTTCATGTAAATCATTTGCAGGTATTAGTATGTCAAAATTCACCCCACTATTATGTATAACTATAATGCACTAATAAAAACATTAACAAACATAAAAAATTACAAAAGATACTAATTATATTACCTGATTAGTTAAGCAAATGGAAAAAGATTACCAAGCCCATTGTTTGTAATAGTGCTTAAAATTTTGTTTTGCTCTCATCTTATGGTGTTTATATTTGGAGCTCTTGAATATATGTTTTTTTTTTGTTGTTGTTGTTTCTTTTTTTATTTTGTTTTGTTTTGTTTTTTTGGTGCTGGGCATTGAACCCAGAACCTTGTGCGTGCTAGGCAAGTATTCTATCACTGAGTTGTAGCTCCTGCCCTTGCATATGATTTTACTGTAGTTCTAAATGTAATCTGTTTCCATCTTCCAGGAACAAAAGTTTATCTTTGTAGAATCAGATATTTTGTTTTTTTTTCCAAAGAAGTCTATTTTCACATTCTAATCTTGTTAAAAAAATGTTAAGTTTAAAGAATTCCAGAACATCAAAAATTAATTTGCTTTCACTTTGAAAAGGAAAGGAAAAAAATATAGTCTCTTTTGGAAAAATTTTGATGAACTATATAAATTCTGTTTTACCTCTTTTGAAGAAAAAATAATCTCCTTGTAGAAATGTTTGTTAGATGTTGGGGAGGGAATTGCAAGGGAAAAGGAGAACATCTCTTTGAGGTCCTTTGACCTTGGCCATGGGAAAAACAAAAGGTTTAAAAATTCTAAAGGAAAGGCTCTGTCATGACTTAAAATTATTTTACTTTTTTTTCAGTCATGTTTTGTTGGTGCCATTTATGAAATCGCTCCACTTCGCTGGTTTATAGTAGCTCAGGTGGGATGGGTAGAGTGAGACAAATCATTGGAACCGGAACGCCTTGGCTTTGCCTGGTTTTCTTAGACAACTATGCATTTTCCTAGTTTAGTTCAAACTTTAAGTTCTTACCAGGTCTAACAAATTAAAAGTTCATCTAAAAATTACTAAGACTATCATTTTGATATTGTGTTGTTTTTCAATTGAAGAGCCTGTGAAGCAAGACTAAGATATGATATGGGGTATCTGATGTTTCAATATCAGCTCTACAGGAAAAGAATTTGTTTTCCTTCCAAATTGTTTGAATAGTTAACAGATTAATACAGAATCACAGATAATAAAGAACTGACCAAACTAGAGAAATCAGAGAAACCATCTTTCCCATTCCTTTCCTACAGACATGATGAACTATTTTAAAGACCTTCAAAAGTTAATCCTTAGTCTAATTCATTGTTGGAATCAATTATTCAATAGTACTTTAAGACAAAAGATGTTTCCTTAGGTCTGAATCACCCCTTCTTCTCTTAATAAGGTCATGAAAAAGGGGGATGCTATTAATGTGATGGACAGACTTGGTAGGTAGGCAGAATTTTCTTCTTTTGTTTCTTTTACCCTCCCTGCCTCCTTCCCTCCCTTTCTTCCTTCCACGTAATCTTTCTGTAGTCCAAAAACACAATACAGGAACAACAACAGCAAAAAGTCTGGAGTTCCAAACACCAGTGAGAGGCACTTAGAATGGTGAGATGAAACCAGCCCCACAGATAGCAACATCAGATCAGAGTTGCAGACTGAATGGGCAGTGCACGTGTATGGAGAAGCAGGGTCTAATTGTGATGAAGAAATCTGGGATTGTGAATGCCTTTGACAGATAGCTGTAAGGGAGATGAACTTACTGGGTGCCATGTGTTACTCACTGTTCCAATCATTTCTCTGTTCTTTTTGATACTTCCCACATTATGATTTCTGTGATTACTAAGTAAATTATAACTTATGTCCCAGACATAGGCCTGTGTAGAATATTTCCACTAACTGAATCTACTTGCAATATTAGGATGAAGTGATATTAGTGACATTTCTCTAATTTGTCTGGAAAGAGATATGTTACCTTTTAAATAGTCTGAGGAGTCTGGAAAATTTGTGATGTTATAGTTACTAGTCATACATTGGAGTTTTCATAAATGTATTGCTTCATTGCTCAGTACTAAATGTGCTGCCTGATACTTATAGAAATAGATACCATTGTGATCTTGAGTATGCAAAGTTTTATGGTGGAGGTAATAGATTTACCCTGAGCACTTATGTTCTGTTGCTTGAGAGAGTGCGTTTGGACCAAATAAACCTCCAAAATATCTGGCCAAAGTTACTGGAACAGGTGTAGATGTGAAACAAACTAAATGTATTGGAATAAAATTTAGAAATTTTTATTTAAAAATTTTATTAGAAGACTTTGTGATTTGCATTTTCTTTGAAATTAAGAAGATTCCCAACTTTACTATCTGAGAAAGTCCATTAAAAGTATATACATACATCACACTTAACAATTATGTTATTGTCATCTATACTGTTAACAGGAAATGTATTTTATTGCAATAATACATATTCAAAGGACCATGCCATGTTTTGTGTGTAAAAGACTAGAGCAAGATGAACTAGTTTTGATTTTCTCCATAGTTGTCTTGAGTCAAAGCTGTGTGAAAAGTGAATTTATATTTAGCTCTGGTTTCTTTCTTAATCCCTTCCTTTCATCTACCCAGCCCCAGTGTTCCTCAGTTACTTAGTGTTCTCCAGATGTGTTCTGGTTACTTAAAGTCTTCCACTAAAACCTCACCACTTGGATCTTTCCTCATTCCCAGGGTTGTGTACTCTAGATCTTTCCCCCTTCTCCATCCAAATGAGGCTGCTCTGATTCCCATGCTCAGTGTTATTAGATGGTGGGAGCCAATAAGTTTTATAAAAATGTGAGCCATCATATTTTTCACCTGCAGTGATTAATATTTTGAGTTTCAGATACTCTTGCTGGGTTGGTGGGAGAGAGATTATAGGGTAAGAAAGTGATTTGCACTTATGTATGTTGAGTCTGTACATCCAAGTACTTGCTTTTACATGTTTGGCTAGCTGAGAAGTATGATGGGCAGTAAAGTCAGAAAAGCTGTTGATTTTTCCATTGCATATGGCCCTTCTTTCCTCAAAATAGAGGTTTTCAAAAAAACATTTTCAAGGTAACATTCATTGACATGGTAATCTTTAATACCATGATAAAAAAGAATTCAGAGAAAGCCTAGAAATAGAAAATGAAGGCAACAGACTGGAGAGGGTCAATGTTCTTGTTTCCTCATCAGCCAGTCCAGTGGGCTCCACTTGGCTGGCCCCTGAAGCTGTTTTCCCCGATATTAGAACCTGAACTTGGATCTAGACTAATAGCCCAACCAATTGACTGGATCCTACATTTTGGTGGGAATATCCTGTACTTCTAGAACATTCACTTCTGGCATACATCAGCTCACGGGAAAATTCATTGACTTGGAAGGCTTAACTTACAATACACACATATGTATGAAAGACAGATATGAGAGGCTTCAGAAGCACTAAGAAGTTTACTACCTGAGGAGGTTCAGGAGATGACACCTGGGTTAGATTTGAAGGATGAGGAAGAATTTGTAAGGTAGAAAATAGTCTGGGTAGACAGAAAGCGGGAAATCCAAGGGTGGGGGAATTTTCCAAAGTTGTGAAATGCTGTGAATTCATTCATCTGCATTGGCAGGTGAAAACTTTGCACCTGAGTCTTATCTAATGCCATAATTCTCCTCAAATAACCACAGTAGTCCAGTTCTCTTCCTTTATACCTAGGACAACTCAGGCCTTCACCCATAGCTTGCTTATTTTGCTTATTAGTATACCCACAATATCGCTTTACATTTTCATAAAATATTTATTGTAAAGTGTGTTAACAGCTCAATGTAACACAGCAAAATTAAAATAAATATGTATTGTATTATAAAATAAACTAAACAGAAAACATTTATATTGATATAATATGAAACGATTTCCTCTAAAGAAAGATGTTACCATAGAGTCAATCTTTCGAAATGCCTTAGGTACATTTGCCCTTGAGTATGGTACTTTAATCTCTGTTTTATATTTTAAAGCATTGCTCCTGAAATTGTTAGCCGTACCCCTTTTTCCATGTTGTTATTCATTGGAGATTTGAATATAGAAATCCAAGGGTACATTTGGCTCAGAAAATTAGATTGGAATTCCACACAATGGCCCATGACACTCCACTCAGCAAATTATGATAGGCTGGCAAATATGAATTCAAGTTATAGCAGAGAAATGTCTGCAGAGATCTGCAGTCTTGTTTGATGATTCTGAATATTACATTTCCCTTTAGAAAAAAAAAATAAGCATTCAATGCCTTGAAAATTCAAACTCCTGGTTTGTAAAGATTTAACGTTCTATGACTCTGAATTTGTACTAGGAACAACTGGAGTTTTCCATTTCTTGTCTCAGGCTACAGTCTCCACCCTTCACTTCATCAAACTCACATTGTCTGCTGATAACCCTCTTCCACTTCTTCATTGTGATCCTATCCATTCCAGGACATCTTTCCCTACAATTTGCCCCACAAAATCCTCTCATTTCTCTTTGTCCATATTTTTCCATTCATTTCCCTTTCTTTCTCGTGGTTTTATAGACCCTGAACTCCTCTGCTTTCTCATCATCCACTAATTAGCATGTCTCCATGGTAACAGACAGTTGCAGAGCAGGAATCATTCTCTGTACCGGCTACTGCTGAGCAACCTCTGGGCCTAGCAAGGAGGGGCCTTGACCCGATTAAGATAGGATGACTTTTCTCTTCTTAGCAGGAGAGGATCCATACATTTCAGAGAAGGCCCTATTTCCTAGGGGGAAAGAGTAAGTCAATTGGTTGAAAAGGAGTATATACTTGGACTCAGGCATGCAAAATCAAAGTATGCAATAAACGAAGAAAATATTAAAGAAGATATAGGAAAATATCTATGCTGATTATCTACTCCTGGTTTGTAAAGATTAGCAGTGTTTTGATCTGGAAGATGTTGTGAAGCAACTGGTAGCAAATATTTGGTAAAATTTACCTTTTCATTTTATATATACAATTCAGTCAGTGTGCCTCATGGGTCATAATCTATGACAGAGCAAAACTCTACATCTAGCTTTATGGGATTTATTTAATATTATTTTTATATTTTATGTTTACTGTTTTCAGCTAGATCTCAACCCACAATCAATCATATACTTACTAAACATCCATAATGGCACTATGACAGGAGTTTATTCTTTCTTTCTTTCTTTCTTTCTTTTTTATTTTTTTTGGTAAGTTGTTAGACATTTTACAGTGCTATAAAGACACATTTCCTGTGTAGTTTTCTATACTTAAGAGACTAGGAAAGATGTTATTTGTTACATTTGATTAAGCACATATTATGTTTTAGGGTCTATATTAGGTGTTTTGTGTTACCTCAGAACCTCATGATGGCTTTTCGAGGTAACATATTATTATTCCAAATTTGTGTGTAAACAACCTGAGATTCACAGAGGCAAAGTCATGTCTCAAGGATAAAAGGTTAGTAAGAACCTAGCACTGGACTCCTGGATACCTGGAACTAACTCTATACACATAAACACCTCCTGAATGTGACTATAGATAGATGTTTGAAGATTAGAAAGGCACGTAGAGGAAAACATGTAGACTTCTGTTGTCATAGAAGAATCTTGATCAATGAGAATAGTAGGTAGAAGTTGAAGGTCTCCTGAGCTGGAAGCTATAGTAGCTCAGAGGATGAAGCCCTAAAGCAGCAGGTGATTTCCAAGGAATGAAACGTCTGAGCAACACGTGGAACCTATAAGAATAGGAATTTAAGCCTATAAAGCATTATATAAGCCTGTGTGTAAACTGAATGGGAAAATTTTCCCCCAGGCCTATAAATCCTGGACAGCACTGTGGTGGTAACTCACTCTTGAGGGTGAGCAGGTACTGACAACTTGGCTTGCTCAAAGAAGGCTAACCTTTCATCCTCTTTCCTTTGACATTTATGATGAAAAACATCAATTTCTTCAACATTTGAACAAGATGTTATCAATCTGTATACTGCATTCCATAAATTGAAGGTATGAAATTTGATGATTCCAAGATGAAATCATTTTTGTTAGATGCAGACAAAATTAGAGCCAGGAAATAATGAAGGAGAGCTCCTGCCTGCCAGTCTAAGTACTGTATCAATAAATTACACAATAAATTCCTTCATGTTCTACATTCACCTTACACCTGCAGGCCTTGTACATATGCATGTATTTCTGTAACAAAATTTATTTTAACATCCTTTAAGACTGCAGCAATTCAGATAAGATGCCCTCCACAGAGTGATGGTCACCAATGAGCTGATGCTAACTCCTGCTGTAGGTCTCCAAGATCAACGAACTTTGTATCTAAGCTGTTTACATGAATTTCTCATGTTTTGCTACACACACACACACACACACACACACACACACACACACTCACACATGACCTTAACATAGCTTTAATTTCTTTGAATAGGTTTACTGTGGCACGCAGACTCCCGTTGCTATGCTATTCCCCCATAAACTTAATCTTTTGAAAATCTCTATTATTTATTTCGACACAGGTTGACTTACATCTCAAAGTTTACTTAAGCCATTACTTGCATGCTTATAATTCAACATATACCTGACATTGAAGGAAGGAGAATAGTACATCTATTGCGTGATTTTTATATGCCAATTACTGTGCCGAGGGCTTTTTGTATGTTATTGGTGGTGGCGTGACAATGCATCTCTCAGCTCTACCTTAGCAGAGGGCACAATTGTCTGGCCACTACTGTTGTGCTCTGAAGTCCATCATCAGGTTTGTATAGAAGGCATGCTTCTAATGAAGGACAGACCATGGCAAGGATGCTAACGCAGTTCTGTTTGTGGGAGTTGGAGAATTCTCTGACAAGCGACTTAAACTTGAATAGTCCTCATTGTCCTTGTCTGGTTTTCTTAGACCTACAATCAAGACTCTTCCACTCAACCCGTCTTTCTTCCCTTTGTCCTTCACAGAGGCCAGGAGTCATTGCCACCTGACGGCTCTTCCATCCACCTTCTGCTCCTCATATTCTACCTCCCAGGTGTTTCCCCTAGAGAACTCTCTGGATGCCGGCTTCTTGGAGGTGCTAAATCAGCATGTTAATCTAATTTAGAATCTCATGATCTATTTCTGATGATAGGAAATGGAGTCTCAGGTAGTTTAGAGTACTCACTTGGGTTACGCAGCTAACTAGTGGCAGGTTTCAAGCTCTTCTCTATCTACTCTCATCACCTACTGACTCTTCCCATTGCACCACACAGCCTGGGATGCTTTTATTGTACTCCCCACTATTTTATGACTACTCTGGCTGTTGATAAGTTATATAGTGAAAAACGGAAAAGGCAAAAATCATTCTAAATCTCCTTGAAAAAAACTGGGAAGAAGGCAACTAGATAATGTAAAATGTTCTCCCTTTTTTTCAGACTAACTTATAGATTAAGCGTTTCATTTGTGTCACTGAAAGGGAGCTGCCTAGCAAATGAATATGTCTTTTCTTTTTTCCTAACACCCCCCCACCCCTTTTTAAAAGTTAAATCAGAGCTTCCAGGGATGTATCTATTTTTCTGGGATAGCATGTGAAGTTCTACATTCTCTGGGGTGAGTGAGGTCTAGGGTCCAATGAAGAGATCACAATGAAACACGAGGGTTATGTTTTCAAGTGCTAGACTGATTACCGTCTGAAAGTCGGCATTATTTAAAAGGCAGCTCTTCTCCTTTGGATCAGGCAGTGGTGTGAATTTTCCAAAGGCTGGAAGGGCTTCTTCCTAGCATGCATAAAAGCCAAGTGCAGAGTGGGGCTGCAGGCTGCTTGTGTTACAATGGAAGCCAGCAGCAAAAGCCATGGCAGCCAGCTCCAGGGAGGCCCCAGCATCTGTAACTGATTCCTAATGAATCGAGAACCTGGTAGGGAAGTAAAAGAAACAAAGAGACTGATTTTTTTTTTTTTCATCCTTCTCCTCTTTCATTCTGGGCAAAGAAAAAAAGTTCAATTTTCTACAATTCACTCCACAACCTGGTGAGGGTTCAAGAGGACAGGGAGCCTGAGGACCTACACCTGAGTGGCTTTTTGAAAGTCTAAGATCTTTAGTGCCAGGAGAGCATTGGCATGTTTTCCTCTTTACTTTGCAGGGCTTATTTATGTGATTAGGCAACTTTACCATTCTCAGAGCTGGGCCACTGGTGTGATGGGTGCTACAAGGTGATGTGTAGACCCCAGCTGCCGATCCATTCTCTTTGTTTCTCTAGTTAAGGGCTCACAGGTCAGTTTCTGACTTATTTCCCCAGGATGAATCTACCACAGGATTCTTAGCTCATTGATGGAGGCTTCCCCTGTTGGTCTTATTATCTCTCAACGTGGTGGTATCCCACTTCCCTCTCCAGCTTCACTCCTATGCCTGACTCAGGTCATGCATTTGACAAAACAAAGTGCTTTCCATTCTGTAACTTCTATGGTCCTTCCTGCCACATGCCTTTGGCCCCGCTGATACTATGCTCTTGTCCCTCATGGTTTCCTTATTCTTTGCCTGTGTAGCAAATATCTAAATCCATTAAAGACCCAGTTCAGATGAAACTGCCTCTGTGGAGCCTTCCCTGAACCCATCAAACTCAATGCCTTTGTAATGCTGCTGAGCTGAATTTAATTCTGAAGATAGAGATTCAAATTCAACAATTTTTTTTTTCTGAGCAATTACCAAGTGTCTAACATTGGAATGATCATTTTTATGTAAAGCATTATTTAATTTTTATTTGACAAAAAACTAGAGGAGATGATTCCTTTGGATTGAACTGGACTATTACTGCATTCTGAAATTACTGAGCTAGTGACCCTTGAGAAGAGAGGATGACCATAGAGATAAAGGTTGGTATCGTTTAGATATGAGGTGTTACCAGTAGCTCATAGATGAGACAACGTAAGAAAGTTTACAGGCAAAATGAGAGGGTTATGAGAGGTTAAACCTAATCAGTGCATTAATCCACTAAAAAGGATTAACTGGGTGGCAACTGGTGTGGTGTGGCTGGAGGAGATGGGTCATTGGGAATTGTGCCTTTGGGGTATATATTTTGTTCTTGGTGAGTGAAGCTCCCTCTCTCTTCTTCCTGGTTTCATGTCCAGGAAGCTGCTTCCCTACACCACACTTTTCCGCCATGATGTTCTGCCTCACCTTGGGCTCAGAGCAACAGAGTTAGTCATGTCATCTATGGACTGACACCTCTAAAACTGTGAACTCCCAAATAAACTTTTCATCTTCTAATTGTTCTTGTCAGGTCTTTTGGTGACAGCAATGAAAAAGCTGACTAAAACAAGGGGCATTTTTAAATTGCTGATTATGAAAAAAATATACTTGTTGTTTAAAGTCTCTGATTCCTTAGAACTTTTAGGAAAGGATCCACTGATCCTCTGCCACTCTGGACACATAGTCCATCTCGAAGGTCTCTTTGGAAGGTACATCATTTGATCACAGGTGTTGTCAGCTCTAGAATCCTCTGGGGTCATCAGAGTACAGATGCTACCTGCTTTCATTCTGCATGGCCTTCTCAGTGGCAGTCACTCCTTTTTGTAAAGTGGAAGGTAAGAGCCAGCACAACTACGAAACACAAGATGAACCACTATTCAATGCTATAGGAATTTTGATCCACTTCTTACGCTCTGCTCCAAGCAATGATGAATAGTAGGTGGTCAGCTCTATAAAATAATCATTAATCTGCAAAATAGCAGATTTTTTGTATTAGGTTTTCACTAATACAGCTGTCAAAAAAGTATCTTTTGAAACTGACAACTCTCCTTTTACTGGAAACCATAGACTATAGGCCAAATCCATCCTGCTGCTTGTTTTTCTAAATGAAGTTTATTGGAATACAACCATGTCAATGGTTTACACCTCATCCATGACTGCTTTCAGTTTATAACAACAGAGTTGAGTACTTGTAAGAGCAACCCTGTGGCCCACCACAACTCAAATATTCACTTTCTGGTCCTTTCCAGGAGTGTGCTAATACTTGACAGCAATGCAGAGTTCTGCCAGAAACCATAAATGCAAATGCCTCAGTATTTATTTACTTCTTTTCAAAAGTCTGATTTTGAGACTGTATTTCTCTTAGATCTTAGTACCAGGAAAACTCTTCTCCTTCCTGAGCCACTGGTGAATTTGTCATCCTGAGGGCACTGTGAATCTTACAATGACTTGTGCTCCCCCTTTGGTATGAATACCAGGACAGCCCGAGCCAGCACTCTGTAGGGAGGTTACGGTCTAAAATAAGCAATATAGTTTTATCAGAGATAAGTCATAGATTACTAATAAATCATATTGATGAGTCATAGGCTATGGATTAATAGACATAAATCAATAAATAGAAAATAATAAAAATAAAAGTTAATGTTAAGATACTTAAATATGTTTTAAGCTTTAAGATAGAAATAACAATACAGTAGAATAAATATATAGCCTTTATAGTACTTAGACATAAGACTTAAAGATATTAATGATAAGGTATAGATAATAACAGTTGTAAGTATGTGTGTGTGTATGGGCCCATAGGTTAACTATAGTCATAGGCAAAGGTTGAGATGATATAGGTTAAGTTATACGATAGAAATAATTAAGACACAGTCATATTAATGGAAAAATTGTTGTAGGCCAACATAAGTAAGCATGGCTAAAGTGACTCCATTGCTGCTCCTGTAGGCAAGAGCCATTTCTGGGAAATCAGTGTCTGAGCTGTCTTCCCCCAAAGAGGTGTGTTTTCTGTACTTTGTACCCTGCAATGTACTAAAACTGTAAGCTGTACACCCACCTAAGGGGGTCTTTAGTTCTGCTTAGGGGCTCTTAAGTTCCACTAACTACTGCTGTTTTAGCATCTGTGATTGGCTAGCTTGCATGCTAGGGACTTCCCAAGGCTTGCGGGTTGTTGTCCTTAAATTCCCAACACACAGGCCAGGAAATGGCTGTTCTCCCACAGAGCTTCAGTCTCTTCTGGTGGGTGACAGTCCCTGGCCAGGTAAATAAAGCTCTCTTTGATTTGAATTTGGACTTAGAGTGTTTTCTGAAGTGGCTCCTCGTAACAGGTAGAACCAATCTTTATCCAATTTTAGTTTCAGTTTTTCTTATTCTTTAATTCTCTGCACTCTGATTTTCTAATTAATAATTTTAGTATTATGACTTGAAGTACATACTTTTTAGGAAAATGTTATGTATACATAAATACTTCAGCAGCATGTACTTTCTGCAATTCTGTAGTTGATTTTCTAGAATTAGCTGCTTATTTGTCTGCTTCTAAGTCCTAGTGTAAAACCTCCTTGGGAGGGCTTGGGGTGAAGCTCAGTGGTAATGTGTATATTTAACATGTGCAAAAAATCTGGATTTTTTTTTTTTTTGGTAGCAGGAATTGAACTTAGGGGTGCTTAATCATTGAGCCACATTCCTAGAACTTTTTTTTTTTTTTAAATTTTTTTGAGACAAGTTCTTACTAAGTTGCTTAGGCCCTTGCTAAATTGCTGAGGCTGGCTCTGACCATGCAATCATGCTACCCCAGCCTCTGAGCTGCTGGGATTATAGGGATGTACCACTGTCTCTAGCCAAGGCCCTGGATTTGATCCCCAGAAACAGCACACAACCTAACACCTTCTTTGGGAATATTGACTGTATCACAAACTCAATAGAACATAAGAGAAGTGCAGATATTTTCATTTTTTTAGTTTTGTCATAGTAGAAAATTTTAATGCTTATTTTGAAGTTCAGCAAATTCTCAACAAAATTAATTGGTAGCAGTAGTATAAATAATAGTCTCTGCAAGATATCTAAAGTTGATTCCTTGGTAGGAAAATTTAGTTTTCATGCTTTTATTAATAAAATAATAACTGCTACTATTTTTAAATGTCTAACATTTCTCCATCACTTTATGTACATTGTTGAATTTATTCCTTATAAAACATTGCAAGGTAGGTCTTGATATTTCCATTTCATAAGTGTGTGGCAATAAGACTCAGAGAGATGACATACTTTGCTTGGGGGAGTGTACAGAGTTCAAGCCAGCAATGTCTGCAGGAGTCAGCCAGGTCATGTCAGTGAGTGGAGCAGGTGGGTGTAAAGCAAAGTGGAGTCATGGGACCAGTGAGTATGTGCTTTATCTACAGGGGCAACTGCACTCAGCCTGGGCCAACCTCTGCCAGACTCAAATGTCAGCTTGCTGTTGCTTGAGTTTCTAATGTTTCAGAAACCAGAAATCCAGACCTGCAGTGAAACACTTTAATTTTACAAACTCTGCACAGGAATAATGAAACATGCTGTGGGTTAGGTTTGGCACCTGAGCCATTGGTTTTCAAACTTTTGTGTTCTCTATTTTATTCCATTGGTCTATAATATACCATCATTACACTGTCTCATAATAATCACTGATATCTGAGAGAGCAAGTTGCCTCATCTTTTTCCTCCTTGGGGTTAGGTTGGTTATTCTTGGTGTGTTGCATATCCAAATGTGTACCTAATTTTTTACTGTTAGAATCAACTTCTCAAGCTATACACACTGTTTTAGTCAGCTTTTTGTCACTTGTGACCAGAAAACCTGACAAGAACAACTTAGAGGAGAAAAAGTTTATTTGGGCTCATGTTTTCAAGGAGTCAGTCCATGGTTGGCTGACTCTACAGCTCTGGGGTGGAGGTGAGGGAGAACATCGTGGTGGAACGATATGATGGAAGAATGCTGCTTAGGGCATGACAATAAGGAAGGGAGGTGGGTATTGAGCTCTATTCACTTAGGGACAAAATATAAATTCCAAAGGCATGTCTTCAATGACCTACTTCCTCCAATCACACCCTATCTGAATACAGCTAATACACAGTTAATTTAGATCAGTGGATTAATCCACTGATGAGGTTACAGCTCTCATAATCTTGTCGTTTCACCTCTGGAAATGCTTGCATTGTCTCACATGTGAGCTTTTTTGGAACACCTCATATCTAAACCACAACAACACACACAAACTGTTGGGAGATTGAAATTGAATTGCATCTATTGGTACTTTGGAGAACAACTGACATGTGTATAATATTGATTCTTCAAACTCTAGCATGGATTATGCTACAAGCATTTAAATTTTTAGATTTATTTCAATGTTATTTTATAGTTTTCTCCTTAGAGATTTATTTCTAGGTATTTGATATGTTTTGGTATTATTGTAAATACTACTATAAAAATTTTATTCCTTGTATCTCTAATATCTATAAATTTAATTGACCATCGTATATTACCCTTTACCTAAGAACTTTGGTAAGTTCATTTTCCCAAAAATTTTATTATGGAAAATATCAAACATGTGGAAGTAGAATTTTATAATAAACCTTCATGTGCCTATTACCAAGATTCAACAATGGTAATACTTTTTTTGAATTTTCTAAATTCACATTTAATCCTAATAATTTTTTAAAATTTTTCATATATACTATCACATTATCTGTTATTATAAATGATGAAAGTTTTGTTTTTTATTTTTAAAAGTGGTTTATTTACTCATATACTCTCCATGTTACTTGGGATATTCAAAGAAATGTTGAAAAGAAATAATAACAGCATTCTTACCATATATATGTGTAAGCTTGACCAAACCTTTTAGAATGATGCTAAGGAAGGCCAATCCTTATGAATATCATAAAAATCAATGTCTTAACTAAGCCAAAATATGTTTATAGAAAATATTGATATAACTTGAGCAATGCAAGTCAGAGCTATAATAAATTCTAAAAAAGATTTTTTAAAAAAACACTAAAAAATGTCAATAGGTAGTTACAGTGCTCACCTATGGTACTTGGCATTTAAACTTATTTCTCACTATTTATGTTATGAGTACTGCTCTTATTTAAAAGCCTCATTCAAAGGATAAACCATAACTACCTAAAATTTGTATATTGGTTTATTTTTCAATTTGTGAAAATGTCTTTAGCTTGTTTATGTGGGGAACAAATTTCAACTCTGATGACAATCTGCTCTTCAATGAACTTTAGATTTTTCAACTGCATGCGGACAATGGAAAATGCAAAAGAATTTCTAACTGTGGGAATTAAATGCTTAAACATGGCATTTTGTTAGATTTTATTTAAGATTCTAAGAAGTTCACAGTCATCAGCAATTCCACAGTAATTTCAGGTGCAGTTGGGAATTTGGCATTCTCAGTGGAGCTGTTAGTTTAGCAAACCTTGTGGATGAAATAAGTACATTTAATAGCACATGTGAAGCGATTGTTCTAAAATTGATTCTGATGGCTTCATTTTCCACAACTGAACTGGTTCACTCAACATGGCTGTTATTGTTCCTGATGTTAGGGCATATTCTCTTTTTATAATAAATTTATGACTGTCAGAAGATATCAACTTGATGTACATGGCATCACAGCCTTCACAACCTCCATAGGATTTTTTTCTCTTCATCTAGTATGTTCTTATGAAATTCCACATCACTGCCTCCAGGAACTTCAATGGTTTCTTAACATTTACTGCCACTGGGTCCCTGTGCTCTGCCATAGTCCTACTCTGTTTATTGCTGTGTGTGTGTGTGTGTGTGTGTGTGTGTGTGTGCGCACACGCATGCATGCATATACATATATCCTCCTATATTACTTCTCTGTATTTGAAATGGAATTAACACATCAGTGTGTGAGTATTGTGTCATCCATACCAGAAGTTAGACTGTGGTCACTATAACAGCAAAGTAGAGGGCAGATGAGAGGTGAGCAAGAATGGAGACAAGGCAGTTGCACATGGACCCTGAGACGCAGGCTGGCACTGTGGAACTAGAGTAGAGTGTGTTAGAAAAAGCTGCATGAGAATCAGGAGGGGAAGTTTCCATCAAACTAAAGGTGTTACTGGAAGCTACTGTGTGGGATTAAGGTCTTTTCCCCAAAGAAGTAGAGGTTCCAAGAGGCCTGGATTGGAACCTTCACGTTTAGCATTATTTAGCTGTGTGGTGACAGGATGAAAGGGAAACACTGGGTCTGGTTACAACACAATTGACCACTCTTATGAAGAAAGGACTAGCATTGTGTCATGAGATGGTTTACAGAAACAAAATGACAATGAACCCTAAGAAAAAAGTGGCAAGATGAGGCTAGTGAGAAAGAAAATGTGCTAAATCTAGAGTCAAAAGAAAAAAAGAGAATGTTTCTCTTAGTCCGCATTCTTCCCGAAGCTGAAAGGAGGTATGGATGCATGGCATGGCCCCATGAGAGTTATCCAGAGTGTCACTCACCCCCAAGGCTTGGAAATCCAAAAATGGAGAAGTACAACAATGGCAGCAATGACAGCAATTTATGGTGACACTTGTACCCTCTCTTCAAAAATAAGTAACATGTAGGACTCTTCCATCATGTCTGACTTCAAATTTAATGTATTATTTAACAAGTAGCTGGATAGTTACACCTCCTTTTAATTTAAGCAAACCTTGAACAAACCAGGAGTCACAATCTTTTGATATCTATGTAAAAGGAAGTTTTCATTCATCATTCTCTTCAGTCATTCAGAAAATATCTATTAAGAGCTAGTTAAATGCCAGGAAGTGGTCCAGGTCCTGGAAGAACATCACTCACCCATATCATCAAATTTAATTTGTAGCAATGAGAATAGTAAAATAGGAAACAGAAAAAAGAATGTGTTCCAGGAGGTGGTAAAGAAGAAGAACCAGGAAGGACCAAGTCATTTAATCACTAGTTTTCTGACTCTTCCCTCAACAAACTCAGTTATAAATCGTAATATATGACACACATGTACATATCAGTTTACATGTGATTGCTAGGGGTTGGAAGATTAAAAAAAAATGTAAAAAGAATTCCATCCTTTAAATAACAGTTTTGATGCAAAGCAGACAAAATAATTATGAACATGATGGTAGGATCATGATTTTGACATTGCTAAATGCAGAGAACTTTGGAATAGGTGGTAGATGCAGTTCCTTGCACAGGAAGAGGAGAAAAAGCTTTCTAAGGAGCTGGTACTGGAGAGAGTGGGAATTGCCCAGTGTTGGTGGTGGGGATGGTGTCTAGGCTGGGAGAAGAGAATGTGCCCCATCCTGCCTGTGTGCCATGGTTTTACCAGCACTCCTTTGTATCTTCAAGCATTCCTGGCATTCTGTTCTTTTGGTTCTTTCTGGGCATGAAGATTTTGCTTCAATCTTCTTTGTCTAAAAGAAGGTGGAAACAGTGAGGAACTTTGGGTGAGGAGTTTGCAGAGACAGGGAAGAAGCAAGTGAGAGCCTTCTGGAGTGTTGGGATCTTCTAGATGTCGACATGGGTGTTGGTTACACAGGTGCAGATGGGTAAAACTCTATTCAGCTGTATGTTCATTAGTGCACTTTCTACGTTTTACTATATGCATGCCAGACCTCGATGAAGCAAGAAAAAAGGAAGAAGACTTCCAGCCCAAGCAGATCTCACCCATGTCAGGGCTATGAGATTTATTGTATGGTACAGTTTAGCACTTGGCACCAGATGTGTGATGTTTCTGTTTTGTTTTTTTTCTTTGTTCATTTCCTGTATGGAAATTGTTTTAGAAACCAGATTATAAATGCCACTTAATACCTTGATTTTGTCTTAGGCTCATATTTTGTCCTCTGAAAGGAAATATCTATTGCCTTAAAGTATGAATATCTGAATCCACATACAGAATGCAATTAGTTCTAAATTTTAGAGGCTTATTTTGCATAAAACCTGTGGAGCGGGTTTTTGTTTCTAAGTGCCTAGTGGAAGAGGATAATTCTACTATATCTCTTTATAGTATCTGGAAGATTGCACTGGATACACAATCTGAGTCCTCTGTAAATATTGCTAAGCGGGCATGAGTATGGAAAAATCCAAAAAAAAAGCTTAGTTCTATTTTGAATTATGAGTTTCTTAGAACAGAGAGGAGAAGAACCTAAATAGTTCACTTAAGGGATCTTATTTCTTCCCTATCTCTTAAACAGATTAAAAGAGAAGAAATAAAACAATCTTGAAGGTTGATTGAGAGATAAAACACCCACAGAACAAATTTGACTTATTCAAGTTTTATGAATCTCCAAATAGCAGGTTTAAGTAGATTTGCTGGAGCTTAGATATACGTGCCTGCCAAGCAAGATAACTTTTAAAGAAAAGAGTCCTTTGCATTTTCTCAGGTCAAAAAATTGAGTTTGCAGCTTAGCTTTTTCCTCTTAGAAAATATCAGGTGAAAAAAGGAAAAAATGCCACTCATATCTTGAATGTGGCCAACTCGTTGACAGATCTAAACTCAGAAAAAGCAACTCCCAGGTCAGCAGCCAAACCTCTGTAAAAACTAAGCCTGGATTTTTCGCAAGTTGCTAATATGTGGTAATATTTGATAGCCAAGGCAAAACTCACTAAAAATTATCAAAACCCTTCTGAGTTTCTTCTTTCTCTTGGTGACCACGATACCTAATTCTTTCTCCTCCCACCAGTACTACCAGTGACACTGCACTGCCTCCTATGATGCAAGACTCTCACTACAGGTCCCCGTGTCCCTAAGTAATGCTCAGTCACAATTGTTTATCTTTAGTCCTTTTCCTTGGGATTGAACCTCATCATCCAGTGCTCATTTGTTGATCTAGAACTAAACTGTGCAAAGGTGTTTATTGACATAATTTTGATAATATGATGTGCTATCTATTATACTACACTGCCTCTTTTTTCTTTCGTTAATAAAATGTACATAATAATACCTTGTTATAGGGCACAGAAAAACAGATAATCATGAATAAGACAATAGAAAGTATTTATAATCTCTTGACCTAAAAACCACTATTAACCTACACATGCACGCGCACGCACACATTCATACATATTCTCTACCATTCTTTCTCACAAACATACACATCTGTACTGCATGTTTATTTCTTGCATTTTTCACTTAAATAATATTAATTAAAGTTCTTCATGTCAGTAAATACATTCCCATAACATTTTTATTTGTGCCTGGAAAGTATACCATTTTATAAATAAACAATCATTTATTTACACAATCTCTTACTATTGGGTATGTGCATGGCTGCTCATTTTTCTCTATTAAATTAATAGGGAATCAAGGTATATATCTGTTTTTCATCAATAATTTTCTTAGAAAACTTCTTAGAGTTAGAATCTCTAAGATAAAGATATGCACCAAAAGGAACGTATGTCCATTATAAAGTCTCTAATGATATATAATGAAAATGCATTCCTCTTCCATCTGAGACTCCCAGTTCTCTCTGTAGACAGCCACTGTTGTATGTCTCTCTTGTTACTCTCTGGAAATATTCCCTATGTACATAAAATGGCCTTTCCTTTTTGTACAAGTGAATGTATATACACTATTCTAAATCTTTACTTTGTAAAATCAAAAATCTGCATCTTGGAGTTTCTTCCAATTGAGAACACCTAGATCCAACAGACGTTTTTCATGGTCATAAGCACAGTATGTATGCGTAAAATTTGATATAATTGGTTAGATGGAACTAGGATGTTTTCTCTCCTTCACTGAGACAAACACAGCAAGAGCAGCACAAATGGCTTTTGTACTAAATGAGTGTTGAGGAATTCTTAGAATTTAGGATTTTAAAGCTTTTGATACATATTATCAAACTGTTCTTCCTTGAGGAAAACATTAATCTTGGCATGGTAAAAAACATGCCCCTCTTGTTTTTCCTTTCTTTTTTGAAAAAAATATTTATTTTTTAGTTGTAATTGGACACAATACCTTTATTTTATTTATTTATTTTTATGTGGTTCTGAGAAACGATCCTAGGGCCTAGTACATGCAAGGTGAGCACTCTACCGCGGAGCCACAATCCCAGCCCTCTTCCTCCTTTCCTAAACAAGAAATTTTTTGAGGTGATATGTAAGTCTGACTGTAAATTTGACATTTTTCTAACCTCTGGAGAGAAAGCTGGTAAAGGCAGAAGCTCCTTAGTATCCTCCTGTCCCACTGCTGATGAAGGCAACTCCTGAGCCCTCATCTACATGTCAGCGCTGTGCTGTTTGCGACTGTGCTCCCCAGAGATGTATTGACCTTAGCTCCTTCATGAAAGGGCACCAGAAAGCAGGAAAAAAGGAAATCTCTTTCAAATCTTGTGGTCTGTTTTTTGTCCACCATAGCACCTGCACGTCTTATTTATTTATTTATTGTGCCAGGGATTGAAGATTGAACCTAGGGGTGCTTAACCACTGAGTAACTGAGCCACATCCTCAGCCATCTCTATATATAAATAAGAAAAAAGAAAATGTGACATTTTCATATTTACTTAAAGAATAAGAAAAACATGCCAGGGATTGTGGTGCATGCCTGTAATCCCAGCGATCTGGGAGACTGAAGCAGGAGGATTGCAAGTTCAAAGCCAGACTCACCTATCTAGTGACGTCCTGGGTAATTTAGCAAGATACTATCTCAAAGAAGTATATATAAATATATATGTTATGAAAAATTGTATTCTATGTGTATAATAAGAATTGTGATGCATTCCACTGTCATGTGTTTAAAAAAAGCAATTAAATTTAAAAAAAGACAGAAAAAAGTTATAATGATACATATATTATTTTTATTATATATTACATATAAATATACATATTATTCATTGTTTATATATTTTATTTAATATATATTACTTATGTGTTTTATTTAATAAATAAAGTAAAAATATATAAATTATAATTATATATATTATTTATAGATATATATTATTTATTTATTTATATTATATATAAATATATATATATTATTTTGAGACAGTGTCTCACTAAGTTACCCAGGGCCTCATTAAGTTGCTGAGGCTGGCTTTGAACTTGCAATCCTGCCTCAGCCTCCCAATTTGCTGGGATTATAGGCATGCCTGCTGTGTTTTTCTTATTCCTTAAGTGCTTCTCACTCTTAGGTACTTTATTCCTAATCTCTTCTATATTGAATGTAAATTCTATCAAAGCAATGGATTATTTAGTTCAGTACTGTATCCCTGCACCTATCCACAGTATTGGCTCAATAAGTTTTTTAAAAATATTTTTTTAATGTCAATGGATCTTTATTTATTTATTTATATGTGGTGCTGAGAATTGAACCCAATGCTTTACACATGCTAGGCAAGCGCTCTGCCACTGAGCCACAACCCCAGACCTGCTCAGTAAGTTTTTGTTGAGAGAATGAATTCATTCAAACAACACAAATGTCTAGAAATCATCTTATTCCCCCATTTAGTTCTCCTGTCACAAATTTTGCACAGTTGTCTTGTGTTTTTTTAATTTTATGATTCAAGCAGGGATTTTTCTCTCTATGGTGCAAGATAAACTTCAGAGTGTGAAACCCCAGATCCTGCAGGTCTGGGATACATGTGTGAATGTGCATTTCAGGGGAGGTGGGGAGAAGAAGGTTCTTAATGCTTATGGAAACTAAATGTTTGTATCTTTTTCATCTAACTCCCTGCTATAATTCAGCATAAATCATGCTGGAACAGATGTGTTAGAATGATTCACTGTATGTGACTAGCAAACTAGGTGTGATGCCTTGACTCTAAATAAATATTAAGCTGATTAAATGGGAGTTTGGGGTAACTAGAAGATAAGCGATGATATGGGCAGCAAGGAAACCCATACTACTGAGAACCATGATCTTCTTTGTGGTTTGTAAGGATTATTGGAATTTTCTTGAAAAAAAGAAAATGTGACATTTTCACATTTGCTTTTAAAAGAGAGACAATCAAGCCAACATTACAAAGTGTTAAAAAATAGTGTGTATTAACTATTTTGATTGGTGCCACTTCTAGATGAATAATGAGGATGAAATGTAATATTTTATAATTTGAATTTTTGTCATGTAATCTTTCTGATTTAAAAAAGAAGGATCAGAATGTACTTAAGTAGATTAATAAAGTGATTTAATCATATTTTTAATATTTCCCCCTTCAGAGAGAATCTGTATTAACTGATATTTCTGATATGACATTGTCACACACATAAAACTAGGGGGATAAATGGTAATGTAGAAAGTGGGTTTTTGAGCAGAGATTTTTTTTACATGAGAGAGGAAATAGGATGGTGATTCGTCTCCTGGTTAAGGTTGGTGCTGAGAACATGGTCAGCTCAAGCCTCAAGAAAGGGGGCTGTTGGATAAATGATAATGAGGAGAATGAAATGTTTGCACAAATGCTTGAGAAAGTTATCAAAAAAATAGTCTGTGTGAGGTGGTGGATGCCTATTATCCCAGAAGTTCAGGAGCCTGAGGCAGAAGGATCTTGAATTTACAGCCAGCCTCAGCAAAAGTGAGATGCTAAGTAACTCAGTGAGACCCTGTCTTTAAATAAAATACAAAACAGGTCTCAGGAGTGGCTCAATGGTCAAGTGCCCCTGAGTTTAATCCTCGATACCCCCTTCCAAATAATAATAATAATAATAATAATAATAATACAGGTAGCAATAACATGTTATTTTCAGAATCAATATAAACACATGATTTCATGTAGCAATAATCATGTAGGAGAAAGGATTTAGTTGAATGAATATTATTATCAGGAAATAATTGTCATTGAAACAGAATATTTCCATTCGTTTATTCATTCAATGCTAATTTAGCATTTACTTATTGTAGTGTTAGATATTAAGGAAGACAGTCTCTTGACAACTATGGTGAATGTAAGAGAAACTGTCTGATTGAAGTACAGCTAATTTGGAGTGTTGCAGGCTCTCAAAGGGGAAACTAAAGATGGCTAAGGTCCTTACCATAATCAATTTTATAATTAATTAGATATTATGATTCTCTGCAACTCCACTCCATAGGTAGGAAATGGCACATGTTCCTAGACCTCAGATTCTACAGCTCAGCTGAAGTTAACCTCACTATTGATGTTCATCTAGACTCTCATTAACCTATGACCCATGCTGAACTTGCTTCAGGTAAAAAGCAGTAAAAATTATATTGTAATATGAACAAATTACCCTGTTAAAAATTTAAATGTTTACTAATAGGATATAGGCCAGCTAACATACATATGAAGTAATTAGACATTAAGCTGCTGTATGGTAGTCTATTAACTACAAAATGAATCTGACCAGAGGTTGATTGTTTTAAACATTTTTTTTTTTAATTAACAAAGAACGAACAAGATAAATCTGAAAAATGAAGACACACTGAGTTTTAAATCGTGAGCAATTTGGAAATAGTAATTCACTGTTTTTTTCCAATGTATGCATTGAAACATGTTTCACTTCTTATATTTTCTTATTAGGAGTGAAACAGTCATATTTAAGTGATTACTCAAAATTATGCTGTATGGTAAGGTGGAAACTTTTGCAATAAATATTTAAAATGCTGTATCATGTAATGGATTTAATGTTTCAAAATTGGGAAATGATATAGTTTTTCTATTAGCATCTTTTAAAAGAATATCTTGTTGGAAAACATTCTTATATATGAAATTAGCTTTCCAATTGCTCCTGGATATTTATTAATCATGTGTTTCTTGCTTTAGAGAAAATCTTTTTCCTTTTTCCTTTGTTGCTGGAGATAGATCTCAGGGCCTTGTGCCTGCAAAGCATGGACACTACCTCTTAGCTCCATACTTCAGCAAAATCTACTGCCCCCCCCCACATGTGCGCGTGTGCACCCACACATACACACATTATATATATATATATATAGTGTGTGTATATATATGTATATACACATATATGTATATATATATGTGTATATATATACACATATATATATGTATTTCATCAGTGTTACAACAAATCAAGCTTAGTCAAAAATGACTATGGCTTCTCTTAGCATATGTCTGAAATTTATTGATATCTAGATATTTATCTATATCCATACAATAGTTTCTAAATGGATAGTTGCTTTTATCATTTGAAATTATTAGTTAAGAATAGCAAATAGAACAGCCAGGCACAGACTGTAATCCTAGTGGCTTGGGAGGCTGAGGCAGAAGGATCGCGAGTAATAAAATACAAGGTAGGGCTTGGGTAGTGACTCAGTAGTTGAGTGCCCCTGAGTTCAATCCCCAGTACCCCCACACCAAAAAAATAATAGCAAATGGAACATATTTTAGAGGTAATTTTTAATTTCCTCTTTGCTTTAAAATAAACCTTCAATTTGAAAAGATAAAGAGAACTTGTTATCAGTTTAAAGTAACTCCTGAAGAAAGTCAGCCTCGCCAAAGCAGCATAGGATTTATAGATGTTCTTATAATAGAAATGGGCTACTTCCATAAAGAAAGTAAATATTTGCAACATGCCAGGTTAGGTTTTCAGATATATATCGGTTCACCTTCTGTTTTCATTTTTCCTTGTAATCTGCAGTAATTTGGCCAATCTAATGATTGCCATATTTAAGGCAAGTTTTTGTACTTCCATGACAAATCAAAATTATAACCAGTTTTCCTCCTAGTATTCTTGATATACCTATAAAATTTATTCAGGGGGAAAGCTTATTTAAAAAGTATTAATACCTCTCTTCTTACCTTACCTTCCTCCTTTCTCCTTTTTTTCTTTTAGAATGTTTTCCTTCCTCTCACATTCATTTTCTTTTAAATAAGCAGATGTCCATTTAATTTTATCTAATTAGGTTTTTAGAAAATTATTTGGCACATAAAATAACCCTTTCAACAACAGGATCACCTAAGTCCATTCCAACATAAGGGGTGGACATTTAGATGGGTTATATTTTTGCCCCTTTCTGAAGTAACCTGTGACTTTGGTCCAGGGTGACCCCACACAGAGGGGTACATAAGTATTTGCTTCGAATACTGATTCTGCCAGTTGGTTGAATAGTCAATTATTCTGTCTCTAGTTTTACTCTCTCTCTTTCTGCTTTTCTTTCTCTTTCCTTTTTTTTATTTTATTTTTTTCTTTTAGCTAAAAAAAGGTGATTCTTTATGACTCATAAAAGACAGAACTCCCCCCAAAATTTTGAGGATATTATTGTTTCCATCCCTCTGAGGACGAATGAGCTAAATGATTAGTTGTGACAGAAGAACCAACAGAGATGAACACTAAGTGTGGCAGGGGTCTTCACTGTAGGCCAAGCTGTGCTGATGTGTGAGCCTGACAGCTGGATTAGTGGTGGTGCCCCACTCCTCAAAGCCTCTGTGGGAAGGTCTGAGAATTCTACTAGTAGAGAACTTACCCTATGTGGAGAGGCTGCCATGCCTGACAAGCTTGTTTCAGTAAGAACACTTAGGACCCCGGAAGGGGAGGAAGACTGTGAGTACTTCTAAGGTGGCAGTGTTCATTGGCAAATTCTCCTCCTCCAACAACTGATCTTATATCTGAGTCTTACAGGGAATCAAGAGCAGGATCTGCTCATGAAATGAAAGACCTCTTTGGCAAAGATAAAAGACTGGAGACACAAGACTGCCCTTTGGTTGGAGTCTCCTAACATGAGGAAAGAGAGAGATTTTTGTTGTTGTTGCTTTTAAATTTTTTTTTTATTTTTATTTTTTATTATTAGTTGTTCAAAACATTACATAGCTCTTGACATATCATATTTCATACATTTGATTCAAGCGGATTATGAACTCCCATTTTTACCCCGTATACAGATTGCAGAATCACATCGGTTACACATCCACTTTTTCACATACTGCCATACTAGTGTCTGTTGTATTCTGCTGCCCTTCCTATCGAGAGAGATGTTCTTATCCACTTTACAGAAACAACAATGATATTGTATCTTTACAGCATCAAGTGTGTTGGCAAATGTAGGAAGGACCTGGAGAACATGGCAGTGTTTGGCAGGCAGAGCCTGGCAGATGATGTGTATACTATAAGGCACTGTGTGGCAAGAATGAAACTGTGTGATGGTGAAGACAGTAGGCATGGCATGGTGGGTATGCACTGAGGTGAGTCAACTGGAGACTCTTGGATGCGTGGATGTGAGGGACTTTGTAGAGCTCTGAATCACAGGAGGGAGAAAGCGCTAACATGTGTATTGTTGCTATAGACTGACTCCTGAAGAAAGTCAGCCTCACAAAAGCAGCGAATGATACTACCTCCATGCACTGATATTTTAGTCCCAAATCCCATTTTCACTCATTCGAATCTTTAAGAAGACAGAGTAATGAGTGTCAAAAAGAAAAAGTAGGTAGCCAAATTGAGAAAGAAGAGGATGGGTTGTGAAGCATAAAGAGGAAAAAAGTAGAATTAACAAAAGTAATTAAGGTAGCAGAAGCAGGAGAAGCTGGTTTTCACGTTGCCAAGTATATTTTAACTGAGCAAAACAGAGAGTTATTCACATACATGTATTCACAGGAGGCAGAAACAGCAAAAATAACCACGAAAACTGACACTAGATATTAAAGAGAAGGTAATAGAGTAATTAATTTTTGTCCTCAGCCCAGTTTTTTTTCAGCCAAGCTGAAAAATTATAGTGAATTATGTAAGCAAAGCTGGAATAGCATTACCATGAAATAATGCTAACTTTTAGCAGGCTCCTCTAAGTGCATCTTCATTATTTGTCAATTTACACGCCATGTGTACACGAACATTAATTTTTCTCTTCTTGAACTGCCCACAGATTGGGTAATCTCTGTGCACTGAAAGCATGTGTTTCTTCATGCATTGGTGCTTGCTGAATAGGGTTGTCCTTTTTCTAAATTAACATCTGCTTGCCTGTGCAATTTCCATGAGCAAATATGGGTATTTGCACACACAAATGGAAGCACATGAAAATAAAATGTGCTTGGTATTAGTGGGCCCACCCAGGGTTTGGCTTTTTAGAGTTAAAAGCTCTGTAAATGCACCATGGATTTCTGAGAAAGCTTCACTTAGCAAGTACAATTCATGTGCCAAGGCAAGGAGTTATAATTCCATTAACTAAATGTCTCTTCATGAAGAATTTGAGGGTTTTTTTTTTTTTTTTTTTTTTTTTTAAGAATTGAAATCGGTGAATGTTTTAAAGGGAAATGTTTTACTAGGATATGGTATAAGTTAACTTTTGGTTCTGAAGTATTTACTAATATGACATGGATTTGAAGTGTAATGCTTTTAAATTTCTCCTAAGCTATTGCTTTCAAGATCATATATTTATGATAAATAAGAGTAAGAGTTTAACTATGCAAGATTATATTGCCAAATAATACCCCAAAAGCAAAACAAAAGAATTAGCAATGATTACTAGTTACATACCAACAAGCTTCTTCTGAGAGAACATGTAATATTTTAATGTTTTAAGGACTTTCTTTGGTATTTTACTAGTTCTGCATTCTAATACACATATCTTATAGCTAAACTTTAACACATATCACACCTTCAGAAACCTAGTGGTTTCTTCTAGTGAGAAACCTTTTAGCCTTGGCTTGAGAAGTAACTTTGAATGCCTTTCAGGAACTTAAAATCTCTTAAAGCTACCCTGAACACACACTCTGAAGCCTGAATCTTACCTTTCCTGATAGACAAAAAATCTTTTTTCAAAAAAAGTTTTTCAGTTTCTATTTCTGCAAAATAGTTTCCTTTTTCAAGCTATATTCTGAAACATCTTTTAGGAATTTCTACTTCCTTATTTCATTGTTTCTTTTCAGTATTGAACTTGTTGCTCTCTTTTTAGTAAATGAAAAAGAACACTTACAAAAAAGGAAAAGGGATTTCTTACAGGACCTTCTGAATGCTGAACAACATTGAACAACAAAAACCAACTCAAACAACTGGAATTGTTACATATCACACTGAGTAATGGGTCAAGTGACTTGCTCCTGTTATTTTTTATCAGTTGTTTTGGAATTGAGGGACAGATTGCATTTTCTAAAGGTGTTGTAAGATGACTTCCTGTCCTATATATATAACTTCTAGAACCTTGCCATTGCCCTCTCATGAAATAGAATCAAATTCTCTTCTCCTTGAGTGTGGGCAGGCTTATGACTTGCTTATAACAAGTAAAATGTGGTGCTAAGTGAAATAAGTCAATTCCCAAAAGCCAAAGATCAAAATTTTCTCTGATAGGTGGAAACTAACCCACAATAAGGGGAGAGGGGATAAAAAAAAAGAATAGAAGTTCAATGGAGTAGATAAAGGGGAAGGAAAGGAAGGGAGGGGGGATAAACATGGCATAACTTTCCTGTGTACATATATAAATATATCACAGTGAATCTCATCATCATATACATCCACAAGAAATTAGTTAAAAAAAATAACCATGGGTAAATGGCAGAAAGATCAGTAGAGGGAAGAGAATAGGGAGTGGAGGGAGGGGAGGGGAAGAGAAGGAAAGGTACTGGGAACTGAATTAGAACAAGATATATTCCATGCTTTTATAATCATGTAAAAATGGATTCTACTATCACATATGACTAAAAAAGAAAGAGTAGAATATGGTGCAAGTGACATTGACTTTCTGAAGTTTAATCTTAGAAGATAGTGAAGCTCTGTCTCATGGGTTGGCACACACTCACATTTGGAACCCTGACCCACCATGCTAAAGTTTGATCACCTTTGGTTTCCATGCTATAAAGAAACCTGTGCACGGGGCAAGCCAGGTTCAGGTTCTCCTGCTAACAGCCCCAGCTGAGATTCCAGGCAACAGCCAGCAATGACATGTGAGGATGCCTCCAGATGACATCGGCCCACAGCTACTGAGTACTCCCAGTCTTGGAGTCATCTGGTTGGGAACCCAGACATCACAGAGCAGAGATAAGCTATTTCCAGTGAGCTTTGTTCAAATCACTGTCACATAGAATTTAGCATAATAAAATGCCATCCTTTGCTGCTAAACTTTAAGTTAATTTGCTATGCAACTGTGTTAGTCAGCTCTTCATCACCGTGACCAAAATATCTGATGTAAACAACTTAAAGGATGAAAGATTTACCTTGGTTCATAGTTACAGAGGTTTTAGTCCATGGTTGGCTGGATCCATTGCTTTGGGCTTGAGGTGAGGCAGAACATTATGGCAGATTGATGTGGCACAGGGTTGCTAATCACCTCCTGACAGCCAGGAAACACAGTACTAGGAAGGGTTGGGGCCAATACATAGTCCCTAGCGGCATGTCCCCAAGAACCCCTTCCAACTAGTCCCATCTCCTGTTGTGGAAACTACCTCCCAATATTGTCCATTCTGCTACAAATCCTTTAATAGATTAACCCCTTGATGAGATCAGAACTTCCTCAAATCTCCACCTCTGAATATTGCTGCATTGAATACCAAGCCTTCAATACTCAACATTTCAGACCCAAACCATAACATCAATGATAGGGACCAGAACTATCAACAAGTGACTTAAGATAAAAAATATTCAAATCCAAATGTCAGGAAGTATCTCAGATATTGATTGCATAGTCCATGTAAGATAAAATACTTATTTCTAAAATCTACATATCTAATAATCTAGTTAGTTAATTTTCAGAGAGAAATTCACTGGTTAATTATAAAGTCAGTATTCTCAATTTAAAAAATAAGTTACATCTTTAAAGTCTATATTTAAAAGACTATATAAGTAAACACATAGGACTGGAGATTAATTACAGAGTAGCCTTGAAACACAGATATTTTGAGCTTGGCTAAAAGATGTTTTATTAGCACATGTGGGTAAGGATGGATTGTTCCCATGTGTTTTCACTCTTCTTTTCATTTATGTTGCCTTTTTCTCTCCTCCTAGTCAATCCCCCCTTACAAAATGGGCTGATGTGCTTAGGTGGTGTTGGGAGGTACGGGGGTGGGTGATAAAGCAAATGTGATTTATGTACAGCCCTTCATCAAGTATATATCTGATCATAGGAAAAGTTATTTTGGAAATAAACATTTTACCCTATAAATTATGATAAGAAATGGCTAATAAATTCTCCTACCTAATATGTTGGAAATGACACTTTCCAATTATAATAACGAAAGACATCCATGGCTGGAGAAGCCCAACAGAAAAAGGTAGTAATAAGTTTTTGGTGTATTATATACATATTTAATGGAAATAAAAAATTCTAAAAGGAATAAATAGGTTGGAGTGTGTGTTAGTTTTTTCACTGCTGTGACTCTAAGAGACCCAACCAGAACAACTGTAGAGGAGGAAGAGTTTATTTGGGGGCACATGGTTTCAGAGGTCTTAATCCATAGACAGCAGGCTCCATTCCTTGGGGCTCAAGGTGAGGCAGAAAAACATGATGGAAGAGAATGGTGGAGGGAAGTGGCTCACAAGAGAGAGAGATCTCCGCTTGCCAAACACAAATATATAACCCAATGCTCCATTTCCTCCAGCCACACCCCACCTTTCTTCAATTACCACTCAATTAATCCCATTAGGTAATTAATCCACTGATTGGGTTAAGGCTCTCACAACCCAATCATTTCTTCTCTAAACCTTCTTGCATTGTCTCATACATAAGCTTTTTTTTTTTTTTTTTTTTTTGGTGGTGGTGGGTCCTCACATCTAAATAACAACAGAATGAAAAACAGAAGTGTGAGATAAAGAAATAAATTACAGTAAGGAAACAGTTCTGAACAATAATTCCTTTATTCTGATAATTATTATGTGTCCACAGGGAGATGTGGAGGATTCTGCAATCCTAGGTACATTATTTATGTGATAGTCAATGGAGGAATGGATTCAGTGGGATTATGTGAGCAGGTCAAGACTGGAATGGCAATAAGATTTACCGCAACTACTAGAGCACATAGACTTAAGAACTGTGCAGGTACAGAATCAGGAACAAGATTTGTTCAAGTTTGACAAGATCCTGAAGCAGCTGCCTATTTTAGAAATTCTGCCTCAAAATAGTGAAGCTTTAAGAACCAGTTTAGGATGACTTCTATGTTAAACTCTTCTCACTTAAAAAGAAAACTCCAACTTTTATAAATTGGTTCAAAATTTATCTCATTTCTTTCTTCAAATACCCAGCACTGCATTGTGTGGCTCATGGTCATCTGTGCCCACATCTGCACAGCAACAGAACTCTCAAAGGATGGATTTTATTTCTACATATAAGTTGGTGGGAGGGGACAATGGGAAAGTGGGGTGAGTTAGTAGCAGGGTGGAGGGAAGAGAAGAATGAGCCAATCAGATGGTCTGTATTGGTCCTCAGTGCTGAGCAAACAGTGGTGGGTGCTGCTGCTGCCAGGAAGGAAAAGGTGGCATCTGCTACCTGCCTTCTGCAGATCATTTTTTTCCTGTTAGAGGTAGAAGGATGTTGTCAGAGTCTATCTGGTTCTTTGTGGTCATTAATTTTGCACCCCATTTCAGGAATGTACTAATAGATCCTCAAGATTTAGTTAGTAAATGAATTGTCCTCTGAACTGCTAGTTGCCCTTCCCAACATCGTATGATTTATGTCCCCTCATCTGTCTCAGTGGACCTGGTTACACACCACCACAGAATGTGAATGAAAATAATAACAGCAACAAAAATAACACTGTTTATAAAGAAAACCAACATCAGTTAAGTGATGACCACAGGCCAGGCCTTGATTAAGTATTTTACATGCATTACCTAAACCCATTCCTCATAACAACTCTATGAATTAGGTCATGCTCTTTTTTTTTTTTCTCTTTCTCTCTTATTTTAGTCAGTGTTTTTGCTGCTGTAACTAAAAGATCTGACCAGAATGACTTTAGGGATGAAAAGTTTATTTAAGGGCTCACAGTTTCAGAGGTATTAGTCTACAGAAGGTCGGCTCCATTCCTCAGGGCTGGAGGTGAGACAGAACATCATGGCGGAGCAGTATGGCAGAGGGAGACAGCTCACATCATGATGATCAGGAAGCAGAAACAGAGGTCTCCACTTGCCAGATAAAAATATATACACCAAAGCCATGCCCCCAATGCCTACCTCCTCCAACCACACCCTACCCCTTTAGTTAATCCCTTATGGGATTAACTCACTGATTAAGCTAAGGCTATAAACCAATCATTTCTCCTCCAAACCTTCTTGCATAATCTCACATGTGAGCTCTTGGGGGTCACCACATCTAAACCATAACATCTCTCTTTTCTTTTTTTCACTTCATAAATGAGGGAACAGAAACTCAGAGAAGTATAGCCTTTTGAAGTGGGAAGTGAAGGGTTGTTGGCAGAGGGACGGAAAGTCGGGTGATGTGTGGCACTGGGATTGGCTCTCTTCTTGAGAAGCCAGGCAACATCTAAGAGTGTTTCACTCCCTCCATTCCTCTTCTTTACTTTGCTCTTTGGCCAAACTTTTATTTCCTTTTGCTACTGTGGGAGAGATGGGCTGAAGTTTTACCTGTCACTTCTCCTCACTAGGCTGTGCTCCAGTTGCCCGGGCTTGTTTGGATTTGTAATATGCTAAGGCTATTGGAATTTAGAAAATCTATATTTTTTCAAGAAATCTGACTTTTTTGCTTTTATTTATTTATTTAAATTAGGTCTATATGACAGCAGAACACATTTTGATTCATTGTACACATTTGCAGCACAACTTTTCATTTCTCTGATTGTACATGATGTAGTGTTGTGCCATATGTGCAGTCACACATGTACCTAGGGAAATGATGTCCATCTCATTCCACCATCTTTCCTACTTCCATGCTCCCAACAAATCTGACTTTTAAGTCTACAGTCTTAGGAAAAAAATGTCTAATTGGAAACTCAAATTTGAGCATGAACTGTTTTATTTTGGACTGCCATTGATCTCTAAAGTGGGAAATGCCATCAATACAGTGAATGAGCACTCACAAGGGGACAGGATTGACAGTGTATAAAAAATACATTAAAAACTATTTCAAAAAATATTACCCTGCCTCATTAAAAAGAGCAATGCACAGAGATAGTTTCTTCTGTGTTTGGGGCTAAATGGGTTTGCATCCTTTACTAAGAGTGCTTGATCGGCATTTATCAGTGTGCTATCTATATGTTCTATCAGTTGGTATCCTCTGATATTCCCATGTTTAACATGCAAAATAAAAATAAAAAAAGCATTTACAAGAATTTCAGAGAGGGCTCATGGCATTCATTCTCAGGTGTTCAGTTAATCTACTATACTCAGCTCCTTAAGTAACAAACTGTTTTGTCCCAGCATCAAGAGGGCAGAGGACATATAGGAGGTATGTAATCAATACTTGTTGGAGTTGGGACATGGAACACTGGTTATTTCTTCCCCATTTGATCCAATTCAACTCCTCTGCTCACTACCCCTCCTACCTCTCTGCTGCCTTACTCTTACTTCCAAGGCACTTGGTCAGAGTAGTTCCTGGAGTTTGGAACACCAAAACAACACAGGCAGGGAGAGAACACATTTAAGAATTTAGAGGTTAAGGGAAAAGTCCTAGAAGGAGAGAAAAGTCTGTGGCTTTGAAGCAGTGGGGAGAGGGAGTCAGAGGCTGGTTGACAGTAGAATCAGGGGGTTGGCAGGCTTACAAGCATATGAAGTGCAAGAAACTGGCTAGGAAAAATAAGAAATGAGTTTAGCTGTGTGATTATGAATGGAATTCTCTTTAATGCTTCATAAAAGACACAGTGAGGGCTGGGATTGTGACTCAGCGGTAGATCGCTTGCCTAGCATATACAAGGCCCTGGGTTCGATCCTCAGCACCATATAAAAATAAATAAAATAAAGGTATTGTGTCCAACTACAAAAAAAAAAGACAGTGAAAAATGATGTTCCTTGGTGTTTATATTTTCCTTGTATATTTGTGTTAAACTTCTTTAGAAAGGGGATGGCTTCACAGACTTGTAAGTATTATGAAGGACTATAGTGAATGTGTAGGAAGAATCCCATAGCACCTGAAGTATTTCTAACATCCCACTGTACAGATAAAAAAAACTGAGGCTCAGAGAGAAAGTAATGTGGTCAAAGTTCACAGCAGGTATATGAACCAATGCAGCCAGTTCAATCCACAAGTTATCTGTATGTCATCATCAGGGTTTCCTCTCTCTCTTTGTAATCTGCCATCTTCTTGGATTGTAAAATAAATGTGAGTCTAAGAACTAGAATTGTTAAAAAAAAAGTAGTCTAACAAATGTCCTCTTTGAGTATGATTTGCACAATAAGTGAGTGATTCTTATTAAGGGTACACTAAATCATTTGGTATAAATTATGTTTTAGAGAAGGAATGATTATATGTTACTCTAAGATATCAGTAGGTGAATTTCCCCTTTACTGAGGTAATTAAAGAGCCCAATTCACTGTTGAATTGAATATATGCAGTAATGCTTACATAAGCGGGAGTTCTATGTTTCCCCTTTTATTCAATTTCATTAAAAAGGCAAGAAAACTATGACTCAAAAAGAAATAACCTCCAAGTAAACATACAAACAAATAAAATAAAATGTAATAAATCTGCCAGGAGGATCATCTCATGCCAACCGATATGATTTCACTCTGTGCAAAACCATGTCCATTTCAGAAGGTGCTCAGTGCAATAAATGTGGCTCAGCAGAACTTTTATTCAATAAGGAAACCTTCATAAATACAGCCCTTGTGCATTTTACTTGATCTGCCATAGAAGTGCATTTTGTTGAAACATAACTTTAAAAAGCTTATGAAAACATCCCCATATATTCAGAAATACCATTCTTGTGGGAGAAGAAGAAAAAAAAAAGCAACAGCAGCCTGTGAATTCTTTCATCATAAGCATTAAAGATGATCTGTTCAGAGACTGCGAGGCTGCTGACTCAAGTTAACATTTTCTTGGCTTGCTTCTGGGCTGCTAACTATCTTTGCATGTGCATGATGCTGATGTAAAATGACATTTGCACCTGTTGTCACCATCCTATGTTAATTAGCATAGTGCCCTAAGTAGTAACCAGGCCATCACATCCAAAAAGAAGCCATTAACATATTGCAGCTGTCATGACTAAGAAAGATACTAGAGCTGAGAGATGTGCACAACCCTGCATGCCTTGGCTGTTAGCAAAGCTTTCCCTATTGGAGTCACTTGGGAGAGGAAAAGAAGTGTGGGATGTAGCCAGTCAGGAGTGAAAGAATACATTTTACTGCAGGTTTACTTTCATGTATTATGCATAGACTTCAAGGTCACTGCATGATCATTTATAAGATTTTAATGAGATATCAAAGTGGAAAGAATGGAATGTAATTAATGGAATCTTATTGAAAAGATAGACAGATATAATGAGAGCCTCAGAATACAATGCAATCTTCCAAATTCTAAGAATATCAAGTATCAAAATAATTATAGAGGAGGGCGGGTTACCATATTGAGGTAATGCTTCATTATCAAAGGGTTTTTGTATTGTTTTTTTTTTCAGCAATGCAACAGTTTCAAAAATTAAAAAACACATAGAAGTTTCTATAAAAAAGTGAGGATAGGTACTTTTGCTAGAATTGACAGACCTTTTTCTAAACCCAGAGGAGGTAGATGACCTATTCCAGGACTTCAAGAAGAGTTCTATTAAGTATAGATATGGTCTACGAATCATTGGAACAAGGCGCACGAGGTCAGCTGTCTTATACCAGTGAACACTCCATTCCCCAGAAGGTGTTTTGTTCAACAGTCAGGCTTCTTTGAAGTTAGTTTGGTTCTATATATTTTTTCAACTTATAAAAATTGCTCAGCTCATGCCAGCTCATAGACATATAGAGAAAAGTCTAGGCTGATGAGTATCTAGTAAGCCAGAAAGTTTACTCACTCATTTGATGCTTTTTTGTTATTGTTGTTGTTTGTTTTTTTGTACTCAATCTAGGGGAAAGAGATGAATGGAAAGAAATTCAGTGGACAATAGTTTAGTTTAAAAAATAGCTTATAGGATATACTGAGGATTGATATCCATAATATTAAGTTTTTCAGAACTTTATACCTTCATTTATGTTTAGGGAGAGCCGATGTTAAAAAGAATAAGCCCCAGGCCCAAAGAAATTTGAAGTTTTCATGATTCATCAGAGAACAATAGGTTCCATTCAGCTTACTGTGCTAACAAAGCAGGAATGTGTAGTACAGTTTAGAAGGATTTCATGTCTAAAAGTCTTGGGGGGGAAGGATAACTCTGCTTAATCACTACCAACAGTCTAGATATTATTTTCTTAAGCATTCTGAGTAATTTCATTAATTGCCAAATTCTGTCTTCTTGTGAGTAAAAATTTCTTCTTAGGTAGTGATGAAGAATGGAGACCTCATATAAATTTTGTTCTCTTTTATTATTGCTGGAAAGTTGCTTTGGGAACAATTTTTGTCAGAAAATATTGACCCCTGTTCCTACTAACACCCTAAATTTAGTCAATTTTACATGCATGTAACTCTATGATCGTGGGTATGATAAGTAGCTAAATCAGTTTAATTCATACCACATGGTAGGTCTGGGGCTGCAGCTCAGTGGTAGAGTGCTTGCCTAGCAAGTGTGAGGCACTGGGTTTGATCCTCAGCACCATAGGTATTGTATCTGTCTACAACTAAAGTATATTTTATACCACTTGGTGATCTGCTGAATGATAAAATTTTCATTCTTTGGGACTAGTAGTGTGTAGGTGGAGAAGACAAAACCTTTGTGTATTTTTGAAACTGTCCTTAACCAAGAAGAACATTAGTATTTTAAAACTTTGTTGACTGATCATAAAAATGCAATAAATCATGATGATCTAGGAATTTTTATGTGTCTCAAATGATTTCAGAATTATACTCACTCTTGTGATTTAATTATAGAGAAATTAAGCCATGTTCAAAAGATACTCAAATAATTACATGAAAATGAAAAAAGAAATCCTTATTTCTACAGAAATTTTATAGGTATAGTATTTGGATAGGAAGAGATAACTAGAAATAGTACTCACATATTTTAGATTTTTACCAAGACATTGGACCTCCTTTAATCACCTCTTGGTTGGAAAATAGCTTGGTTAAAGTCAGTGACAACTTTGAGAAAAGAATTTTGACTCTTCCTTTTTCCTCACTGGCATCATGAAAACATGCTATTTTCTTTAGGTACATTATACAAGTAGTTACAAATGTGTCTCCCTCCATCTGCAGCCACAAATACCAGTACTACTACAATTTACATTTTCCCCTAGCTATGACTGAACAGAATCTGGTATTTGGGGGCGGGGGGAGAAAGCAAATAATCATTTTAATCTAATCAACAATACTAGACATAGGAGATAAAAATAATTTAAAATTCATGAAGAAACCATCTTCCTATTTTTAAAAGGTTAAGTTCCCCTAAGCTATGAAAGAAAAACACCCTCTGAAGACCTGGGGAAGCAGTAAACACTGGTGGCAAGTGACAGGAATTGATCCTCCTTGGCTGTGCCTGTCATGTCTCTAAATTTTATTTCCACCATCTCTAGAATGCTATGAAAAGAGAAAGTGGGCGCTGGACTATGGCCTGAGGGCTTGGTACCCAGGTCTCTGACTTTGCCTCAATTAGGCTGCCTCCCTGCCTGATGGAGAGATTCGTGGCTGACTAGGGGCCTGGACAGTTGCGAGGTATTGATTAGCCATAATGTGAAGTCAAATCTGAATAAAAAAGGTCCGTGATCAAAAGACCTTCATCGGAGACAGCATGCCCTCGAAGTCAAGGGTCCAGAGATTCTGACGAGTTCTGTTTCCTTTCTGAGAGACAGAGTTCCAGTTTCCTTATAAAGGATCTCTTGATAAGAAAGTCCAGTGGACCTTCTGTCAGAAAAACCTCAGCTTCAGATTTGACAGGCGCTTGTTAGTTTTTCATCCCAGATCACTCAGCTCTCAGAGAAGAGAAGAGAGAAAAAGATTGCTGATGTTGCTGGACGCCATAGAAGTCAGTCTGGCACATACCTGAGGAAGCTACCGCGGCCTCCTTTATGTGAGAGAAAACACACACCCTACCTGGTGTGGAAGGTGTCCTTTTTACAAGGCTGGCTTTTCGACAGTGCAGCATGCAGGACACTCACCAATTAAAGCATTATTTGGATCATGGGCAACCAGTGCATGGCTTTTGATTGAATTTTGAAAAATTATTTCTTTTCAAGTAATACCTATGCATTTTTGTTGTGAATCATCTATTATAATCTTTTTAATTAAAAATATCTTAGTGCCTTTCATTTGTACTTTTTTTCAAGTAGTTCTATGTGCTATCTCCCCTGGGCCTTTATCAGAAGAAAGTCCAAGTGTCATAATTTCCATGTGAGGGACGTGGAAACAAAAACACCGAAAAGGACTGAGCTTTTCCCAGGTTAAAGGTAGTTAATGTTAGATTTAGGATTCCAACACCAGCATCCCATTTCCTTCTCTGGTTTTCTTATCAAAGAACCAGAATTAAGCCATTCTGACTCCAAAAGCAGAATCATGACTTGTTCTAGAATTGACCTTATTCTAGAAGTTTGTTAAATTCTCAAATTTAATATGTCATTTCAGCAATTACTATTTTATCATCCTCTCTTCACTTAATACATGATTGTTAATTGGTGACTAACCAAATGCTTACTCCCACTGGTAATGTATTCCTTGTTTATCTCTAGTCCCCTAATATGCCCATGCATGTCGCTCAATCACACATTCCACTGGATTTGAATTTTCCAATGTTGCAGGGCTATACATGTCTTAGTTACTATTGTATAACCTAATCTAACTATCAAAGTCCAGACCCCAGAGCAGATGTTCAATAAATATCAGCCACAGGAATATACAGACAATGAGGGACTAGAAGTTTGAGAAGCCAAGTAGAGAACCATAAACAGATTAGAAACTATTAATAGAGTGTTATAAATTCACAGAATATGCCCTATGATGACTACTGCCTTCATCAAGTTTTAGAGAAGTTCATTGGCATTTGGGAAACTCTCATTAGAGCCGAAGCATCCTTCTGACAGTAACCACGTCTTATTTACCTTTGTGTCCTCAACTCCCTGGCAAAAAGGAGGCACTAAATGAGCATTTGCTGAAATGATTTCAGAAGACAAATTCTTTCTACTCCTTCTCCTCTTCTATTTGTAACAGGCATGAAAACATAAATAAGCAACATTTATTGCGTTCTTCAACACGCATGTTGCTAGGTACTCAATGTGAGTTAATACTTTTATTTCTCACATAACCCTAAGAAGTAGGTAAAGTTATGATCTTCAATGGATAGATGAGGAAACTGCAGTTCAGTAAGGTCATATGATTCACCCAAAGCTGATAAGTGGTGGAGCCTGTGTTCTGATCCAGGTCAGATTCCAGGGTGAGCACACTAAACTTCTCTATTAGTTTGCTTCTCAGGTGCATTGCACGGTTGTCTTTTGAGTGATTGTAGCAAACACTTATGCTGTACTTATGTGCTAGTTTTTGTTCTAAGGATGTTGCTCAGAGTAATTAATCTTAATCTCCTCACATCAACCAGATTATGATGGAGTTTCTGGTATTACCTTCACTGTGCTGGTAAGGTAATGGTGACCCAATAGAGTTTAAGTGATGTACCTCAAGCCACACAGCCAGGGAGGGTGGAACAAGGATGCCAATCCCAGGCTCTTTGACCCCACAGTTAATGCTTTTGGAGTATAATACTATATCTAGATTAAGTTTGGGTAATAGTCAAATTTTATGTTAGCTCCTAATATTTAACCCATAAAATTTGGAATTCTCTTATGGTATATCTCTCTCATTGGGTAGTTACCCCAAAATATAGTCATATTTAGGGTGCAGTCTCTCTAACTAGATTTTAAACTTCTAGAAGAACAATGGATGCCAATTTTTGATCTCAAATCCTTAGTTTAGGACTTGAAGAGATATTATGTTACACTTGTAATATAAACTAACTCGTACAAGGCTTGTATGGTTCATGTGGAGCAGTTAAATATTTCTGTTATGATACCCAGAGAATACAATACCAAATTAAGGTATTAAGTATAGTTAAGGGGCTGAAACTATTTTAGACATATCTGGGTTATTATTTCTTAGAGATTTCTGATGCAATAGAAGTTTAATCTTCATCATCATGAAGTTCTTGCACTATAAATTAAATTGTTATTTCCTTCTGACATGTGTCTCATTCTACTAATTAACCATGGGGAATATGTGTCAAGCTCTTAAAAATATAAAAAAGAGAATGGCAGGAGGTAAAAAGTAGTTTCCTTAGTATATATATTAGCACTTCTTGAAAAGTGGTGGATATATAGCCTGAAGTTTAAAAGCATAGGAAGTACTTCCCAAACACATGTTGAAATATATTTGATTTTAGGCTCTCCTTTGTCAGAGTAGAATGTCAGATCATTTATGGTCATGGGAGATACCAGTAAAGTTCTCAGATTTTGCCTGAAACCCTCTATTTGTCTTTATTTACACAAAGCATCTTTTACCACAGTATTTTGCAAAACTTGTCTTCTCAGACGTTAACCCAATGATAATGCATGGAATGTCAGTACAAATGTCAATTTACGTTTGTTTCTATTTGAATTGATACCGAGAAGCCCTTTCAAAAGGAAATTACTGAGTTTTTAAAGCTTCCTTGCCTGTTGCCAGTTTGACACCCAATATGACTTGTTGGTCTCTATAGTCTGGATCAACTCTGTTGGTTGCCTACTAAAGAGATTTCAGGAGTATTCAAATATAATAAATTTTATATTATGAGATCTATTACTTTAGCTTAGTGGTTCTCAACTAGAGGTAATTAAATTGTCCAGGGAATATCTAACAGTGCCTGGCAACATTTTTGATAGTTATGACTGGGGAATTCTCCTGGAATCTAATGTGGAGTGCCAGGGATGTTGCTATACATTCTAAAATTTAGAGGATGTCCTCCTGCCCCCAAAGATTCACCTGTTCAAAAGGTAATAGTGTCATGATTGAGAAACTCTGGTCAACTTAAGACTTTGGCTCTCTACTAACAACACGAGGGAATGCCAATGCTTTAAAGAATGAGATATTTACCTTTTAGTTTATTTACCTTTACTTTTGGCAGGAGAAGTTTCTGATATATGTGAAGCCTCAGGGGAGAGGGAAGATTTCTGGAGAAATGGCATGGGGATCTGGCACAATTGTAGGATGAGAAATGCAAAAATAAGAGGCAAAAGAGGACAGTGCATTTTGTTTTATACACAACTTGGATTATAGTTTAGGAATAGAGATGAAATTGCAAATAAGAACATTATACAAATATGCACTCTAGTAATCAGGAATCAGTATAAAAATTTTTGAGACAGTATTATAACCCTTAACAATTTGCCCTAGATCTATCATTCTATTTTTTTCTCCTATATATCTTCTGTGTGATTTCTACATTCCTGCTTGAAAATATGCTGTGAATTTTATTTCTTCCACTCTGGTTTATATTTCTTACTTCTTCCTGAAATGCATTCAACTTTCCATTTTTTCTTATTTTTGTCAGGGACAACAAAGAATTTTACCTTGCAAACAAAATCTAGCTAATTGTTTGGGTTAGTGGTATGTTGAGGATTTTGAGGCTCCGTCTGTGTTCATATAAAAAGCCCTCCCATGCGTAACAATGTCTAGCATGAGCTGAGAATATGTTGGGGATCAATCATGGCCAAATATCTGCCATCCCAGGCTTGATTTCAGAGCTCAGCTACTATCTTTTCTTGAAGTCTTCCCTAATTAAATCAGTTCTCCTCTAAGTTTTCTTAGTGTATATGGTCTATGTCTCTCATTGGACACATAATGCAAAATTCAGTTCTGTAATGTTCTCTTTGTAGTGTTCAATTTCTCTAAGTAGATTTGTGTTTCTGGAGGAATGATAGCTCCCAATTTAAAAATCTCAAATCCTTTGCTTTAGAGTTGATGCCTGCCATGAGTGGATAAACAAAATTTGGTACCTATACACAGTGGGTTGCTATTCAGCCTTAAAAAGGAGGAGTATTCTATGTAAAGAGAATAAAACCAGGTATAGAAAGACAAATGTTGCATGACTTACTTATATGTGGAATCTGAAAAAGTTAAATTCAAGGAAGCAGAGACTAGAATAGTGATTACTAGGAGCTGGGAGAAGGGGGTGGGAATTGGGAGATAAAGGTTAAAGAATATAAAATTTTAGCCAGACAGGAGGAATAAGTTCAGGAGAGCTATTGTACATTGTGGTGACTATGGTTATAATAATGTATCATATACTTGAAGATTATAAGAGAGTAGTTTTTAGGTGTTCTCACACAAAAATTAAGTATTGAAATAATGCATATGTTAGTTTCATTTAGTCTTTCTATAATGTATACATATTTCAAACATCATTTTGTACACCGTAAATATATGCAATGTGTGTGTGTGTTTGTGTGTGTGTGTTGGGGGGTGCTGGGGATTGAACCTAGGACTTTGTGCATGCAAGGCAAGCACTCTACCAATTGAGCTGTATCTCCATCCCTATGCAATCTTAATTTGTCAATAAAATTAAAAAGAATTAGTGCCTCCTCATACTGGTCATTAACTACTTCTTGCGTTTCACACCCTCTACAGAAGATTGGAACCAGAATAGAATCTCCAGGGAAACTTTTTAAGGAGATAGAGTATTGGATTCATCCTAATCTAAATTACCCATGTATGGAGTTTGGGTATGTGCTTATACTCTTAATTCCTCATTTAAAATCATGCCAAAGCTGTTGGTGACAATTCTCCTTTTCAAATTCCAATTACCAGCTTCTTTTCCATTACTAGGACTGTTTTCCCCCTCCTGAAATACTTTCAGAATATTTTGGTTGTCTTCAAAATTCCAAATGCCTTTTCCAGGTTGATCTCAGAGGCTACCTTTGTTGAGCCTTCCATGATCTATCCAGGGTGAAATGCTTTTGGGGTACTCTTAAAATACCCATTTTGGGGTATTATCTTAAAGAAAGGCAGGAACATCTTCTTTAGTAGCTGTAATAATTATGCATTAAAAAACATAGGTAGGAATTGCACAAAACCATAAAAAGGGCTCAGAAAGTAAGTAAAATATTTTATCTTACAATAAAGTGTAGAAATATGTTTTAATAAAGGGTACATTATAGATATACACATATAACCATATGTATATAACAAGATTTGTATGAATATGGTTATGTATTTAATATATGTATGTGTTTGTACATATACAGGTATGTGCATAATTTGTTTAGGCATTCTCCTTCTAAGTCAAAATGATTAGAAAGCATATATATATATTCAGTGTTATTCCATAGGCACTGAAGGTTTTTGTCAAGTCTTTTTTAAAAATAGTTTCTTAATTTCATTGGATAATAATTTTAATTGCCTTCCTCTTTATAACTAATAAAACCAACAATAACATACCAATTAAATTTGATAAGAGCATTCTTAAGAAAATATATTCCTTGAAACCTTGGTTTCTATGAAAGTGTAGATATCTACTTATCTACCTACCTATCTACCTACCTATCTGCACACCTGCATATGGACCACATTATGTATGGTATCTATGCCATAATGGAGTATATTATCTGTGTGAGAATATGGCATGGGTGTGTGTACACATGAAATGGAGCATTTGAGCACATGATTCATACCTACATAATACTCTTCTGCTTGTTTTGATGAATTATTTACCATGTTGTTAAATACAGATTATAATTGATATCTTATTTATTTTATCATATTCACTTTTAAGACTCGAACAAGTCCACACAACTCTACAGCTAAAGTAAATCTTGAATTCTTATACTTCTTTCCATCTTAATCACTGCTAATCTAGTTTAAGCCAGGATGAGTTTAGCAGTTCCCTTATTATTGCAATAAGAAGGGGAAACCTTCTAACTGATCTCTATACCCATTCTTTACCATGCTCTCTTCACATAACTAATCTTCCACAAGCTGAACATAATATGCTTTTTGGAAAGAAAATGATCATGAAAAATCACAACACTGCTTAATAACATCTAAGGCTTCCAGTTAAACTTATCTACCATAATATGCAACCTATTTTTGGCTCCTGCCTGCTTGGCTAACCTTGACTGGCACCATGGCACCTGATTTTCTTCTCTCTTTCTTGGTTGTCTTCTTTAGTCACCATGTCTGTTCTCTCTGCTTCTGCCAGTGTCTTTTCCTTGAGGGTATTAAATTGAAGTTGTGACTCTTTACTTCAGCTTTCTATGCATGGGTGTGTCCATGTTTAGACTGTACATCACAGTCTCCAAGTAAATTTTTACTTTGCTGCTCAAAGTAAATGTGACCATCTCAGTGGTAGACCTTTTCTATTCACCAAACATAGAGTGGCCATCCACCAACGAATTATTTCTGTTCACTTCACAGCAATTGTCTGATCTCTTCTTTGCTGATTATTTATTTTTCCTTCTTTTCTTCACTAGAATAAAACACTATGAGAGTAAGAATTTCCATCGGTCTTATTACACACCGTATCCCTGACATTGAGAACAGAGTCTGGTACACAGTAAGTACTTAGTAAATATTATTGAAAAAGCACTGCATATGGATGGTATTTGACAGTAAAAATACAACTTACTCTGCTTGGGGAATACCATGAAGTGATCCATTGGCCTTTACCTAATTAAGATTCAAGACTTTCAGTCTCACAGACAGCAGGGAGAAACCATTAGTATAGTCTTAGTAATGGTCTCTTTGCCCTTGGGTCAGGGTGCTGTAGAGAATTGGCTTAACCTAAAGATTTCCCGCCTATGCTCCTGCTAATGGAAGATGTAAGATTTGATGTAAGAATTAGGCTGCGGATAACCACAACTTTTTTGCCAGCCACGGGCTTCTTAAAATTATTAGAGGGTTGGAAGATAGATGACAGGAGAATTGGGAAGCAGTTATTTGATTACTTATGAAGGCGTGGGACTATTCCAAGCTTGGAATATTCTACATTATGCTCAAGAAATACAGCTTCTGCCATTCCCATCCTCTAGATAAAAGATGGGCTACTGTTGTCGTAAAAAACATGTAGCACCTTAAATTATGTTCCTTTTAAAGTCGATCAAACTTTGTAATGATGATCAAGGGGATAAGATAAATAGAAAATATTTATGATATTGGTGATTAGCAGGTTCAGCAAAGGGTTTATCAATGGCTAACAAAGGAAACAGTAGCTAAAATGGTGTATTTGTCTTCTTTCAGTAAGGCTTCACTTAACATTATTTGAATTTCCCTTATTTTTGCAGCAGTTATAAAAATCTTAGGGCAAAACCAGGGCATGGTCCCTCAAATGCACTGTTCTTGACCACACCAATTAATCCTCTTTATAACTCTTCCTTCTTATTTACATAAACAGAGTAAATGTTCTCTATATCAGAAGATACTATTTATTCACAATCTTGTTCAAAAAAGATATATCAAGGACCAACAGGTATCTAAAAAGATGTTCACCATTATCAATCTCTAAGGAAATGCAAATTAAAATCATGTCATTTAGGATGGCTATTTTCAAAAAGCAAGCAAGCAAACAAACAAAAAAACAAAAACCTATCAGTGAGGATGTGAAGAAACTTGAACCATTATATGCTGTTGGTGGGAATAGGGAAGATGCATTCACTGTAGGAAAGAGTATGGTGGTTCCTCTAAAAATTAAAAATACCATTATGATCCAGCAATTTGACTTGTATGGATATATCCAAAAGACCTAAAACCAGGATTTCAAAGAGTTACCAGCATTCTTTTTTGGTCATTGCAGCATCCTTTGCAATTGCCAAGATATGTAAACAACTCAAATATCCATCAAGAGATTAATGGAAAAAGAAAACATGGCATATGTGTACAACAGAATATTTAAAAGAAAGAAATCCTGGTATTTAAAATAGCACAGATGAATGTGTTATTCATTATACTAAGTGAAATCAGCCAGACACAGAGAGGGAAAATGCTTTGTGATTTCACTAGTATGAGGTATCTAAAATAGTCAAACTCAGCACAGGAGAGAGAAAAACTATTCTAATGATGCCAGAGGCTAGAGAAAGGGTAAATGTTTCTCAGTGGGTATAAATCATCTGTTGTGCAAAATGAATGCATTCTAGAGATCTTCTTACAACATGGTACTTACAGTTAACAAAATAGCATTGTGTACTTTAAGATATATTAAGATGATAGATCTTAAATTAAATGTACTTACAAAAACAACAAGAAACTCACAAAAGATTACTCCAAGGTAATTTTTGGAGGTGTTGGATGTGTTTAGTATCTTTATTTTAGTGATGTTATCATGGGTTTATTCATATGTCCCAATTCATCTAGCTATATACATTAAATATGAGCATTTTCACATATCTATTTTTTTCATAAAACCTTAAAAAATAAAAAATTGTTTTCTAAGCTAATTAATACTTCTAAGCTAAATAGTTATAACAAACCCTCTTAGCATTAGGACTGCTCCTAGAAAAATAGAAAAAGAAAACAGGAATTTTTCATACCAGTACTGAGCTGAATTTGGCTTCCTGGCAGGGCTGGATAAGGAAACTTTATCCAAGAGGCTTATACTATAAAATTTTCAGCATAGGGAAAATAAATGGTCTCAATATAGTAGGTTTTGGAGTTTCCATGGCTTCAGATACTAGAAAACCTGCTGCCTCCACAGTTTCCACACCTTTTCCTCAGCAAAATGTTACACAATTGTGCTGAGGACACTTGTGGCCTCTAATGGCAAGATAATGGACCACAATAAAAGTTATGAGTCCCCAGCTGGGGTGAAGCTCATAATGGTTGGCAAGATCCATTATTTGACCATTAGGATCTGCAGAAAAGGGAGACAATTGTCAACCAAAAAGAAAAAAATAGTCATTTCATGTATTCCTATTATTTGAGGAAAAAATTCTAATTTCCCAGAGTAATTAGCAATATTTTTATGTATGTGTGTTTCTACATACATATCCTGCATGTATCTGTAGAAATCTTGCAATGCATAAATGTATTTTGTTACCTCAAGGTGATGTAATTGTGGCTCTATGCTGGATTTCCAAGTAATCAGTGACAATTTCCAGTGTTTCAAAAGAAATTAATAAGTGAACAATTACAAGAGAAAAGATAAGGAATTACTTTGGTTCAGCTTAACAGTCTATGTGATTGTTCCTTTTGTCCCCAATTCAAGTATGTTCCACAACACAACATAGAATAGTTTGCACATGATCATATATTCTGATATTGGCCTCCTGCTTTAGAAAGAGCCAAGACCCTTTCACTTTCAAAGGTGGTGAGTTATTATTCCAGTGTCTTAGCAATATTTCTTTAGAAATCAATAAATACATCTTTAGCTATTTCATTTAGCCTCCAGGGACTCTTGATATTTTAACCATGTCTTCTAGTGAATATAATGGTTGCATGATATCAATATCCTTTTTCAAAAAATATAATGCATTCGACTCTTCTCTCTTGTCCCTCTCACCTTTGGATGAAACTATATTCATTGTAGAGTAATCCATTATCCATTGTGTGTGTTTGGAATAGATAGAGGGCAGCAGGAAAATTGACATCATTAGCCACACTTTGAAGGTGACGGGATCTGATAAAATCCTAAAATTGTCCCTCTTGAGTGGTTGAGAGATTATCTATTTGAGACTCTTCCACATAAAAAGAAAGTACAGTCTTGATCCTATGGTAGCTCCACATTCTGAGACAGTTGCTAATTTAACTTCCATTAGTTGATTAAAGAAGTAAATGTTTAATGTAATTTGGAAATTTAAATATGCTATTTAAAATGATATTTTTATAGGATAAACAAATGGCATTGTAAAACTATTTTTAGTACATTTTATAGTTAGGCATATATGAATTTCTCCTTAAAGAAAGAAAAAATAAGTTCCATTCTTAAAGACCCTGAATGTTTCTTTAAAGATATCTGAGGTACATAGAATTGTTTTATTATTGAGTTCTTCGTATTTTGTGTGATTGGTGACATTTAAATATAATTTGTTCTAACAGATTTATTAAAGACCGTGTGTTTCCTTCATTAAAGGCAGTGTGTTTCCTTTGCACTAGTTCTTTAGTGGAGTTTCATAATCTTTTTGCTCACAAGGGTTAGCTGTTGCTCCACAGTCTTGGTTTAGAGTATAAGAGGCTCATTGTTTGGGATGTGGAATAAAGAAGGCTGGGCAACTGTTAAAGGGGCTGAAGGTGACAAGATGTATAGAATAGCAAGACAATACTACCAGTTTAATGTTTACTATTTTTGTTTTTCAGGAGCTGAGTTATTTTAAAAGGATCAGTTTTTGGGTATTGTCTGAAGGCAGCAGGGAGTGCTGAATGACAGGCTTCTGACGTTTAATATGTTACAGAGCAGTCTTTATTTTCCAAGTTAATTTGTAAAAGCACCTTCTGCACCTTTCATAGAGTAGCTCACCAGTTTGTGTTCATATTTTGAACCCAAACTTTTACTTATTATAAGAATTCAGATTTATAAAATCAGAGGGGTGTGGTTTTCCTCTGGGGCAAATGAGTTGAGTTATCTTAGGGACTCGGAGCCCATATATTCTGTGAATTGTATAATTGATCATGCTTTTACTTTTTCTTAGTTGCCTGGAAAGCTTGTATCCATATTTGTGGATGGATTTTTGACTATTGCATATGATTTCGTGTATCTTTAAATGGTGCCTTTATTCTCTTTTGGAAAAAGATGTTGTTTTCATGACTTAGGGTCCAGGATTGTAACATTCACTATTGTATCCTCAACACACAGCGCTTACAGACAGAAGAGAGGGAGAGGGAAAAGGAAGGAGGCTAAGAAAAGGCAAAATAACCTATATGAATACAGCACAGTGAATTTCACCAGTATGTACATCCGTAAGAAATCAAGTAAAAAATAAGTCTGGGTAAACAGCAGAAAGATAAATTGAGGGTTAAGAACAAGGGATGTGAAAAGGGAAGAGAAAGGGGTTAGAATTAGAATAAGATATATTCCATGCTTGTATAGTTATGTCGAAAGGGATTCTACTGTCAGGTGTAACTAAAAAGAGCCAACAAAATAAAATTTGAAAAGAAAGACAAAATAAAGAGAAAGACTTTCTGTGTTTATAAGATAAAACTACACTATTTGTGATTGTAGATGAGACACATGCAGCTATTGAACCATTGAAAGGTGGTTAGGCCAAATTGAGAGGTGATATAAGAGTATATATATGCAGCACATTTCAAAGACTTGGTATAAAAATAGTGTAAATATCTTATTGATAGTTTTTACATTGAATACATTTTGAAATAGTATTATGGATATATTGATTTAAATAAAATGATTTTATTAAATTAATTTTATCTGTTTTACTTTTTAAAACACAGTTCCTGGAACACTTAGTATTAAATGTGTGACTCACATTTATGACTTACATTGTAATTTTTCTTGGATAACACTACTGTATTCCATAACATCACAATAGGTTGGAATTGCCTTAACAACTTTTCGGAGCCAATTTTCCTGTGACCTTATATTCTCTGTTTTGGCTGTAGACAAAGCCTATTTGTAACAAAACTGAAGTTACTTTCCCCTTGGAATTCTTAGGACTTTTCATTTTAATAATTGTAACTATTAATACAAAAACTGTTCTTCCAAATTGTCCTTTGGCAATCAGGCATTATATATCATCACTGAAGGATTTGGAATACTGGCACTCATGCTTCAGGAAGAATTGCTTCTCTGTGCATTCTGTGCACAGATATGTCTTCAGTTCCTTACATTTAAGAAAAACAGCCTTGGTGCATTGTCTGTCTCTACCATGAATTGAAAGTACATTGCATAAAATTATTCTCTTTCCTAGGGAATAAACCAGCTGAGGACATTGTCTTCCCTCTTAGTTGTTTTTGCTTTACAAAAGCTTGAATAGGATGGCACTGTAGAAAATTCCAGATGGATACATTTTCAAAACTTAAAAATATTCTGTAGGATAACGTTTTCTGAATTGGAATTCTGAATTGGAAGCTACATCAACTTCATTTGAGTGCAGGTTGAATATTCTTTCATGAATGTGGAGACCATAACTGCCAATGTATTGTTCTGCAGTAATTAAATACATGATGAGCATGTCAGTCTCAATAATCACACAATCTCCCTCCACCCTCCCCAGCTTCAATTTTTCCATGTGCCTGACCATTTAAATATGAGTGAAGGATTTTTAGTGAATATTTAAGCATGGATTATTGAGGATATCTCAAAATAATTGATTTCCATATTTCACCTGGGGACCCCACCCTTTCCATCTTGGCTTCTACAAATGACAGTGAAAGCAATTTCCTGTGGGAAGTGAAACTCCAAGGCCCCACAAAGTCCACTGCCAATGTCAGTGCATAAAATTATCATCGTAAATAAAATTCCTTGGGGTTGAGGCCTTGTCTGTAGAGTGTTCAGGTAAATTGTCCCTGTTAGAGAATGAAGCTGCTGTCATCGGTCTTGGGAAACACTGAGCGTAGACAGTCAGCTAAAGAGTAGAATTTAAGCAAGGAGTGGGAGAAGAAAACTCTCCATTTTAGAATAAATTTCAAGGTATCATAAATGTTTTCTTAGTAATATAATATTTAATGTTTTCATGAATAAAATATTGGTTTATAATACATTTTTTTAAAAAAGTGAATGTGATGACCAGTTTAAAATTCATGCATCTATTTTCCTCCAGAGTGATCAGTGGCTTCTGATTAGGCTGACAAAGATGGGTTATAAGCCATGTGCCATTCTGCAGAATTGCTGTGTATTAGAGGCCATGATATCACCAAAATTAGATTAAGGTTAGGGAGGAATGTAAATTTTGTTAATAAGGTTTCTATATTTTAATTCAGACCCAAACACCCTACGGGCCTATTGATGATAATCCCATTTAATCTTGCAAAAGGCTTTCCTGGTATCAAGGGATCCAGATCAGTAGTGCCCTTTATTATCTGGAAAATGAAAAATTTCCTTAAATCTTCACCTCTAGGTACTATAAACATAATGATAGAATTTTAATGTTTTTTAAAAAGCAAATATATTCATATGGTTATGAATCAACTCAAATGAGTATGGTATATACAATGCATGTTTTATATATATATAAATATCTAATGCATACATCACATATTCATCCATTCTACAACTTTGTGTTTAAAATTATTTGCATTTAAAACATTTATGCTTAATTTACTAACTAATGTGTATCATTTGAGGTGGTAAGAGCTCAAACTGTTTTGAAAGGACAGTGTTTAAATTTTTAAAATTGAACCACTGTGATCCTTGGGCTTCTCATTTATGTAAATGGCTTTCCAGTGTAGGGAGGTTTTGCTATCCACTTCTCTCACCTTATCTTTCAGTACCCTGCTTTCTTCTAACTGTGCCTCTTTACTTCCATAGTCCCACTGAGGCCCTCATCATAGTATCTTAAATTTTAACATGTGGTTGTTCTTTTCATCTATGCTGCCTGTATCCCTCTTGAACTAGATGTGAAACAATTCTGTACTCTGTGCACACACACACATGCTGGTGCACACATGCACATTCTAAAGTCTAAAAGACTTAGATCTTCTTTTAAAAAGTTGCTATCACAGAGTGTAAAGGGTTGTAAGTTTTAGAGCCAGATAAATGTATGTATATGTTAATTCCCTCCCTTTCCATCTCAAGACATCTGCACTTAACAGTTATCTTCTCTCTTTCCTTCATCACCATTTCTTCTATCATTCACATCAGCATAAATAGGTAATTTACTTCATATTTTAAAAAGCCCTCAATAAGAAAAATACCTGTACCCCTCGTCAGGCAAAAACCTCACGACTCCAAAACATCTGTTTATCTTATTCAGTGATATGTACCTAGTACATACAATATTTCTATTAGTGTTCTGGTATCTGTTATATTTTAAGCAAATATTTGTTAAATGAATAAATGAATGATCTCTGGATTACAGTATAGTCTCAGGCAATACTGGATTTTATCATAAAATTGACTTCTATTTAAAATTAATCTTTTCTGTAAATGATGAAAGAATTATGAACAATTGTAAGACAAAGCCTTTCTCAAAGCATTATATATGCACACACATACATATTATATACCAAGTGATATATATCTCTATATATGCATATATCACTAATGCTAGTGGTATATATATATATATGTATATATAGAGATAGATAGATAGATGTATTTAAATATAGATATATGTCACTGAAATTTGGAAGACTTGATATATAGTCTATATAGTCTCTCTCTCTCTCTCTCTCTCTCTCTCTCTCTCTCTCTCTCTAGTCCAAAAGGTTTGAATGAACATATTTCAATGCTATCTGGCTCAATGTGTTTGACAGTCCACAACTTAGGACTCTCTGTTCCATCTATCTCCTTATTATTATTTAAACATGATATAGAGTTGCTAGCTATTACTCAATAATTATATCACATAAGAACAGTAAGCACAAATTTACATAACAATTTTCACCTAATTAGAATATGTTCATTTTAAGGTCTAGAACTGGCTCATTTCCAAGATCTTTTTGACTTTTTGACTATTATTGATTTACAGAAATTTTAGGACACATGAATAATAGCTCAATATCTTCCAATAGTAGCTTAACATCAAAGTGTTCACGAATTTGGAAATTCCTCTAAAAATGACTAAAAAGAAATCAATGTGGGAATCTTTTGATTTAAAAATATTATATATATTTTTAGTTGTAGATGGACACAATACCTTTATTTTGTTTATTTATTTATTTATGTGGTGCTGAGGATTGACCCAGTGTCTCACACGTGCGAGGCAAGTGCTCTACTGCTGAGCCACAACCCCAGCCCCCATTTTGTTTTGATGCAATCACCATGTGTTTGGTAATCTGTGACAGAAAATGGCATCATGATTTAAATTTTAATAAAGGAACACAATGTAATTAACAGCACTCCAACTCTTAGTACTCATATCCTATTAAACCAATCCAATAAAACAGAAAGAAAGTCATCCAAACCCACACTTGAGCATACTCTTTCTCTGTCCACACAATCTCAACATCTCTTCATTACTTCCAGGATAAATGGCAAACTCCTTAGCTTAGAAATCATGTTCTTATATCTTTAGATATTTAGAGCCTCATTTTTGGCTACTCTCAGATACCAACCCAGTGTGACAACAGAGTGAATTACAGTGTGCATTCTGATCTTAGGCAGAGCAGATTGAGAAGCCACTTAGTTCCAGTTGTGTGACTTTGGGGAGGTTTGTAATCCAGCGGCCTCAGCCTCAGCCTCAGCCTCCCATCTGGGTGAGTGGTACCTGACTCTCTAAATGGCCCAGAGGGCTGTGGTGTCAGGGCTCTGCATGGCCCCCAGCAGTTAGAAGCTCCTAATAATTATAAGTAATTATTATCACCCCTTGAGCATGTCTTTTTAATTCCAGCCTCAGTATCTTTGTGCCTGTTTTTGAAACATCATTGAAAAGCCACTTTTCTTGTCTTTCCATCCTTCAAAGTTCCTCCTCTATGACGCCCTGGCAGGCCGCTTCAGCACAAAGTGATCATTTTTTCTCTGCACTCACAATTTTGGTTTTCTACATTTTTCTATTAAAAATGCATTGTCTTAATCTCTGGTAGTCTTCTACCTTAGTTTATCTTTCCATGTAATTAGTTTATAGATAGGGTTGGCTGTTTAAAAAGTTTTGGTTGGGAGCTGGAGGAAAATAAACAGGTGATCAGACAAGTGGAACCTCAACTGTGACCCTTGGAGCTTTCTTGGGGGCATCTTGGTGGGGAGAAGTACAGTGGTTTTGGAGAATATAAAGTAAAATGGGCTTTGAGTCCCATCCCCAATTTCCACTTAGAGAAGCAAACATTCAATTATTATTATTATCATTATTAATTATTATTATTATTATTAAAACCCATCTTAGAAAGTTATATACTAGAATTCTGAGTAAGAAACCACCAACAAAAATTTTATGATGCAACATTTTGACAGTCATTTTTCCAACACAACCTCCTAAATTTTATAAAATCCAAGACTTAGAGAATAAACATGCTCCCAGGGCTGGCATTAAAACATTTCCACAAACCCAGATCTTTTCATTTAAAGTTTTCCTGTTTTTTCAATTATATAGTCAGAGATTTGGAGAGCAGAGACTGTCGTTTGTTATTTGTCTTTGTTTTTCTTCCAACCCTAGCTCAGAAGCTTATATATAAGAGAATAATTCTGAAGCTTATATATAAGAGGAGAATAAATAAATAATACAGACTTAGGATTGAGAGCAATAGACAGTACCAACTAGACTTCCTGCAGATTGAAAGGGTACTAGACAGAGGAACTTAGGAAGCCCGCTATATTGTAAGTCTTTCAGGGAGTCAAGCTTACACTGGGAAATATCATGTTGCCAAAAGCTTATGGTCTAGGGACACAGCTACATCTTTGACACTTTCAACAAATCTGGATGAATAGCTGTGGAGTATTGTCACTGGAATTTGGCAGCCATGAGTGATTTTCTAGTATTTCCCAAAGCTTGTGATGTTGTTGATGTGAACTGCAATAACCAGAGTTAAGAAGTCATATGAAATGACCCATAATAACCAAAGTAAGTGTTCTGGTTTGGGTATTTGGTGTCTTCCAAAGGCTCGTGTGTTAGCCAATGCAAGAAAAAAAAATCAGTGGATTAATCCACTTGGATGGATTAACTAGATAGTAGCTGAGGGCAAATAGGCTATGGCTGGAGGAAATAGGTCACTTGGGGAAAGCTTTTGGGGTTTATATTTTGTCATTGGTGAGCAGAGTTCTCTGCTTCCTGACTGTCATAAACAGAGCTGAGTTCGCGACGTACCCTTTCACCATGATGTCCTGCCTCATTTCTGACCCAGAGCTATGGAGTTGGCCGACTGTGAAATGAATCTCTGATACCATGAGCTCAAGATGAACTTTTCCTCCTCTAAGTTGTTTTTGTCACAATATTTTGTCCCAGCAATGAAAAGCTGACTAAAATAGACTGATAATCACAAAAGAACAATATTGTATATGCTAAGATGAAATATTCTTTCCTATTGCTCATTGTAGATGGTGCAAGTAAGTATGGAAACCAGAACCCATTTTGTTTTGGACTTGTTAGAATACCAACTCTGAGTGTAGATTCAAGTAAGCTTGGGAACTACATTTAAAGCACTCTCTGGTTCTTGGTAGTTACCTGTGTGATTCCTCAAGGCTCTGCTTCTAGTTGGTATTGGTTCTTCAGGTTTCTTCTGCTTACTTTGACACTAAATCTTAGCTCTCACTTTATATCTAGTCCTTGGTTTTTATTTTAACTCCACTGTGGACTGTTTGCATTGTCTCTAACCTTTGTATTCTATCTAGGCACTAGACTCATTATTTTCTTCCACCTGTAAATACTACAGCCATGGGCAAGAGGAACCTGATTCTTTTTTTTTTCTTTGTGTTTGTACCAGGGATTGAACACAAAGATGCTTAACCACTGAGTCACATCCCCAGCCCTCTTCATTTTTATATTTTGAGACAGGGTCTTGCTAAGTTGCATAAGACCTCGCTAAATTGCTAAGCCTAGTCTTGAACTTGCGATCCTCCTGTCTTGGCCTCCAAGGTGCTGGGATTATAGGCATGTGCCTAAGAATCTAACTCTTGGATCTCACCCTGCCTCCAGGAAAAGCACAGCTTGCCCTCCCTCCCCTGAGCTCCACTTGGTGGAAGGAAATGACCCAAGGAGTCTGGACTGTGGACTAGAATGGGTTATAAAAACAATGACACACAGTCTAGACAAGATATTGAAAATCTGGGCATATATCAAAAGGAGAACTGAAGGCAGAATGCATAGGAAAAAGAATCCAATTCCAATTCAGCCTTTACTTTGCTGCTTAACAGTTAAACTTTGAGATCTCAATCAAGTCACTTCACAATTCTGAGTCTACTTTTCTCACCTTTAAGAGTTGTTCTGAAGAATAAATTAAATAACCCAGGTAAAATGCCTTGACTGTGCATGACACATAATTGAATTGCCACCTTTCTCCCCACTCTGGTCCCTCTTGACACATGAGGATCAGTTTGCAGAAAACACTGATACTTCACCTGTGTCCTGTTTGCAGCTTTTAAAAATGTGTTTAATAAAGTGTACATGTTTCATTCTACAGAGAATTTTCAGTTGTTCTCAACACATCTCACACATTTCTAAGTTAAAAGATCATCTGACGTGAACAGTGGAGACAGGGGGCACAGTAGAGTTGACATAAAACACGGATTTGGATGTGAGGCAGGGCTGGTTTCACGAATTACTAGTTGTTGTGTGATTTAACCTGTTTTGTCACCTATAAAATGAAGCACAGTAATGGCAAAGCCAATGAGTTGTACTGTGGAATAGGATAATCCCTTGAAATAGATAAACAGTCTACTAAAGTATGCATGGATTTGTCCAAATAAATGTTATCTATTAGAAATATGATAAGTGCTACAAATATAAAGCAAATGCGTAAGTTGAAATTTTCTAGTATCCACATTCAAAAAAGAAAAAAAAAGTAAATGAGACAGGTAAAACTAATCTTAATAAAATATCATATGGAACCCAATATTTCAAAAATGTTACATCAAGATGCAAACAATATAAAATTGTTAAAAACAACAAGTACTGGCGAGGGTGCGGGGGAAAAGGTACACTCATACATTGCTGGTGGGACTGCAAATTGGTGCAGCCAATTTGGAAAGCAGTATCGAGATTCCTTGGAAAGCTGGGAATGGAACCACCATTTGACCCAGCTATTCCTCTTCTCAGACTATACCCAAAAGATCTAAAAACAGTATACTACAGGGACACAGCCACATCAATGTTTATAGCAGCACAATTCACAATAGCTAGACTGTGGAAGCAACCTAGATGCTCTTCAATGGATGAATGGATTAAAAAATGTGGCATTTATACACATGGAATATTACTCAACACTAACAACAAGATCATGGCATTTGCAGGGAAATGGAGCATTAGAGCAGATTATGCTAAGTGAAGTTAGCCAATCCCTAAAAACAAATGCCGAATATCTTCTCTGATATAAGGGGGGTGACTCAAAATGGGATAGGGAGGAAGAACATGAGAAGAAGATTAACACTAAATAGAGAAGAAAGGTGGAAGGGAAAAGGAGGGAGAAGGGGAGCTGCATGGAAGATAGAAGGAGACCCTCATCGTTATACACAATACATGTATGATGTTGTGAGGAGAAAAAGAAAAAAAAATGTGTCACATTAGATTGGGTAGAGAGAAAGGATGGGAGAGGAGGGGAGGGGAGGGGGGAATAGGAAGGGCAGCAGAATAGAATAGACATAATGATTGCTCTATGTATATAGGTGACTCTGTAACCAGTGTGATTCTGCAATCTGTACAATCAGAAAAATGAGAAATTATACCCCAATTGATTCAAATGTATGAATTGCCAAGATCTTTGTAATGTCATGTGTAGCTAATAAAAATGTGGCTTTTAAAAACAATGGAATATTACTCAGCACTAACAAATAACAAGATCATGGCATTTGCGGGGAAATGGATGGCATTAGAGCAGATTATGCTAAGTGAAGTTAGCCAATCCCTAAAAAACAAATGCTGAATGTCTTCTCTGATGTAAGCGTGGGGGGGTGACTCAAAATGGGGTAGGGAGGAAGAGCATGAGAAGAAGGTTACCACTAAATAGGGAAGAGAGGTGGGAGGGAAAGGAGGGAGAAGAGGAATTGCATGGAAGAGGGAAGGAGACCCTCATCGTTATACAAAATACATGTATGACAATGAGAGGAAAAAAAAAAAAGAAGTGCGTCACATTAGATTGGGTAGAGAGAAGTGATGGGAGGGAAGGGGAGCGGAAGGGGGGAAAGAAAGGACAGCAGAATAAAATAGACTTTATTATTGCTGTATGTATATAGGTGACTGTATGACCAATGTGATTCTGCAACCTGTACATCAGAAAAATGAGAAATTATACCCCATCTGATTCAACTGTATGATATGTCAAGATCATTGTATGTCATGTGTAACTAATTAAAACAAATAAAAAAATATTCAAGTAAAAAAGATATTATACATTTTTTTCCTATACATAGTTTTTGAAATTTGATGATTTTTTTTTTTTTTTATCATTTTGAGTAGTGATGTTTTGAGTAGTCAAGAGCCACGTGTGGCTAGTGACTTTCATATTGGATGACTCAGGTCCTGGAGATAGCTCAACTTTTTATTGCCTATTTTCTAACTAACTTACTTAAAAGTCTGCTGTCACTTTACTCTTAAGCTAGAATGATGGTTAAAGCATACTCTCAGGAAGCATATGATGTTTCATAGACAACACTATGGTACCTATTTTCCTCATTGCGATCTGTCTGGCCTATCTTGGCAATCACTGGTGGTGTTACAGTTTACCTCAGATTAACTCTTCAGGTCTTTCCCCAGGACCAGATCTTAAATGGGACTTTTTCGATGGTTGGTGGACCCACAGTCTTTGAAGAGGAAGGGAAAATAACCAATTCCATGACATTGTTTTTCTGTCTGAAGCACAGAAATTTGGGGAGCAATTTCTTTCTAATTCCTGTGCATAACTTTTTTTTTTTTAAATGACTGTGGTCAATGGCTAGTTAAGTCAGCAAAAGAAAGGAGTTTCATCAGTCACATCCTACACAAAGTCATTGTCCTTTCAAAAATAATAAGGACTTTCCTTCCAAAAGGGAGGCTGTCTCATGAAAACTGCTAACTCTGTGTTGTGTCATAAATGTGGTTCCAGGCACATAGGAGGCAGCTCTCAAATGGATGAAACAAGACATAATTTGAGGTTATTTTTATGCAATTCTTCAATGGAAAAAAAGTATAATTTGAAACTTGGCTAATTGAAAATCTATTGTTTTGGTTCCCTGTGTACCAAATTAAGGAGATTTTACTGTAAATGACTGACATTATTCTTAGACACCATGTTATCTTTTCTAGTTCTAGAAAAACTCCTTCTCTCTTATTCCGATTTCCCTTTGATCTACTGATCCTATCTCTGTCATCCTCCACAGCTTGAAAAGAGTCCTCTCTAGCCTTTCATTATGTGAAAATTATTTTCTGGCTGTAATTTTAGGCTCTATTTTAATATCGGTCAGAAGCAGCATCTTAGCTGGATCATCCCTTGCTCAGGGGGAATGCCTCATGTAAATTTTTTGTATTTTTTGGATACTGAGGCAATTCTTACATCCCATGCCTGTCCTTGATTCAGAGGTCTGTGTTCATTCCCTTAGGCTATAAGCATTTCAAATTCCCATAGAAAGGTGACTCTGCATGACATCATAGATACAGAAAGCCTGATTTTCACTCTTATTCAAAGAAGAGCCTTCGTTTACTTGACCTTGATTGAATAATCCAAATTATTGTCCACATAACTTTTCTTCTTCTTCCTGAACTATTTGGTTGAGTTGCCTTTCTTTTTGTTTCTATTAATAAATCTATCTCCAGTCACTTATTTATATTTATACTGTCATGGGAACCCTGATGTTAGTCCTATTAGCTACCACCCAAGGCAACAGCTTATGCAGGAATGATCCACAATGCCCGAGGGAAAGCATCTCATGGAAAAAGTGGCTGCAGCCCCAGCCCTCCAGTCATGGTGCTCCAAGGTGCTGACTTCTTACCCTAAGCAATGAATCTATCCATCATCCCAACATATTTGATTTAAATGTGAGTAGAACCAAAGAAATTTTTGTATACAACTTTTTTCAACATGTGTGATGCAAAGAGGCATTTAGCTTAGCAGTGACTCCTTGTGACATGGGTGTGGACTGTCATACTGTTAGTTTCTCAATATTCATTCCTGAGACATTACTGATATTATAAGATTTTGTGGAATTTTATATTTTTTCTTAATGTCAGTGAAATAGTGCCAATTAAGATTTGGATATGCTCCCTAAGAATCTGTTTAGAAATTAGAATTCTATTACAATTCACAATTAGTTTTCCAAGAAAGAGACATCATCTGGCGAAAGAAGGTGTGCTGTGCTTCTACACTGTTTCTTCACTTCCTTGTTTTTTTGTGGTGGGTGGGGGGTACTGGGGATTGAACTCAGGGGCACTCAACCACTGAGCCATATCCCCAGCCCTATTGTTTTGTATTTCCTTTAGAGACAGGGTCTCTGTGAGTTGCTTAGTGCCTCACTTTTGCTGAGGCTGGCTTTGAACTCCCTGTCCTCCTGCCTCAGCCACCCAAGCCCCTGGGATTACAGATGTGTGCCTACACCCAGACTTCAGTGCCCTATTTTATCATGCCTTAGCTTCTTGGCAGCCAATAAAGTTCAGCTGGCCTGGATAACAAAGCCAAGACAGCACTTTGTTCTGTTTTGACTGATCAGCTTTGCCCCTAATGGGAACCAACTCACAAATGTATGTTCTCAGTCCAGTCACAGACAGGATCCATGCAATTGGGTGTGGATCATAGCAAAACCATTGTATTTACTCAGAATAACAATATAGATGTATGTGTCTGTGCAAATTGTAGGCCAATCTCATTCTAATTATTAATTAAGAATTGTAAATTGTATTCAAAATAGACTGACTTCTAATTATCTCACCTAAGCATATTATCTTTCTGGGCCTCAGTCTACCAAAGACATGACTTAAGTAATTATTTTACATTACCCATTTTACAAATTTGTGAAGAAAAAAATATGCACTCTTTTAAAGCACATACTAAGAGATACATTGGTAAGGGATATAACAAATCCCAAATGCATTTGACGAAGGAAAATGTTGTTTAATCTCTGTTCACTGCAGGTTCTTCAAAGGGTAATAATGAGGCCTCTAGCACCTTACAGGACTGTTTAAAGACTAAATGAGAGGACACACGTAAAGAGTTTATAACACTGCTTGTGTAAAAGTTCACAAGGTATTAGTTATTTGCCTATTTTCAGAGCAGGTTTTAAAGGAGGCCGCAGATCAATTTGAAGATGATGAACAATCGTTTGGGTAGACCAATGGAAAACATTTTAAAGCCAATGATACCAACATCATTTTTAACAGCAATAAGCAATTGTACTGATAATCAGCTAGACCTTTGGCAATGGCAACAAGAACCTATTTGTTGTGATTGCATTTCAGCTTCATTTTAAACTTAAATACAGTGAGTATTGGAGATTTTTTATTACTTAATTTATTTTATGAGTGAATTGCAATTATATATAATATAGGGGTTCATTTTAGCATAATCATACAAGTATGGAATATAATTTGCTTCACCTCAGTTTCCAGTACTTCTCCTTTACCTCCTGTCCTCCTTCCTCCATCCCCCCCCCACTTTGCTGGTCTTTCTTGTATTTATTTGTATATTTTTTTTTAAATTAGTAATTGCTGGGCTCAGTGCCACATGCCTGTAATCCTAGAAGCTCAGGAGGCTGGGGTGAGAGGATATCGAGTTCAAAGCTAGCCTCAGCAACAGAAAGGTGCTGAGCAACTTGGTGAGACCCTGTCTCTAAATAAAATATAAAACAGGCTGGGGATGTGGCTCAGTGGTTGAGTGCCCCTGAGTTTGATTCCTGGCACCTGCCCTCCCCCATAAAAGCCCTCCTATTAGTGCTTTATAGATATACATAAATGTAAAACTCACTGTGGTAGATTCACATATGTACATAGTATAGTTTAGCTAATTTATTTTCACCATTCCTTTTTTATTTCACCATTCCTTTTTTATTCCACCATTCCTTTTTTATTTATTTAAAAGACAAGAACTGTCTTGTCTTTTAATTCTTACACTTTTTGAACTTATTCTTTCTACTCCTACCTACGTCCTCCTCAGTCTTCTTCCTTTATTTCACTGATCTCCTTTCTATTTTCTTAGGATTTCCCCCTCTTTTTTCCCTTATTTTGGTCTAGATTTCTTTCTATATTTATGTATATTTGCTGGAAGAAAAACTCAGCTATCTCTAATGGTCTATTGTCAGCTATGTTTTCCTAATGTGAAATGAAGTTTGAGCTTATTATCCTAATATGGGTCTGCCATGTCCTAAAAATTTAGTACTCCAAATCAGTGGCTTTTGTGTTGTTTCCAGAGTGGTTGCTAGTTAATAGTATAATGCAATCTGTAGCAGCAAGTGACAGAAATTATACTATCGTACAGACTAGTTTGCTTGTATTATCAGCCTTTTTTTTCCTTTGGAAAAATATAGACAGATAATAGTTAAGTCAGAAGCAATGAGGATTTGACAGCCTTGGGATAGTTTTTCCTCAACTTGATAAGTCCTGCCTCAAATTGATAAGATGAGGATTTTTCATTCATCAATTTGATTGTACTCACAATGTTGTAAAGACATCATACCCTTTCTTAGTGCAGTAAGAATATGTGTAGACAATTTATATCAATAAAATGACCTCATTGCAACGTTAGGATTTGTCAGGTTTATTCAGGACCTGTCATAAAAATGAACTGTCTTGTCTTCTAATTCTTACACTTTTTGAACTTATTCTTTCTACTCCTTTTAATTCAGAATATGAAGTTCCAGCTGTAGAACTGAGTTACTATGAATGAAGAAAGGTCAGAATAGCAGTTAACCATTGGTATTTGCTTATTATTTGGACTTGTTCTTAAGCTCCTGAACAAATATGGCTCATTAACATTCACTAGTGTCTTATTCCTTTCTGTTACAGAACTAGTATAAGTCTGTAGCATTCTTCACTGCCTTCTCCCCAAGATAAGGTTTTCATCTATAAGAGGAAGTAAAGGCAATCATTTGAATAGCTTAAGCCCATCTCCCCCCAATCTTTTTATTTAAAAAAGATAGTTCTCTACTGAGACAATTTTGGCTCCAGAAGACACTTCAAAATGTCTGAAGGCATTTATGACTGTCACAACTGGGGCAGGGGTGCCACTCACATTTAGTGGGTAGAGGCCAGGGAATCTGTCAAACGTGTAAAAGACAGCTGCTCACAGGAAAGGATTATCATTACCTGCTACAAAAGGTCAGTGACTCCCTGGTTGTGAAATCCAGTTCTCAAATGTCTCAGGTATTGCAATAAGCTAGATTTAGATTTCAAAATATTCAGACAAACTTCCTAAATCTCTACCTCCTTTACCCGCAAAGAATTAGACATGATTTTTAAGGTATCTTGGCCAAAATATTATTGACATTGTACTGAAGGTTTTGTTTTTGTTTTGGAAAGAAGATAATGCAAATAAAATAGAAATATATGATATGTATATTCTACCTTCAAAGTGATATTTTAATGATGAAAATGGAGCTGGATATTTGAAATCTTACTTTTATAAAGTATCTTTTCATTAAAATAATCGAGAGAATTCCTTATTTTAGGGCTTTACTAAGTCAATAAGATTGGGCTATTTATCAGAATTTATTTCCTTTTCTTTAGAAGTGTGATGCTTCCACCTCTTTAAAAAAAATGCATGCTGTTTAAAAACTGACAATTGAATCCTTTTATCTAATCTCTGAGTATGATCACATGAAATTTAAGAAAATGCAAGTTATAGTGACTCTTAGGGAAACATCCTATATCATAGAAAACCACACACAGACACAAATCAACAAAGAAATGCACACCCCCATACTGGCATTTGAAGAAAAGTGTGTGTGTGTGTGTGTGTGTGTGTGTGTGTATTTGTAAACCAAACATAAAATACGCTCCTAGGCAATTTTCTATTGAGCATCCAAGTTGTGTTGAATGTTCCATTTCTAACTCTTAAGTCAATTTATGGGAAGGGTGTGTAAAAGCACTTTAGTGAAGAAAACCAGTGATCGCAATGCATCAAAGTTAAGCGGTAGCAGGGTTATCACTGTGTGAAAAATCACATAAACATTTCACATATAAAATATTATTCATCAGGGCAAAAACCTCTAAGGGGCTGAAAGATAACAATGGTATCTTGAAACCTTGTTTTTTTTTTGTTTTGTTTTGTTTTTTTTTTAAGAGAAGGAAAAATATGTTCTACAACTGAGATGGAATCTGTGGTCATCTAGTCGGCATGACAACGAGAGGTAAGGGATGAGTATAATTGAGAAGAAAATTAGCAAACCTTAAATATCTGCCTCTGCAATATCATTACCCATAAACTTGCCCTTTTTCCACCCTCTTTTCCCCCAGGACCGATGTCCCACATCTGAACCGAAGGAGATGTGTGCTTTCTAACAGCTAAATCAACAAGGTCTCACATGAGTAGTGCTGTGCGGTGTGGTTGACTGATTTCATGAAAAACTAATCATGTATTCATCATTGAGATCAAACACTTCCCAAGTAATTATCATCCAAACCCAATCTGATAGGACCTGAAAAAGTGGCACTGCTGATATAATCACAGGCTGAGCAGAGTAGTTCTCTTAGCTTTTGTAAACCTTGGGTTGGAAGGCACAAAACTGAAATTGTATTTTATAATTAAGAAAGGTAAAGTTGGCAGGCTGCAATCAGTTATTTCCATTAATCGTAACAATTTTAGATTGCCTGGGTATTTACTAGAACACATTGAAAATTGATTTTTTCGTATATAGTCTTGGAACATTTTTTTATCTCAAAAGAAAAATGCAAAGATTTTTAAAAATTAAGATATAATCCCTGTGTATATGCACTATGCAAATGCCATATCACTTCCATAGTTTCCTTGTGTTGACTTTGAGCTATAATATTATTTTTTTTTGATAAAGGGCCATTATTATATTGAATTGCATGTCATTACAAAATTATTGTTTTCAGAAAATCTTATTTTAGCTTTATGTCTGGGATTGTAAACAAAGATAAATATGTAGAACATTTAAATGCTTTACAAAATTCTTCCAAACTATCACTATGAATGCTTTTACTTGTCACGCAGAATGCTGTTCCTATGTTATTTACTTCATTTTGTCCTCAAAGAGCTTATTAAGGGAGATCAAATTATAACTCCCATTTACTAATGAGGAAACCAAGCCATAGGGATACCATGAGTCTTGCTCAAGATCACAAATAATAAGGGGTAAAGCTGCAACATGATCCCAGGGCTCATATTCTGCCAAGCATCCCTGACAATTTTTAGTCTTAGGGTAAGAAGTATTTTTTGAAGAATTTTCTACATGCCAGGGGTTTAACTATATACTTTATGTATCATATATTATTCTTTAATTCTCAAAACAATTTGAATTTTATTGTATGTCACCATTTGCCAATGAGGCAAAAGACTTTGAAACATTAAGACATTTGAAATTCAGAAAGAAAAAATATCTGATATTGGAAATCAGATCTGGTTCAAATCTTTGCTCTACTGATGGTGGCCTGGGGCAAGTTTCTACATGTGTTTTTTTGTTTTTGTTTTATTTTAGTTGTCAATGGACCATTTTATATTTTTATTTATTTATATGTGGTGCTGAGAATCGAACCCATGGCCTCACACTTGCTAGGCAAGCGCTCTACCACTGAGTCACAACCCCAGCACCAAAAGCTCTGGTTTTTAATTTGTGTGTTGGTGATAATCCTTATTGTCAGAGTTAACAAAAGTAGAGCTAATTAGGTCAAGGCTTCACCATTGCACCTACAAAGAGTGGAGAGAACTTTGGTAATGAAGTTGTCCAGCGCCCAGCAACCAGTCAGCCACAAAGGATCTATTTTGCAAGTCATCTGGACTCCAGATATTAGCCTGAAAGATCAGCAGAGCTACTGCCAGGATTACTGTATTTTCGTGAGTACAAAAATCATCACCACATCCCAAGTAGCAAGAGGATGTTTATCCAAATATCATGCCACTCTGGAAAAACATACATAACCTAAAGTTTAGCAAATTATATCACATTTTCTTAATCACAGATTGCCACATGAGATGCTTAATATATTTTATTATTGATTTTTTAAACCCAGTATGTTAAAATTGTTTTATTATAGTTCTCCATTTTCACCCCCTCTTTAGAGTAATTAATAAATCATGAACAAAAAAAAAACACTGATGAAATCCTGGAAGAACTTTTAATAGATATTTTGAATACATTTTGTTTACAGTACAGAACATATTATATTAATAGTTTCTTAATATAAGTAATTGGTTTTATAAACCTAAATACTCACATTTTGTAATTTTTAAAAGTACAACTATGACACATTCTTTATATTTTGTGAATTTCTATTCATTGTTTAAGATTAAATACAATTATGCAATTAATTTCCTAATTTAAAAAAGCTTACTTTATCATCTATTTTTCACTTCCTTTCATTTATTGTTAACACTAACCAAACTCCATTTCATGTAGCCACATTGAATTTTAAATTCCTTTATCAAATTCAACAGTGTGGATTAAATATCTACTCTGTACTAAGCATATGGAAAGCACCTTATGTATTTCTTACAGAATTAGGGTGTGTATAATTGGAAATTCTAAAAATAAAAATCTTCACCAAAGAGAAGTTTTACTTGTTTACATAAGAGTTTTAAAAAACAATTTAGAAATTTATTTCTTAAGTAGAGACATGAATATTTCCTCCATGTTTCACTTATTTAAAATCTCTTTGTAGGAGAAAATCACTTATTAGAAAACCTTTTAAGAATCACCACTGACAAATGGAAACCTACGCATTTACTCATGAAGTCCCTTAAACTCAAGCCCTGCAGGAATATCTATTACACACACACACACACACACACACACACACACACACACACACACAGTTCACATTAGATCTCCTTCTAGTCAAAAGTTATTTTTGCCTCTCACAAAATAAATCAACTACTTAACTGAGAAAAATCTTTTTCTCATTGCAACATTTGTTAATGGCTTACATCCATGTGGATCAAAGAGTCCACTGATCTCTCTACCAGTTAGATGCAAACACTTTAAATTTTTAGGCAGGATTAATATATTTGGTCTATGGTTTAGGGGCCTAATTGGTTTTTAGTTGAAGAAAAAAGTACTTCCTAAGGCTACATCATATTAAGTATGCCTAGAAGTATATTCATGTCCCAGAAAGGCAATGTTAGTGTTGATTTTTTGGATTTAAAACTTGAGTTTGATAAACATGTTGAATATATAATAATACTGCTAATGTATTAATAGCAAAAGCACCATTTAAACTCTTATCTCTTAAATATTTCTGAACAGAAAATATTTGGTGAGTTAAAATAATTTCAACTGCCATTATACAGTGTAATTTTTTTCAAGAGAGAGAGAGAGAATTTTTAAATATTTATTTATTTATTTATTTATTAGTTTTCGGCGGATACAACATCTTTGTTTGTACGTGGTGCTGAGGATCGACCCCGGGCCGCACGCATACCAGGCGAGCGCACTACTGCTTGAGCCACATCCCCAGCCCAGTGTAATTTTTAAAGTACTGTTTTTCTTTTTAACTTTAGATGTTTAAAGATACCTTTTAAATTCTGTTTTTCTCCAAATTCTTTTTAGATGGGTATTTGTGAGTTTCAAAATATCTGAAAACAGTTTAGACCTTATAAATGATCTCAATATTTGTATTACATTTGGTAGATGGTATCTAATAAGTAAAGTAGCTGGTTTTATTCAGATGCATTTATGATTCTATCAACTACTATTTGATTATAAATCAATTTACCTTGCTATTATGGAACCCCATAAGAAACATGGAATGTGTTTGTGATTCAGACATTTCACAAAAACAAACTCTTGCGATCTCAGGCCATCTTAGGAACTAAAAATACTCAAGTTGAAGAGTAATTTAACCAAAAATGTCCAAATGTTTGATCTCTGAAGTAACGGGACTATATATGCTTCAACATTTGAAAGTGATATCTATAATAAATGGAATCATGTGAAAGAGGAGAGGTTTTTAGATGTAGGATAATGGTGGCCCCTTTATGTTGGAGACATTGCCAAGTCAAACAATAGGTCTTGGTATTGAATTGACTCAGTAGATCACTGCCAGTTTTAACCTACAAAACACAAAAAGTCAATGAATTTCTAAAAGGGTGGTGATGACAATTACATGACTCAATTCCTTTTAATTGGGCTTTGAATGGTGCAGATATTGTGTGTTGTCTCATAGTATCATTCTTATCCATTTAGCTATAAAGGGATATTCTTATTTGATGTAACATTTACCAGCAAGTGGCAACAAATGCTGTTAGAACTTTTACTCCCATTGTGTTAAGAGGTTGTATGCTGAAACATTCACAAAAAGAAACCATATTTAAGAGGCTACAGAGTATGCATATTATGGGGATAGCTTCAGTAGTTATGCTCCTGTACCCTATGGTCTTGTAAGTGCCTTATGTTAATTTTTCTAGAATTACAATGCAATTCTTTGACTTCTTCCAGTGTGCTTTCTAGTGGTTACTTTTTGCCTGAAGTCATTTAACAGCAAATGCTGTGGGTCTGGTGGAAGAGCTGTGTGTTCTCTGTGGTGTTCCCAAGGGTTCCCTTTCATTACAGACATCTGCATAACTGAAAACACAAGAGATTGATTCTGGGGCTGTGGGGACCAACTACAAGTAAAACTAAGATAAACAATAAGAAGAGATTTAAAATCCCCAGAACTACTGTAATGAGAGTGGTAGATTATCCTATGGGGTAAGCAAGAAAAGCTCTTCAAGAACTATAAATGGCAAAAGAAAGTGGAAGAATCTGGTGGATATCATAAAAATGAGACAATTCCCAATGCAAACAGGAAAACAAAACATATCATAGAGAAGGTACATGCAGAAAAAGGAGGAAAGACAGGATTTCTGAGACAAAGAGGCAAAAACACCTGAGTCAGCCTGAAATGGTCTAGAAAAGATTGAGGTGAACAGAGGGAGCAAGAAGCAATAGTAAAGGAAAAACAGAAATAACACAGTGTTTTTATCTCCTTAAAATCTTAAGCCAGATCACTACCAGAAGGTAGCTAGGGCTGGGTTTTGGGTTTTGGAAAAGTACTTTATGCTCTATGAATTAATTGGCTTGTTATTATTTTAATCCTTCACTTATTTTTTGTCCTAAAAATTACTTCTGTACATTTCACTATGAAATAAAATATATGCTCCCCACCAGAGCACCCTTAGTGACTATTCCCAGACTGTATTTGATGCCTTAACTTTACCAAACCATCTTCCTTTTTAAACCACTGTTATGGTTTGGGTATGAAATATCCTCCACCCAAAAGCTCATGTGATGATTCGGGATACAGAATGATCACATCATGAGAGCTGTGACCTAATCAGTGGATTAATCCATTTGATGGGTTAATAATTTAAGTAGACTACTGAGTGGTTCCTGCAGGCAGGTGTGCTGTGGTTGGAGGGTTTAGGTCACTGGGGCATGCCCTTGGGGTTTCTATTTTATCCCTGACTCCTTGCCCTCTCTTACTCTGCTTCCTGACTATCATAATCCGAGCAGCCCTCTTCTGCTATGTCCTTACACCATGATGTTCTCCCTCATTTTCTTGAGTCCAGAGTAATGGAGGTGGTAGACCATGGACTGCCACCTCTGAAATCATAAGACCAAATAAACTTTTTCTCCTCCAAACTGTTGTCAGATGTTTTAGTCACAGTGATGAAAAGCTGTCTAACATAACCACATTCCCAGAAGCCTATGATGTTTAAAGCCATTCTGAGAAAAGAAAGGAAAACAAAACTCTTTATGTCTAGTAGAAAAAAATTAGCAAAAATGACTTTCCTCTAGCCAGTGGTGATTACATTTTCAGCCAGTGAATCCTCTCTAATTATTGGATGACATTTTAGTTGAAACTCTATAGAGATTTTTACTTTTCATGATGCCAGTTGGGAATGTTCAGATCATTATATTTATGAGATTATTCCATTAAATTAAGTTTTCACCCAGGTGAAACAAGAGAGGAGGATATTTTTAAAGCCTACCTATATTGGTTTTGCAGAACTGCTCGGGGAGAGCTTCTCATGCTGGGAAGTTGAATAACATCATTTCTGCCTACTGGGGCTCCCTTACTCATTTATTTACCATCTTTTAAAACTGTATCTTAATTTAAAAGCTGTCATTACAAACTGTAAAACAAGATAAATAAATAAAGCCATCAACAGATATTGCCAAACACAGCAGAACATTCAAAGCCCTGTGTAAAATAAATAGAAACAGGGAAGTCCACACGACACTAGCCTGAGTTCATTATTCTTAGAGCTATTGAAAAAAATCAATATAAATCACTTGTATTCATGGTAAGTCTACATGTATTGTATTTAGTACTTACCAGAGCAAAGCTCCATGGTCTAACTGAATTGCTTTTACATTTGATTTTAGCCTCTGATTGCCAAAAACACCCCCCCGCAAAATATCCCCCTCCTAAAACATCTATAATCTATCTTCTAGGTGTCTGTAAATTAGCTTTTAGCTGCCTCTTCTCTTAAACAGTAGGTACCAAAGTAATTTGTTATAAAATAGAAAGTTGTGCCTTCAAAATTATGACTTTTGGCTTCTGTAGTTTTATAAGCCCACTATGCCCAACTCCTGAGACTGTGCTTTGCCAAGGAAACCTCAGTTCAAAACTGTCAATGCTTTTAGGTCATCTGTGCACAAAAATCATGGTCTTTCCCTGGTGTGCATTTAATATCTGTTACTAAGAGATTTAGAAATTACCTAGCTTGTCTTTTCCAAGCACTAGTGAGAGCTAGTGTTTCTACTTTACCTTTTAAGAAAGACAAACTCAGAGGTGAGCAAGACTATGTTAAGTCCATTCTCTTTTGTTGTCTGCTTTCTACCTCTGTAAGAGGGAGAAAGAACCAATTTTCAGGAATGCATTTTGTGGAACACTGGAGTTTCATTTATTAAGACTACATATAGCTCTTGGTGCTGTAACATATTTTACTATCATCTATTGGTAATTAGTTATTTAATTAGATTCTGAGGATACAAAAGTGTTTTCACTGGGGATGCTCTGCTTCTCAAATGATTATTCCTGAAAAGATGACATTAGAAACAGAAATCACATTGAGTTTTTTAATTCTTATCTGAGCCAGAAAAATAAAAACCTCTTTAAAATAACAATGATTTATTTCTATAGCCTATGATCACTTCTAGTGATCTGAAAAGTGAGACAGAATGGCAACCCTTGATAATTTGGGTTATTAAAGTATTCATTTTTCCCAGTCCACAAATTGAATCTAAGGCCCATTTTTGTTGCTTTTCATTTTATTTAAATCAAAAAAAAGTTTTAGGACTCCATGTCCCATCTGTCCCTTTGCTTTTAAAGTAGAAATCTAGATAAACTCTTTTTAAGCATGACCATATTTGGTTTTTCCAAAATTACTTTTCCACATTTCACAAGTAGAAAAACTGAGACCAATCCTGAACCTCATAGTCATTCGGGTGTTAAAGGGGGGCTACAATTTTAATCCCTGGGTGCCAGTTTATTAGTAAATGAACATGGTTTTTCCTATACAAAGAAAATGTGCTGGTATCCTAATAAGGATTATGATTATCTGCCTACCTTTATGTTAACTTATTGTGTTGTATTAATTTAATTTGTAGGTGATTGGGATAGGAGGAATTTACACAAGAAGTAACTGTAACTGTGCTGGATAAGATCTAGATAATTTCTATGTATATTCAATATAAAAAGGGACCACGATTTCCTGCTTTTTTTGTATACAAAATCATGGTCTTTCTCTGTTATGCATTTAATATCTATTACTAAGATATTTAGAAATTACCTAGCCCAAATGAGAAATAGTCAGATTAACCTATGGGCACACATGAGTTCAAATAGATATCAGGTTGCCTATGTTGCTGTCTATTTTGGTTTCTTTTCCTATTTTTTATTTTTGAAATTCAACTACTGGTGTTATTCTGGGGGTCAGAGGTATTTGAAATACAGGGTAGGTTAGTCTGTCCCCTGTCTGTCATGAAATTAAAAAAAAAAAAGGATAGTTCTAGATTTTAATATACCTTCACTAAAGCACATCCCACCTGGCCAGGTTGTTTTTCAGTACCAACAATGGTTTATTGTTTACCTTCTATATGACAGATAATCAATGCTGAATGGATAATCCCTTACTTAGTTTTTAATTAATTAATTTATCTTTTGCCATTTTATAACTTTGATGACTTTTGGTTAGTTCTCATTCACATTAATTGCCTATAGATTTTTAAAGTTTAATTGTCTCTTATATCTTTAGTCTAGGTGGCCTTGTTGGCTCTGGTATCAATGCACATATCTATACTCCTCTTTTCTTTTGTGGAAATTTTTGGAATGTCTTTGGCACGATTCTTGAAGTCTACTCCATGGATGTGCCTGTGAATGCTGATGGTGTATTTCTGGCACAATGGCCCTTTTCTGTGCCCTTCTTTGTGGGAACCAATCTGCCAGACCAAAGATGGAAAAGAGGAACACAGGATAACTTGTGAGAGGGCTCCCTTAACTACATTGTGATTAGCAGGCATCACCTACTGTTCCCTGTTAGTAGAAGTTGGGTGGACTTTTAATCATTCACTTGAGTTTATTCACCAAAGGATTTTGGCTTGAATCTTTCCTTGGAGGTGTTGGAGAGATGGCTTGATCAACTCAGTGTCCTCGGAGTCATGGGAAGTGAAGTAATCATACCAATTGTAAGAAGTTATTCTAATCAACAGGCTGTATTTCCTTAGAAATGTACATTTGTTTCTGCCACTTTAACCTTCTGGCACAGAAGAACAGCTGTGAGCCTGGTGCAGAACAGACCTGGGTGTGAACCTCGGTGTTGCTGTTGTCTAGCCAACTGACCTTAGACAAGAGTTCCATAAACTTTCTGAGCCTTAGTTTTCTTACCTCTAAATGAAGATATGATGCTTTTTTTCTATAGGCATTTGTAATAATTAGTTAACCTATATTAAGTTCAATGTCTGTTCCACTATAACAGCTCAGCATAGGGGGCTATAAATTTTTCAATGTTGTTATCCCCTTCTTCAATTTTGAGGTCCTTAAATATAGAAACCACATATGTAATTTCTTTTTCTTTCCAAGAGGTTAGTAGGTCAGGAACAGAATGAGAACCAAATACATGTTTCGTTAACAAATGAAGTTAATCATCCAGAAGAATTGTAGCCAGGCTTGGCTTAAGAACACACAAGAGGCAAGGTTTTTGAGGCTTACTCTATGGTGGCTGTTTCTGTTTTTATTTGTTGTTTGGAGATTTTTACAGAAAGAGAATCAACCACTCATAACGTGTGTATACACACACACACACACACACACAAATATATATATTTATATGTATATTTTGGTACTCTGTTGAGTCACAGAATAAGAAAGAAGACATATTAAGTTTTACCAGTATCACAAACTCTTAAAATGATGATATGGTGTACACTGCAAAATGGGGATTTAAGGTGTGCCATGTTTTGTTTTTAGAGTATCAAAACTTATAAAGAAAAAAATGGGTGGTGCGAAGTTTCATTTTCCAGTAGATGTAATGGAAGAAAATTGTACTTCACTTTTTTGTATCACCTTCTGGCATTCTCAGGGGGTAAAACTGGCCTGGAGGATGAAGTAATTTGCTCTCGTATGTCGCTAGACACTGAGGCTGTATATGAATGGTCACACAGGGAAAGTGAAACACATATTTGAGTGCAAAGGTAACATTAATGCTTTCTCAGGTTCTTGAGTAATGAATCTATTATTTTTGTTTTGCAGTGGACAAATGGTCTCAGGGATAGTCAGCATGCCACCATTTTGTCAAGGGAAAAGTCAAGCATAATTAGTTTTATTTTGTGTGGTGGCAGATCCTTTCTGTGAAAGCAAGAGAGGGGTTGGGTACTTAAGATCAGTTTCTCTAAAATAGCTAATTAAACCTAGGAAGCTAATCAACAAGACAGTGGGAATTTTAAGAAGCTAATCAACAAGAACTTCAGAATCCTATCAGGCTGCTTTCTCTGAATAGGTAACATCACCAACCATGGGAATTTTTCTGGAATCCAGCTTTGGTACATTATGTGGCTAAATGATGTATTCTGACTTCATGGATAGTGGGTGAAGTCATGCCAGACTTTATTGGCATGGACACTTCTCTTCCTAAAAGACTCTTCCCTCTCTGGAAGTTAGTGTACCATGTAGTGCTGGATTCTGGTGGTTGCTACAAAGTCCCAGAAAGACACACTTGTGGTTCCTACTATAGGACTTGGCTCTGGGAAGGCCCGAGGCCTCAGTCATGGCCAGAATACCACCTAGCCAATAACCTGACTCCACAACTCCACTATTAGGTGGAAAACCAGCAGGTAACCGCAACCTCACGGATACTGATAACACTGTGGACTCCATAAGGGGTGCAGAGGACGAGCTTTGGCAAGGGAGCTTCTTGTCCATGGGATTTGGAGAGATGACAGCATAATCACATAGACATGGGAGTTGACTTCTTCATTAGCAGCCCAGCCCTTATGTTCTCCTAAGAGGGTTCTTATAATATTCAAGGCAGAAACTCTGGTTTGAAGACAATGAAAGGGGCAAAGGTTTATTGAATGCTTTTAAGGGGTGGGTACTTGAACTGGGCTAGGTACTTGTATGCATCTGAGGAGGAGGTCTCGGACAGCTAAGTTGGAAGGACAGCATATGAACCTGAGTGGTTTCAGGTACCTCTGTAGATATGGCTATTCACAATTTTCATATACATCATGAGGTATTGGCTTATGTGAGCAATGTCGTGACCTACACAGGTTTAAAAGGCAAAATTCATTCATGCATTGACTGTGAAAGATGGTCTGCAGCTAAGATTTCACCAACAATGTTTTATTGAGAGATTTATCTCTTGCTTCACATTATTCAGGTGTCAATGGCCAAAGGCTCTCATATAAAACAAAGTGACTTGAAAGAACAATGATTCAGGGAAATTTGTGGATGTGGTTCTAATTCTGCCCTGTCATGTGCTTTCTCCACTTGTTTCCATCTCAGATGAGGAAAATAAATAAGAATTCCATGAGAGAGGAAGGATATGTAGGATGCAAGAACACTTCATGGTTCTTTTTTTCCTCCCTGCTATAAAATGGGGAAAATGAAAATATTCACCCTTGTGTGTGATGAGTATTAGAGACATAATGCATGCCATGGGCCTAGCATAATGCTTGAAATATTTAGTGTTCAGTCAATGACAACCATTTAAATTTTTTTTGAAAGGTGATCATAAACTTTGGAGACTGATAACTGTGGCTCCAGTCCCAGGCTTACTGCTCACTGGTCCTATGACCCTAGAAAGTTACTTTGTAAGCATTGGTTTTCTAATCTATAACATGGGAATAAGATCAGTACATATCTCACAGACATATGACAAGTGTTGCATAGATAACAATTCATTAACTGGGGCTGGGGATGTGGCTCAAGCTGTAGCGCGCTTGCCTGGCATGCGTGTGGCCTGGGTTCGATCTTCAGCACCACATACAAAGATGTTGTGTCTGCTGAAAACTAAAAATTAAATATTAAAATTTTCTCTCTCTCTCTTTAAAAAAATTCATTAACTAATGGAAACAATAATAAAATTACACATTGGAGTTGTAAGGGTTAAAGAGGGGTTGGCCTATAATAAGCACTCATACCATTAACTGTTATTAGAAATTAGATCCACAAACCACCTGCTTACCCTGGGAGTGGCTATTGAAGGAGGGTATGTCTGGCAGGGCCATCATGATGATTTCTGTAGCAATTAGCATTCATCTCTATGAATATGAGTAACATAGGATCTGGTAGTATGAGTCTTTTCATTGCTAGTTTGATCACAGAGACACACCTTCTTTGTGACCATAAGGGCATTGGTTGACCTCCCTGTGCCTTAAGGCATGTAGACATATGCCTTTTGCCTAGCTTCAAAAGCTCATCACTTACATGGCCCTTTTGAAGTTGGGCGTATATTCAACAGAGTGCACAGTGTGGCCAGAGGCAAATCTGGCTCTTTGTTTAAAAAAAGAAAAAAGGCCAAGGTAGCATATTGGTTGCTGATCACATGAACTCAAGAAAGCCCTCCTGAGTCTGTGTTTATCTGTAAACCTATGTGTGCTTCCAGGTATATATGTATATGTATAAATTATGTGCATATGTGTATGTACATATGCATCATATGTAAAAATATGTATAAAACACATGTACACAAATGTATGTTCATGTAAACTATTCATTAAATGAATTTAACAAAGTCTTTCTAATTTTATAGTTGTCAAGATTAGCATATATATTTGAAAATGCAAAACATAATGTCATAAAATTATTTTGTGATATTTTCTAAATAAAAGAAAGATTATTCTAAAATGATTTAAGTCTTTGGAGCACAATCCTTTATGACCTTGAACAGCTAATTAAAGCTTTATGCATATACAAACAAAGTGAAAGGCAGAACTGAATATCCTGTATCATGGAAATCTAAATCCATCCCTCCACCTCTCACACAACGGAAAGTACTGTAGCAAAAGTGAATTTTAGGACAATGAGTTTTAGATTTTTTCAAGTAATGCTCATATTGTCCTATTAGAGAAGGTTCCAAAGTTTTCTTTTCTCTTTATATCTTTTGAAAAGAGGAAGAGTAAAGAAACACCTATTCTTTTGGTATGCAGAAGCATAATGAGATTGTTCTTTACTGGAATAGTAAAGAGACACTTTGTTACTGTAGTTTCAGCCTGATTTTGGCCTTAAATTTAGATAATGTGTGTGCCCAGCAAGCAGCTATTTATACAGGTGTGAAAGAGTACCTAGACCTAACCTACACACTTGAAACAACATTTTCTAGTTATCCATGTATCAGCCACTTACAGTAATCATTTTAATGTAAGGGTATTGAAAGCAATACTGTATTTTCAGAATGTGCATAATATTTATTTAGCCCCTTATGGAAGAAGTGGGAACTGCTTGCAGACTTCACTACCCAGAGGTTCCAGCAGAGGAACATTCCCTCATAACAGGGCTGTGAAAGACAAACTGCCCCTGTAATTTACTGAAGTTCAGCTTTAGAACAAGCTGTTTCTTTTATGTACAAAGCTAGCAATTCACAAGTCCCAGCTGAAATGTATTTTTTTGTTGTTGTTGTTGTTGTTGTTGGAAGGTCTCAACGATATGGCATTTGGAAATTTCTTAATTAGATTTAAGATTTTAGTTGTACAGTGGTTTCTCTTTGTAACCAGAACACATTTATTTGGCAGTTGCTTTATTTAGTGATGCTGATTTCACACTGTGAATAACCAACAAAAACTCTAATATGCCAGCACTCCGATAGCTTTTTTCTTTTTGAAAACAGAAAGCAAAGAAATCAGAGGAGATTTATGGAGAGTGGCCCACGTTGAAACCTATTTGGAGGCACCTTTCCTATTTGCACTGCTAAACATCTTTGTGTTTTATTTTAAATGAAGGAATACATAGACGGATAGCTCCAAGTTTGAAACACATATTAGAATATGTTTCTATAAAAACACTTTACACAATCAGCATTCGTAGAGGGCTGCCAGCTCTGGAAGACTTGCATGCCCATGGGTCATCCCTGGGGGCCAGGCTGTATATAAATACCAACTGCCAGTTCACAGTTTGTGCAAATATAAAGTCTGTTAGGCCAAGATAACATGTATATAGTGTGACATGGCAGTGCCTAGCTATGGTATGTGCAAACTGCAGTATATTTAATACTTGACATTTTTTACTTCTCACAAAAGCAGCATGTTATTTTCAGACATATTGGTAAAAGAACAATCACTATAAGATACATGCAGTAAAAGAAACTGAACAATACTACTCATGATGATCCAGAAGACTATGTAGAGAAGAAAGAACTAAATGAAATGTGCATAACTTGAACATCCTTTTATTTCTTGAAGCATTAATGAGGATGGAAGAGAACTTTGGCTTCAAGGTTTAGGTTCATAGTAAGTGCTCAAATATTTGTGGGAAAAATTGGCAAGTCCTGTTGCTTCTAATTTCTTTGACTTAAATCTGTCTCACTCTCTTTCTTCATGGCCCACTGACGATAATTCAATCTATGCATTACTTTTTTGGATGGTGATTAAAATATACTTCCTGTTGGTTTTCTTTAATCTACAGTCTCTGTACTTCAATGTTTTCTACCCTGTTCCATTGCTCACAGCTGTATTTGGTTTCATCCCTTCTCTGCCTTGGTAGGTCAGCCCCACCACATTTCCAACTCATAGTCACCCTCAGAGGCACGATGTAAAACCTGTGTTTTCCAGATGGATGTCTTCCTTCCCCTAAAAGCCACCTCTCCTGCCTGGATTTTCAAAGGCACTTCACACATATCTCATCTTTCTCTTTTGTAATACAATTGTTTACATGAAGGTCTTATACTTTCCCCTCCACTGCAATTTCTTTAAGAGTTCATGGTTTATGTATCTTTGGGACCCACATAAAATTTATTTATAAGGCTCTAGTCCACAGGGTTAGTTTATTGTTCCTCTATACTCTCATTCCATCCTGTGCTTCTGATTTATTCCTTTTATCATAGTTGAAATTATATGAATAATTGAGTAACATGTTTTTAGTGCTGTCTTCCTTTCTGGAATGTAAGCTCCACGAGGGTTTATGTTACAGTCAGATGCTCAGTCACTAGTGAGTGTCTGGCCTTTCATAGGAATTCAATATGTAAGTGTAGAGGGGCTGGAGTTGTAGCTCAGCGCTAGAGTGCTTGCCTCATATGTATGAGGCACTGGGTTTGATTCCTGGCATCAATAAATAAAATAAAGTTTCATCAACAATTAAAATTATTAAAAAAGAAATATGTGTGTGTGTGTGTGTGTGTGTGTGTGTGTGTGTGTGTGTGTGTAGAGATAGATAGTCAAATAGACAGGAAAACTACGGACAACACACACACACACACATACACACACATCTACAACTTTATGAGGTCATACTTCTCTCCTCTCCAGAAGACCATGGTCCAGAGAGCAAGGATGGAGAGGTTTTTTTTTTTATCATAATTGTACTTAATTTTCGTATCCAGTTCATGTGAGGTAGACATCTTTCTAATAGTTTTCTTATGGTACAATTGATCACACTATTTGTAGGACAGTTCCCTGAGTGGCTTTGGACTGATTGTTCTTCTCCATTTCTTGCTTGTGGTTTTTAATAATAACTCCAGAATGTATTGGGCATGTGATACCTGAAGATAAGGAGAAATTGTCTGAGACAGCTTAATTCTTGCTCCTGTCCCTCCTAGGGAGAACAGCCATTGTCTGTTATAGCAATTGTCCTGGGCTGATATTTGTTCTTCTCTATCCTGGAAGCAGGATGCCTTTCATAGCTTAGCTCAGTGAGTCATGTGGCTCATGAGGGGCACGACCCTGGACAGGTTGCCTTCCTGGGTTCCTTACCTCTGGTGTGAGCAAAATTCTGTTTTGTTATACTATTAAACTTTTCAAGTTGTTTGTTATAGCAATTGTCCCAGACTGATATGTATTTTTTTCTTAAATGTAATATTATTCAACCTTAAAAAGAAGGAAATCTGTAATCTTTGACAGCATGGATGGACCTTGAGGACATTATGCTAAGTGCAATAAACTAATTACAATAGAACAAATACTGCATGACTCACTAATATGGGATATCTAAAATGTGAAGCTTATAGAAACAGAGAATAGAATGGTAGTTTCAGGGGCAGAGGAAAGGATGATATTGGTAGTTTCTGATCAAAAGGCATAAGTTTCAGTTATGCAAAGTGAATAAGATTTAGAAATCTGCTTTGCAATGTAGTCCTATAGTTAACAAGGGTAGAACTCAGGTTAAATGTTCCACAGTTTCCAAAATCTCTCAAACTTGTTTAGCATATTACCCATTTAAATCCCCTTATGATCCACTCATTTCCTAACCACCTGTTACCTACATTCCCAATGATATAATCAGGCTAAAAATACAAAAAATAGCAATAACAGCAAAAGCAGAGGTATACTTTTTCCCCAGTAGAGCACATTTTTCTCACATTTTAATTCCCTGCATATGATATTTACCCAGCCTAAAATGCCCTTTCTTTTCATTGTCTGTTTGACACAATTTTATTTTCTTAATAAGACCCAATTAAATAATCACCTTTTCTTTCATTCCTAACCTTCCATACTGAGTTAATTGCTCTCTCCTCTGTACTCTGATGGTACTTTGAATATAACTCTCTTGTAGTGTTTATTCCTTTGGATTTCTCTGCATGTTTCCCAATCGGCTATGGGATTCTAGAGGGCAAAAATAGGTCTTATTTATCTTCAGATACACCATGCCTACTTTGGTGAGCAGCAACAAAGAAAGAACTAAAAAAATGTTTGTTGGAATACTTTTAATTACCATATAATTCTCTATCAAAGGAAAATGTGGCTTTATCTTCCACTTTGGGACTTGCTTAGCAGGAATGCATAACTCTTACCCACCTTGCAATCACTACAATAAGAAAGAATAATCTGTTTGGATAATAATAATAATTACTTACATTGAATGAATGCTTATTATGTGCTTAGCAATGTGCTAAATTCATTACTCACTTCATCTTGTTTAATCCTTGAAATGACTCTATAAAGTCGATATCATAATTATACACATTTTAAAGTAATACATTAAGTTTGTATGCAGTTAGGAACAAAGTACAGCTGTGAGAAAAGTAGCCTCCAACAGGAGCTACTGAGAAAGGCACGATTGAATTTGTCCCCAAAGGTGACACACCATTTGAGAATTTCCTAAGGTCTTTCTTGGTTACTACAGATTTAATTGTTTATAAAAAAAAATACAGACAGAAGATAATATGAAACTTAAAAAATTTCATTCAAAATTATTTTAAGATAAAGTTTTTTGCCTTCCCTAGGTATTCATGAATCACTCCCAATATCACCAAAGATTTTTATGCACCCAGCAGCATAAATCTCTAAGCAAAACATCATTTGCTTTAAGAGAATTCAGAAAAAGCAAGCATGTTTTGCTTTGGGAATTTGAGTAATTTAGAAACTCTTGATCTTAGCAATTCAGAGTAGAATTCAAAGTGAAGAAATAGTAAACTATCAGATAAGAGTGGAAGACCATTGAACACACACAGGGTACAATTTCAGACACTATTCATTGGTGAGCTGGTTTTTGTGTCTAAATACTGCCTGAATTGAAATCACATCAAAAGGGCTAGTGAATACATAGTAAATAACATGTATTTTGTAATAACCAAAGCCAAAGAAATGGAACCCTTTAAGTCATTCAATGGAACAGGAAACAAACATTTGCCAGAAACATAATAAGATATTACTTGCATTAGTCCAGAGAGTTGAGGGGACAGTTCTTTGATCCAGAAATTTATAGTTGAGCTGGGAAAAAGCAAATATGTCTGTTATATACTGTTGGATTATTTTTAAAATCACTTCTTTATTATGTGATTCTCCTGTTCAAAAAATTCTAGTGTTTCCCTTGCCTGTAGCATGGAACTTCTTGATCTGGTCTTCTTGCCTCCCCCTGCCCCATTATCTCTAGACCTCTCTCACTCTCTATGAGTGATTACTCCTGCCAAATCATTTTGCCAACAATAGCCAAACTCATTTTAGACTTCCTCTCTCAAACAGTTCCTCAATGCAAATACCATTTTCTCCTGGAAAATCTCCCCTAATCAAATCTTTTAAAAATGCTTGGGATCTTAGCCTATATATAGACTCTATTGTGTGCTTAGTTGCCACTTTTCACTATTATGTTTTTTCATCTCTAGAGGCATTATCTAATCTTCCTAATTAGATTTCAAGATTGTGAACTTTAGGACCTGCATCTTTGATGTACCAGAATCCCTCGCAGTAAAAGAGAAGGGAAACTATATTTACTAAGTTCCTGCTATGTGCCAGAAACTATGCTAGATTCTTCATATATATGATCTGACTTAGTTCTCACAACTCTGAGTTATAAATTTTTTTAGAATGTGTTTTAATTTTTTTTTAATTTATATATGACAACGGAATGCATTGCAATTCTTATTGCACATATAGAGCACAATTTTTCATATCTCTGGTTGTATACAAAGTATATTCACACCAATTTGTGTCTTCATACTTGTACTTTGGATAATAATGACCATCACATTCCACCATCATCTCTAACCCCATGCCCCCTCTCTTCCTTTCCAACCCCTCAGCACTATCTAGAGTTTATCCATTCCTCCCTTGTTCCTTCTCCCTACCCCACTATGAATTAGCCTCCTTATATCAGAGAAAACATTTGGTCTTTTGGTATTGGCTAATTTCACTTAGCATTATCTTCTTTAATTCTATCCATTTACCTGCAAATGCCATGATTTTATTCTCTTTTATTGCTGAGTAATATTCCATTGTGTATACATGCCATTTTTTTTATCCATTTATTTATTGAAGGGCATCTAGGTTGGTTCCACAGTTTAGCTATTGTGAATTGTATGGCTATTAACATTAATGTGGCTGCGTCCCTGTAGTATGCTCTTTTTAAGTCCTTTGGGTATAGACTGAGGAGAGGGATAGCTGGGTCAAATGGTGGTTCCATTCTCAATTTTCCAAGAAATCTCCATACTGCTTTCCATATTGGTGGCACCAATTTGCAGTCCCACCAGCAGTGTATGAGTGTACCTTTTCCCCCACATCCTCACCAACACTTATTGTTGTTTGTCTTCATAATAGCTGCCATCCTGACTAGAGTGAGATGAAATCTTAGAGTAGTTTTGATTTGCATTTCTCTAATTGCTAGAGATGATGAGCTATGAATTATTATCACCATTTCAGAGATGTGAAAACCAGGGTTAGATTAGAGCTTGGGTATATTTCTCAATATTATGTAGCTAGTAATTGAGCTGATATTCTAGCTTAGTCCTGTCTGACTCCAAAGTTCCTAGTTTTCCCAATTTACTTTACATATGTTAGATTCTTACTGTTAACAGCAATTCTTATGCATCCATCATTCCACTCAGTATATTTTAAATAATATTTTGTGTTTCTCAGATATTTATAGTATACTGCTGTTATTTTCCCAAGTAGATTAATAACCTTTGTAGAGAGGACCATGTCCCATGCTGTATTTTGATATATGCATATTATTCTGCATATGAAAAACCTTTAATATATACCTGTAGAGTGTTGACCTATGGTGGTTTTTGAAACTGAGTTGTAACAGAGTCTCCTTGACCTTCAAATGTCCTATTAACCTCAATTATCCTTACCCAGCTTACTTTTATTTTGCCATTCCCTGTTTAAAATAAAATGTCTAGAAAGTAATGTTATAGGACAATTGAAATAGATCTACATTTCTTGGCAAAGAGCTTCTAAGAAAATCTAGTCAATAGGAAATAAAACTTTATAGTGAAGGAAGGAAGAGTCTTGAATATATATTATGTAGATTTTTTTCTAAAGTATCTTATAGTGCTTGTATATTGGTCAATGATAATTACATTAACATGGCTTCCACGTTAACATATTCCAAATATACTGTTGAAATCAACTCAAATTTGCAATCTACAGATTCACTCTAGTTTAGACCAATATTCAAATTTATCCTGCACTTCAATTATATTTCTTATTTTTGACTCTTTTGGACTGGAGCTGGATAAGGATATTGTGAGACCTAACAGTATTAGAGGCTTTACTTTGAAGTTTCTGGGCAGGCTAAAGTCCCTGGAGAGTGGTGGGTGAGTCAGAGTGGAAGGCAGCAATGGGAAAGTTCACTGTGACAGGTCAGCAGTTGCTCTAAGTTATATACAGGCATTTCCCCACCCTCCACTCAAAAGACAAGAGACGTGGAATGGAGCTGCTGCCATTCCCAGGGCCAGCAGTTCAGTATTTGTAATTCCATGGTACTTTTTTTGAGGACCTCCAAGGGCTGCACATATGCACAGTGATTTACTGTTTTTTATCATCCAATCTTAAGGACACCAATAAATTTTTGAGAGCTTGTCTATTTCCAAGGGTTGTAAAAATGATGATTCTATATTTATCTCAATATATAATTAACAATAATTTATAAGTAATGAGTTTCATGTTCTGAAGACAAATTACTGACTCGCCTTTCTTTTCTTTCATTTTTCTTTCTTCTTTTTTTTTGTATTAAATTCTGGCTGGGGGTAGGGATTCTGCATTGTGATTTTTGTGACACCCAATTTGGCATCTTATACTGTCACAATGAGCTCATGATTTCAGGTAAGAAATAAGCAGGAGCACATGAACCCTCAAGCAAAAGAGATGAAAATTTCATCCGAATGTCCTGAAGAATAAAAATGATGGAGATAAAAACAGAAAATATATGACATGGACAAAGTTGTTTCTAACTAGAACATTTTTCAAAGTTTTCTAGGGGCATCAATTGCTCTCTGAGCAAATCGTTTAGTACAGAATTCTAGTGAGAGCATTAGCAAATGATCCTCTTCTGCCTGCAATTAGATTAGTCATGCACTTGTAGGCTGGAATTTATGGTCATTTGTATTCCAGAAGAATCCTTTGTGCTTTTAAGAAAGAAAAATAAAGAAAACTACTAAAGCATGCACCAAAGATTGCAGATTTCTCTCTTTTTTTTAAATTGCTCTTTTAGTTTTAAAATCTTTATTTCATAAAAACAAAGGTAGATATAAACAGTAAAATAAATATTCTCAAACCCCAGGTTATTTGTTATTATTACCATCATGAATATCATAATCATTTGTCCTCTCCACATGCATATTTTATGAATTTATTTTCTAGGTTATCTAGAAGGGGGAACTATATAAATTTCTGTCTTCCAGGTACATATTATATATTATTATAATTATTAATATATTATTATTGTCTTCATCATCATATACATGATGATTATATGCAAGTCATTATTACATTTAAAAAATTAATTTAGGGCCTGCAGAAGGAAAGGTGTTATGTATGTTTTGAAACTGAAACTTGAAGAAGGTAACTGATTATATACCCTAGTGAACTGTGCATGATCTTGGCCTGTGTCTAATGGGAAGGATGGCTCGGAGATCTTATTGCAGCTGTCACATTGGACCAAACTGATAGGCGAAGTCTATGTGCAGACACTGCGATGGCCAGGGCTATTAATCCTGGATTTTGGTGGATGGAACTGTCATGTGTACGTCTTGCTTACTGATCTGACCAAACACTACTGTCTCAAGGATTCTTGAAGTCATTTTGTTGCTACAGTCATGGACATAGAATTTCATCTTTTATACAGGTGCTATTTTACTATATTGCTTTCTCTTTTTTAATATATAAATCTCAGTTTTTAGCAAGTGATTAAATCTCAGCTTGAGATACCTCAAATAAAGTTGGACAAATTGTCCAAGTCTATGTGGGATGTCATCTAGCTAGGAAAGCAATGCTATCTTAATCAGTCAGTTGACTCTTACTATTGGAAAGAGTTGGAAAATATATATCAATATGGGATTATACAAGAATACATGTACAAAGTTCAGAAGCAGCACTGAGAAAGAAGAAAGAGTCTATGTTTGAAGCATATTTATATGTTAGATGAGAATTATCATAATGAAAGATGTTATATGAGAATAAAAATATTTGGGGCTTAATTAAAGTTGCTACAAATCTGACAAAGAAATATACTTTGCTATTATTCACTTTTGTTCTGAATTTTCTTAAAAAAATCACTCTGATGTTGAACCAGAGTTTCAAATGATTATATGGCTATTAATTAAAAAACTAAACATTTGCTTCAGTAATAAATAGTGTTGATTGCTGTATAAAAATATTTACTTTCATGTTAAAAGTTGATTTTATCTCTGTCAGTTATTAAGAACTATGAGTTGTTCATGTTTAGGAAATATATTCAGATATGAGAAATCCAGGCAAAATTTGGTGAGTAGGTCATACATTTGTACCTCTTGGATTTTGCCTTATACCATCCAGCAGTTGGGAGATAACTGGACGAATGAGAATAGTTGTTGACTAGTGTGTTCTGGGCACTGTCAAAAGTGACTTCCATCCTGCATGTAGTCCATGAGTCAACTGTATTAATACATCCTGGAGCTCATGAGAAAATCCCAATCTCTGGCCTCACTCCAGCTCTGTAAAATCAAAATCTGCATTGCAGCACATACTCCATGTTATACATGCATGCTATCGTTTGAGAAGCATCGGGTCCATGTTTCCCTTCTAATTCCTCACCATACTCCTACAGTTCAGAAGCTAAGTCATTGTGTGGGGTCACAAAGCTATCAGGGAGTGGAGCTGTTCTCTATACTGAGATATTGGTCGTGTTTCTATCACACAATTATACTCATCACTCATTCAAACCTTATTCTTTCTTAATCGTTGAGCTCAAATCCTACCACCTCTGCTAAATCATTCTTGATGCTTCCTGTACCAGGTAATCTTTTCCTATTTAAATAGGATATCTCACAGTACTTTGATTTTTTTTTCTGATTTTGCTTTATAACCCAGCTTTGTTTTTGCATCACTACTATTAGTATCCAAGAGGACAGAAACTATCTTTTTTTGGCTTGTAGAATCTATTGCACCTAGCATAGCAACTGCCATATAATATGTGCTTAATGGATGTTTGAATAAACTAACGATTGCTTTCACCCTTTAAATAAAGCCATTCTATTGTTCATTAGGACAAGTAAATCCAGTTTAGTATATTAACAGCTGCTAATTGCTTCAAGGTTATTACTGTCTGGCTTTCATTAATATTAATAATGATAATTCCTACCATGTGTATAGGATTTTATAACTTACAAAGCACTTCAACACCTAGGACATTTAATTCTCATTATAATCCTGTGGGTAAGGATTCTATCATCCCCATTTTACAGATACAGAAATTCATGCTTTTAGAATTAAGTGGACTGCAGTGTATTACAGGTAACAGAAACCTAGAGCTTCTGGTTCCAAGGGCTGTTTCCTTTCTGCTGTCTTTCTGAAGTAAAACATGTCTTGTATGAAGTCAAAATTTTTTTCTCAAATGGTGTTTGTGGTAGACACTCTCATGTAATAGCTATGCTGACCTTAGGGTGCTATTCCTCAAATGAAGACACTATAGTCAGAGCCATGACTAAGGAAAGTCTGGACTAAGTGATTTGTTAGTAAGGGGCTGGGAAGGATGCTGGAAAGATGGGTTCAGAAAGGAATCCAGATTTGGAATTCAGGCACCTGGTGGGGCAATGGTGCTATTGGTTAGAGGGACAGTCTCAGAAGATGATAACTTAGGGATGCAGACAGCTTGTGGATCACTAGGTTCTTCTTTCCCTGCTTTTATGGTTGTGGATACCTGGGTTGAGAGGCAGCATGGATCCCAAATGAGTATTGCTCATAAGCCATCTCATGAATGAGCATCAGACTTGGATGTTTTATACCACGGAGTCTATGGGGTTATTAGCTACTATGGTATAATTGGGGCCAATCTAACTCATAGGTACTGAGAACTCTCTACAGGAAATTCAGGTTTTTGATTTTACACTCTGTTCTCATTTCTTTCTTTCTCCTCCACATTATTGCGAATGAGTAGCACCTTGTCAGATTTATGAAAAGGCAGCTGGGAACTTTGCTGATTTCTTACACATCCAGGCTTAGAAGTGTGAAAGACTTTTCATCTAACTGTTGATAGCACAGAGTAGAACAATCTGGGATCTGAAGTTAGAAGTCCTGAGTAACAATCTTTGCTTTCTGTAGCTCTGTCTCAGGGCAAATCATTTAACTGGTATGAATTCAACTTATTAATTTATCAACAAGATTAGTAATATTAAGTAATTTATGTGGTTTTGAAGAGCCAATAATCTGCTGTAGATGATAGCAGTATATAAATTTTAATATGCTATTCAGGCAATGAAAGCAAAAATAGACAAATTGAATCACATCAAGCTGAAAAGCTTCTGCATATTTAAACAATTAATAAAGTCAAGAGACAACCTGCAGTTTGGGAGAAAATATTTGCAAACTGAACATCTGATAAACAATTGACAAAGAATATGAATAAACATTTCTCAAAAGAAGACATATAGTCAACAGATAAGAGATCCTGGCATTTTCCCCTATTATCAGAGAGATGCAAATTAAAAGCCCAATAAAATATCCACTCACATCTGTTAGAATGGCTACTATCAAAAAGATGAAAGATAAGTGTTGGTGAGGTTGTGGAAAAAGGGAATCCTTGAACATCGTTGGTGGTATTGTACATTAGTACAGCCCTTTTGGACATAGTATGGAAGTTCCTTTAAAAACTAAAAGAATAATTATCATATGATCAAGCAATTCCACACTTGAATATACATCCAAAGGAATTGAAATTAGTACATTGAAGGGATGTTTGTACTCTTATGTTCAAGAAAAAGATACAAGCTAAGTATTCATCAGTGGATGAATACATTTTAAGATCCATTCATTGTTTATGCACATCATGGAATACTATCAGACTTTAAAAAGTAGAAAAGCCTGTCATTTGTGACAACATAAATGGACCTAGAGAATATTATGCTAAGTGAAATAAGCCAGGTACACAGAAACAGATGTTACATGATCTCACTTATGTGTGAAATCTGAAAAGTTGAGGTTATAAAAGTAGAGAGTAGAATGGTGTTCGCCAAATGCAAATCAGAGACCCCAGGTAACTTGATCAGACCCAGTACAAATGAACTTTCTCTAAATGCACCATGGGTCTAAGTCCCTAGAGGCCAATATATTCCTTCTTTTAAAGTCTCATTTGGGTGTTTCCACAGAGAAATAAACTTACTTGTTCCCTTCACTGTTGGAGTACTGTATTATTCTGTGGGCTATGGGAAATTGTTTTGTGTCAATTTTTTTCTTTAGTTTATATATAGAACCTTATAAAAAACACATTGGCAATTAAATAATGAATTGGATCTAATTTATTATTTGTTGTTTTTGGCCCTTGAGTAATTATTTCTCACAAGCCTCCTCTCTTTCTGGTCCCTTTTCTGAATTTCTCCTCATACGCTGATTCTCCTTTGGTTTTCAAGGGTTTCAGCTCCCACCAAAGGCTAAGTCTTCCCTGTGTTCAGGGTCCCAATAGCTTTTTTCACTTCCCTTCTGTGATTAGTCTTTTCCTCTTTCCTGGATTGTTGTTTTTAAGATGTGCCCATATTCTCTTCCATACTTAAAAAAATTTTCTTGAATCTTACATCCCCACTCCTGGCATCATGCATTTCTTTTGTTAATTACAGCTGAACTTCCTAGTGACACTACCATCCACTCCTCATTTCCCATTCTCTCCCCAGCCAGGCTTCCTTCTGGTCCCACACATCATGAGAATGGCTTTTGTCAAGGTCACAATTGACCTCCATGATGCTAAATCCAATGGACATTTGTCTCTTTTCATCTCGTTCAATCTCTCATTAGCATTCAACACAGCTGGCTGCTCCCTTTTTCTCAAAACATTTTCTTCTGTTTCCAGTGTCACCCTCCTTCATATTCATGTTGCTTTTTTTCTTACCTCAGTGGCCATTCAGCTTCTGTCCCCTTTGCTGGCTTCTCCTATACTACGTAACTTGATTTGGGACTCCCTCTTTGCTCTACTCTCCACTGGGGATAATCAGCCAGTCCATGTTTTTGAACACAAGCTGCACAATCATGCCTCCCTGTTGTACAACTGTAGTTCTAGGGTCTCCCTTAATGTCCAGGCTAAGCATCTACCTTCCAACCTGGCATTGCCACTTGAATGTCTAATAATTTACTCAAAATTTCAATGTCATGTACAAAAAGATTTATCAAACCTACTTTTAACTCATAGTTTAAATTCAGAAGCCTAGTTGCATGTAATTGCTGGAGGACATTAGAAGCTAAAGGGGGAAGCATAGCTTCATTTCTCCCCTCCTCATGCAGCCGCGCCCTGCCGCTATGACTCTCTAGACAGCAGCCAAAGTGATCTTTTGAAACTACAAAATAGGTCATGTCTTCCTTGAAATGTTTCCATGCCATTTTGGTCTCAACTTAAATGTCACCTCCTTGCAAAGGCTTCCTTAACATCTAGTTTAAAGTAGCCCTTGAGTCACTCTATTATACTGTCCCATTTTATTGTCACATTACATTTACCAACAAGTGAGAGTTTTCTGTTTATTTGCAAGCTCCATGATATGGGAATAATATCTCTTTGTTCATTGCCTTAAGCTCATTGTGCTGTGTTGGACCCATACGATCTACTCAAAGAGTAACCAGTTAAAATGCAGAAGCATCTGTTTTAATACATCAGGACTATCTTTGGCTATGTCTAGCTATATAACACTATAAGTTTTAGAGATTTTATAGTTCATTTGAATAATTAGATCCATCTTTCCAAAAAGTAACTAGAATAATTTATTTGATTGCCTGCTAATTCACATCTGTGACATGATATTGTTTTTACATGGCAGTAACTTACTTAATGCATGTTACATGAAAGCCAGGCCATCTTTGTAATGCTCTTTATGATCATATATAATTTAGTATTCTTAAAAGAAAACATGTAACACTGCAGTGGTGAGAGTATTTATTTTTGTACAGGTTTTTAATGTCTTTCCTTTTCAATTGCTCTCCTAAATGTTTTGAGAGTACAACATTGGTTGTTCTAACCCAGATACATGTACCCAGATAATTTTTGGGCACATCAGAAATTATGGTCATCATCCCTGAGGCAGCTACTTGTTTGTAAATTCTCTTTTCCTCATTGTATAACCACTGAGCATCTAAAACCAGAAAGTGCAATTAAGGCAATCATGTGAACTAGACCGCATAGGACTTGAAGAGGCTTCTACACAAGTACACCTCTCAGCTCAGCTCCAAACCTAGACTCACACCATCCCATCTTAGTGTTTTCTTGCAGGCATGAAGGAGATAATATTTCTTTCCTTACTCTTAATATAGGCACGATCTTATGAAGTGACTGGCTATTTCCTTTCACCCTCAGGCCTGGTGTACAGGTGGCTTAATTGAGAGTGTTTCAAAGACGAATTCTGTACCAGCTCCATAGACACTTCATCTTCTGAGGCTTCAGCTAGAGACTCCTTTCCCATATAGTTACAGGTTTTAAAAAGAACACCAGTGAAGGCCACCTCAAACGCTGTTCTGAGCCACTGTGGATCAGCAGAGGGCACAGGTACAATGCATCTTTGTCTCCCCCCCCAGCTTCCAGCTAATAGCCCTGAGTGAAGTAGGTGGGCGTGCCTTTATGGTTCACTGCAGCTGCATTTGTCTGTGCCATATAAAAGCCATGCAGATGTCTGGCCCTTCTCATTGTTTTCAGAACCTTGACTCTCCTTACCGTTGTTCTCATCATCCAAATTTATTTAAGGATGAAACTATTAGAAACACAATTGGTGAATTAATGTCATAGGGACTGCTGCTGGCAGCTCATCAATTTTTGATATGCCACTCAGACAAATGAAACATAAGCCACCCAGAACAAGGGGACCTTTTGACACTTCAAAGGAAACCCCTATGGGTGGTTTCCTCTTGAAGCTACACTAAACTGGCTCGATCTCCTCAGCTGGAAGCTGCCAATGTCTCATTAACCCCTAAAAAGGCCCGGCATGAGCTTTTCTTTTCAGCTATAATTATGCCATGCACTCCTGTTAGGCTGCACTGAATCGCAACACTGTCACCAGCACATTATAAACATCCACCCTAATTGAAAAGCAGATTAGACTCTTGTGTTAATTAGCCAAAAAGCCCGCCCACTTGCATGCATTATGATTGCCTCTTAAATACTGAGGATGTTGAAATCCCTCAGAAAGACAAGGCAGACTTAATTGCAATAACCTGCAAATTAAGTTTAATTTACTTTAAATTTACCGGTTTAGCAGGCTCATTTGATGGTGTTAATGTTCTAGCAAATTAATTATCTGAATTAGTCATGCCTGGTGGAGTTTTGCAGCAGAATACATTGTACAGTGGCCTATTAATAACAGACAAACAGGACAGGATTAATGAGAAGATTATGCTTGAGTTCTTAAAAAAAAGAAAAGGATCTTGCATGAATTCAAATATAATCACCAAAGTGCAAATACAGACTCAGAATATAAACAAACTGAGATTTATTATACTCTCTGGCATGCCATCCAGGAGAAACAGTAAAACATGACTGGTGAAATATCAGACAGCAAGAGCACCATTCCCAGGTACTCCTGTGGATCTGTCCTTACCACAGTTTCCCATGAGCGCTTATGTGAGTGTCGAGATCGGGCAGCTGAATTCCTCACACAGACTGTGGGCCACAGACATGGAACCAGCATGTTAGTCAGAAATAGCTCCCTTGGTTAATTCTATTGCCCTTTTAGCAGTTCATAAAGCTTTTAGATGCTTTCCGGAACCTACTTATCACCATCTCTTTGGCCAGATCAGGATACAATTAACCATACATAATCTAAAATAATGATTTTCTGCTGTCTCTCTTCTCTTTGTCCCAGGAACAATCTTTTCAGGTTTATGCAGGAATTTTTTCAAGGGTTCATGGGGAGGGGGACTTAGGAGAATGGAATGCAATGGTTGGGAAAAATGGAGAGCATTAGCACTTTGGGGGAATATTCTAGATTCACCCCTTGGTGACCACAAGAAATGCATTCTCTTTGTATCCCCAGATCCTGAGGTCAAGGCTGAAAACATAGTAGGGGCTTCAAAACAGTTTAATATTTTGAATGGACGAAATGCAAAATTAGCTTAGCAACCAATTCAGAAGAATCACTCAACCTGGAGCAATTGTGTGATATCAGTCCTAACAAACATGGAATCTCTCTGAAATTCTCTGTCCCTGTTTTCATTGTTATAAATAGTTAGGCTCTCTCCATTTGGTTCAGAAGAGATACACACAGACTCTCTCCAGAATCCATGGCAGAAAGAAATAGCCTCTGGGTATCAAACTAATAATCTTTGACTGGCTCGAAGTGAATATGGCCACGCAGTGATTGACCTCAACATGCCAGATTATTGATTGGGTTGGAGATGCCGAAGCCATCATTTTCTTGGAGCAGTCACCCGCTTTTGTCTTGATCCTGTCCACAGCTGTCACACTGTGGTGAGCCATTGAGAGAGTCCACATTTGCATCCTTCATGCATTTATGCTTCTCTGCTTAAAATAAAAATGCCACCACTTGAAAGACTGAGTTGTTGATTCTGGTTTTTAAAAAATTATCTCATTAAAAGCCAAGGGTTTGTGTTTAGTTGAGAGCAGAGGGAGACATGCAGAATATGTAAAAGTGCTTTATGGGGGATATTTAATTTGGGGGGAAAATAATGAGAATAAAAATTGTTTCAATATGTTTTCTGTATTGTGTCAATATATCACACAGCTCCTTTCTGGAGTCACATTTGCTGTTAGGGTGGTTGGGATTTTTGTGGTTTTTGTTGTTGTTCTCTGTTGAATTACAATTTTCAGCAGTAAATGAAACTGGCACAAAAGCAGGTGTTATTAAAACTGGGCAGGAAAAGGACAATAACAACATAATTCCACTTTAAAGGCCGATATGTGTATGGTTGAAATGACTTTGGTTGGAACCCATAGGGAATAGAACATACACCATAAAGAAAATGGATTTCAGCAACACATAAACAAAAGGCAAATGACTAATATATTTACATATAACATGTGGTGTATTCATTGCACACCATGGTGACAGAATTGTTTATTTCATTTATAATTTATACAGAAAAACCTTATTAAATGTGTAACTAGTTTGCCAGATGATAATATACATAGGAGATTAGGCTTCCATTATAGAATATCATTAACAACAAAAGATGCTCTTTTGTGAGTTCATTTTTTTACCAGTCCTTTCTTTTCTGTAATGTATGCTCTGAACAGAATTCTGTCTTTCTTCAGTTATGGTGACACCGTGGTAAGAAGAAAGTGGCCGTGAATTTCTAGAGGAGAGGTATGTTCATTGGTCAAAATAAAGAGAACTCCCACCCTCTGGTGTTCCCAGAATATCAGTCTTTAGAACATGTGATGGATAATTGATGGTTCATATAAACTTCAAGGTAAGTTTAGAGATTCTAGAAAAATTCTTTTCTGGTACACAATAATCTGTCAAGAGCCAGCAATGCCAGAATTTAGGACCAGGTAGAGATTGCTTCAAAGACCCAAGAATCCCTTCAGTGTGTGTGGTACAGGGAATGGGTTTAATGTGCTATGTTCCATGGGCCATCGTATTAGATGCTTTGAGGCAATTCCAGACACGAAGACATAAATACATGTAGTGCAGGGTACAAGCAGCTTTAGAGATGATGCTCCTCAGGATATTAACTAGAAAGTATTTTTCCTTCCAATTTTATTGCATAAATATGGATTTATTGGTACCTGCTTCTCTCATAGGCACAGGACTAACTCTGTCCTCATTTCTTTCTTCTTCTTCTTCATTTTTGTTTGTTTTGTTTTGTTTTCTCCCAATACTAGAGATTGAATCCAGAGCCCTGTGCATGCTAGGCAAAGAACTCTGTCTCTGAGCTACAACACCAGCCTTCTGTCCTCATTTTTAGGATTAATTTTTGGAATAAGAAAAGAAAACTCATCTTTAGGATTGTCCTTCTTGCGGTGTTATTTGATGAGAATTAAACCATTTCAGAGTGTTTGTGGTGAGTTTCTCTCCAAGCTAGTGAGGGGTGCTTGTGTGTGGGTGGGTGGGTGGGGTTTGGGAGGGGGGATAAAATTGAGGTGGTGGAGAAATGCTTTTAAACAATAAAATGTATTTTACTTTCAAGCCTGGAGCTGTCAGGCTTCATTTCAAATAATCTATCCTGACAGTTCATAGCTACTCTTAAAAACTGGGTGAAGCTTTTGCAGTTGCAAACTAGTGTGATAAAACATGAAAATACTTTATTCAGGTAAAGTGGAAATAGCTGTTCAGTCTGGTTAAGTTACACAGAAACCTTTTCCTCTCTAAATTAATGTACTGTGCAAATATCCTGCCTGTGACACCCTAGCTGTCCACTTAATAAAAGTCTTTCCAGTGAGACCTGTGTCTTAGTGCATCAAAGCATTAGTGAATGTTCAGAACTTAAAGCCAGATAAACTTGAACATTCATACCAGGCATTGTGAGGAAGTGAATCTTAGTGCTGCCAATCATAAGTGGAAAAGGCAAAGAACATGTCAGTCTCTACTCTTTGCCTCAGACAAATGCAAAAAAAAAAAAAAAGTCTGTTTTTTGTTTTCATTTTATTTTTGTACATTTTTCCACTTACTAGTTTCATAATTATCCATATGTGGTAACTCAAAGCTGACCAATACTAATCAAACACAAAAGAGAAGGATGGTTAAAGAAAAAAAAAAAAACTGTAGCCATTTTATTGAAATCAATATTCATTCAGCTCCTTATGTACCACATCCTATACTAAAAACAGAGATACAAAAATGAACAAGGCATACTCAGTTCTTGACCTCACAAAGTTGCCATCTAGTGTGGTGGCTGTTGACTATCCATGAAAATGTTCACTGGAAACCAAATAGCTACCTGAATTCACAGCCAAATTGTAAGCTGGCAAATTCTGGAGGGTTGTTAGGTTGTCTTTGCTAGAGCATCAGGTAGGTGGATCACCCATCCTCTCCTTTGGGTAATTAGAGATCTTGTGTTTGGAGTTCTGCAAACTTGAAAACCAGAGTCATGGGCTGAATTGTGCCTTACCACCCCCATCTCCCATCCATATATTGAATTTCTAATTCCCAGTGTCTCATAATATAACTAAATTTGGAGATAAGTCCTTAAAGAGGTAATTGACTTAATGAGGTCTTCAAGGTGGCTCCTAATCTAATATGACTGGTGTCTTTCCTAGTAAAGATGAGGACACAGACATGCAAGGAGAAGTCTGTGTGAAACCACAAGGAGAAGGCATGCCAAGGAGGGAGAGACTTCTGAAGAACCCAACCCTGCTGATATCTTGGTCTTAGAATTCTGGCCTCTTCCAGACTGTGAAAAACCAAATTCAGTTGTTTAAGTCTGTAGTGCTTTCTTATAGCAGTTGTGGCAAACTAATATACAGAGCTAGGCTGAGCTAGGCTGAGCATCCTGTGGGGGATGTGCTATCTGGCCTCTGACATCTCTGCTCAGTCACAGAACAAATGATGACTATGGCAACTGCTTGAGAAAAGTTGAAGGAAGGGCGATCTGTTTTTTGGAGAATCACATGGTCCTCAAAGAGGCTACACATAAAATTAAATCATAAACAAACAATTGGTTTAGTTCCATTGTCCTGTAAAAGTCTGTCCTCCAGAACATTCTTTCTGGAAGAGTTGTGGAGAAAAGAATTCCAAGATCCAATATGTTTGGAAACACTACATCTCTCTTCTTAGTGATTTGCACAGACTATTAGCATGTGAAGAATGCTAAGTGATACTGTATTTCAGAGAGCTGTTTAGTTTTGTTAAATCTAGTATTTGCCAAGTGTTTTTATAAGAGAATTTGCTTTCCTATAATATCTCTTAAAATCCAGTATAATGAGTGTTCTATTGAAAATATTGCAGCAAATCCGCATCCATTAGCATTTGTGCCCCAGTCTGCATTGCTGCATGGGAGTCAAATTTTATTTTATTAATAAAGTACTAACACTATTATTAGTCCATGAAAGTGTTGGCCTAAGTGACTCTCAAATAAACTGATGACATATGCTGTTCCCTCTGGCCAGACTGTGCTACCCAAACTTGTACTCTTGGTCATATTTCAAAGTCCTTCTCAAGTTTCACCCTCTTCATGCAGCTTCTCCTCATTTTTTCTCCTCAATATAAGCCATAATGGATCACACTCTTTTCTGGATTGCATTCTGGCACATGCAGTACTTTGTACAATAGTTATTTAATTACATCTCATTTTCTCCTCTTAGATTGGGAGATTCTGGAGAACATGAAGTATATCACACCAATCTTTCATCTTTGGTGAGAGCAGAATGACTGACAGGTGGTGAGTATTCAGTGAAGGGTGGCACAATAAATCAGGGCCTGGTTTCGTGACCAAGCCAATGGTGCTATATTCCTAAGCCATGCCACATCCTCTACTTTTTAAATCATAGTAAAGTTGTACAACAGAAGTTTCTTTTCAGTAGAATTTTCTAGGGGAAAAATACCAACTCCTTCAAAATGCTGAAATCAGAAAACAATAATGTACATCCCTTGAAGGTAGTGAAGATCATTTTTTGAAGAATAACATCTATTTATTACACAACTACTATGTGCCAGGCTTGTGCTGAATGCTTTGCATACACTATTTCTGTGTATACTCTTTAATGACTGCTCTGTGTTAGCTTTATTCCCAAACAAAAGCACACACACTATTGAAAACACAAACAGCTGAAATTCTTGCAAGGGAAGTTGTGAGAAAGACACAACTTTCTGTGGCCCAGCTTTTTACTCTCCAACTATATGACCAATCCATATGTGAGACTTCCCAGGTTACCAAGATGCATACACCACTCAGAGAAGCAGAGGATGAAAGAGAACTTGGCTATTCTAGTATTTGCCTGTAGAAAAGAAAGATTCACTTATCTGGGAGAAAGAAATAACAGTTCCTCATTCATTCATCTCTACTCATTGATTTCTTTATTCCATTATTAGACAAAGATGAAAAAGACACATTCTGCAGCCTTTGTAAGGATAAGACAGGAAGTTACTAATCAATACTCCTCAATTCCTTCCTTCCTCTCACTTCCAGCATCTAAACTATTGGCAAATTTCATAATCCCACTCCTTCAAATAGATCCCAATCCAGTCTATTACCTTCCATCTCTACTGCCCCCGCCCTAGGCCAAGCTGTCACTTGGTCATTCCTGGACCACCACCAACTTTTCTATTTGCACCCACACTTGTGCCCTGAAGACCATTCTCATTACAGTGACTACAGAGGCTTTTTCAAGTATAAGTTATATTTTTAGATATCTTTGCTTAAAAACTTTCCATTTGTTTACTGTAGCTTGAAATATAATTCACAAATCAAGATGTACAGGTCCTTTTGATCTCTTTCCTATCTGTCTCTCAGATGTTATTTGTATGTTCATTTTTTTTTTCTCTTTGTGCCTCAAGCAAGCTTATTCTTGTCCTAGGGCTGTAGCACTTAAAGTTCTTTCTGCCTTGAGAAAATTTTCTTTCCCATGTTTTTTGCCCTACTGGTTCTTCTTAGATATTAGGGCCACAGACCAGTCTGAACAAATTATCCCTCACCAGTTAGTCCCTTTCATTTTTTTTCTGTTTTAGTTTAGTTTTGTTAAATCTAGTATTTGCAAAATGTTTTTATAAGAGAATTTGCTTTCCTCTAATGAGTGTTCTGTTGAAAATATTATAGTAAATCTGTGTCCATTAGCATTTGTGCCCCAGTCTGCATTGCTGCATGGGAGTCAAATTTTATTTTATTAATAAAGTACTAGCACTATTATTAGTCCATGAAAATGTTGGCCTAAGTGACTCTCAAATAAACTGATGATATATATATATATATATATATATATATATATATATATATCCTGTTTTACATATATATATATATATATATATATATATATGTAAAATCCTGTTTTACATATAAATATGTAAAACAGGATACATATGTAAATGTAAAAAATACATATATATATATAAATACACATACATATATATGTATGTGTATTTTTACAACATTTATGAGTATCTGAAGTTATCTTTGTTGTTTTCTTATTTCTTGTATGTCTTCATCTATTAGTAGGCATATTCAACAAAGCTAAGATATACTAATTATTAATAGCATTATCCATAGTGGCTAGAATAATGTTTAGCACACAGTTATAAGTGCTAATTCAGCACATTTGACTGATGGAAGAATGAAGAACTCACTCCTGATCCTCTACAGACTCTGGTCAGTGAAAACCAGAATGTAGCTGTAGTCATGGCTCTTGGAAAATGAAGGGAAAGAGATTGGCTGAAATCCACTTCCTGGATCTCTTCAGGTTAGGAGTTTCTCTATATCAAAACAATGATATGCACATCCTTTCATAAATGGAAATCATCAAGAAAACATTTTATTCACAGAACTCCCAGAGTGACATTGCTAGATCCCATGACTTGAGTCTGCATTACAAGTGAAAATAGTCTCCAATTAATTCATGTAGGTATTTCTTAAGTGAGATTCTCCTGAGTATAATTCATTAGAGTAGAAATGTGGAATCAATTCTATTCTAGAACTAACAACAACAGAAAGAAGCTTTAGTGGAAGGAACTAGAATGTCTGCTCAACCAGAGGTGAAATAGGTCAGAGGGAACAGGGCTGGAGCCCATGACAACATCTCAGCAGCGAAAGAGGTAAAATGCCAGTTCTTGTGCTTTTCTTGTGACTTGGCCTCTCTGGGAAAATACAACCACTGGGGAATGTATTTCTGAAGTCAGCTTTATAGGGCAAAATCTTCCCTCCACTAAATTCAATGGGAAAATCATGTCAACATGTTTTTTTTTGAGTTACAGTACAAGAAAGAACCACACACTGTCATTGATCTACCATAGACCTCATGGCAGAGGAAATCATTGCAAGGTTGAGCACATTGCAAGGGAAGACGTGAGGGGCATAGGTAAGATTCTGGGTGTAAAAGCACCTAGAACAGTTCTGACCCTCAGTAACTCTCACCACTGTCTCTTCCTTCCCTTTTCCTTTCAATCCACACAATTTAATGAAGGAAAGCAAAGATGGGCATTCAACATAAAGCATGCATTCTACTTTATACGTAAAATAAAGATCAGTTCTCCTAAAATTGGCATGGGCAACATGGAGATATCCTTTGCAAGAGTTTTTAAATAAAGAGAATACATTTGAACAAGCTCAAAGTTAATACCTTTTTACTTTCTCACATATAAAAATAACTAATTCCATGATAAAAACAACAATCATGATGACAATGTATAACCTGTCATTATCCAATCTCTTCCCAAATAACCTGAAGAACTATAAGATCACTGGTGTCTAGAACAATGGTTGGCACAAATTAGGTACTACTCAAATATTTTTTGAAGGAATAGAAGGAAGAAGAGGTTTTTAATTATCTTTGGCAGATTGTGACTGATGGACAGAAATTTGGGGTTATCATTCAAAGAGGGAAGAGCAAAAGAATACCTGAAATTCAATTCCTGCACCAAAAATATATTTGTGCATAATGATTATGATTGCTATTATTATTTTTTAAATGCATTGCATTTTCTAAGCATATTCTACTTTTGGAGATACTTTCAAATACATTATACATAATCTTCATAGCCTCCTTGTGAGATGAGAGCTATTTTATTGCTAGACAAAAATATAATATAGAATGTTTAAATAACTTGCCTTCTTCCTCTACCAATTTATGACTGACCTAAGATTAAAGCTAAAGCTGTAATTTTCCAAATCTTTCAAATGGACCGTTGAAACATTTTATGCACACACACACACAAACACACACTCAAAGTAAGGATAAATAGGCTTCAAAAATCAGAAATTTGCGGGGGGGGGGAAGATTAGAAAGCTAATTCTATAATATGTAAATAGTACCAATGAAGAACTGTAACTTCTGGAATCTTTCTTTAGAATAGAAGACTAAGGTGAATAGTGATTTAAAGGATAATATTTTAATATTTTATCATTATAAAAGGAAAAATGGAGATCTTCTCATCTTTCCTGAATAAAGAATTAGAATTAAACACCTAGAATCTAAGACTATTCATGTTTATAATTTAAACTTTTAAAAAATCAATTTATTGAGGCATGATTGACATATTAAAAGCTGTGCATATTTAATGAACACAACTTGAGTTTGGGGATAAGTCCACACCTGTGAAATAATTACCACAGTTCATCCCATAAATTTATCCATCACCTGCAAAACTTCCTCTTACTCTTTTTTTTATTATTAATTTTTGTGTAAGAAATACTGAGGAACAATATTGGTCAAATTATATTGCAATATTGTGTACATGAATATGTAATAATGAATCCCACCATAATGTATAGTTATAAGGCACCAATAAAAATATGAAAGAAAAAGGAAAAGAAATTTTTGTGATAAGAACATTTCACATAAGATCTACCTTTTTAGGGTAGTTGTCAGAGTTAGCCAAAGGATAGAAAGTCTCAGTTATACTGAAAAATGAATAAGTTCTAGAGTTCTGCTGTACACTCTAGTGCCTATAATTAACATTAACATTAATGTACTGTATACTTTGAAATTTGCTAAGGGGGTAGTTCTTTTGTTAAAGCTATAGATGTTTAAATCAGCAATTTTGGCCACAGCTACAGAGGAAGGGCAGTGTATTCCAGGGATATGTATAAGGCTAACGTGGGAACTGACATAGCCTTGTCGCTCAGAGAACCCCTGAAGTTCCCTCACTCTGCTCTCATCATCACACCTGGCAGATTCACTGTTAATTACATCCCCTGCTCAGTTTCTCTATCTCATTGACCATGCCTGAGCCATTTAAGTTCAGGCTTACCATGGACTTCATAGTATATTAACCCAGAATTTGTTTCTTGTCTCCCCAGAGGTGTACCAGTGGACATCAAGATTGCACAGTATGATGACGTGAGGTGGGAAAAGCCAACCCATTTGCCTATTCTCCTGAAAAGAGGAAGACTAAAGCTAGAATATCTAGCCATTCAATAAAGATTAATTTTCTGCACTAGCTACTGGCTCTTTGGATTCTATAAAATTAATCAAGCTAGGCTTTCTCCTGCTCCCTGAACTACCATACTCCCTAATGTTTTTCAAAATCTCTTTCACTTAGTATTTTTGCCAATTATATTCTCAAAACACATGTCTGATAATGGCATTCCTCACTTCAGGGAAGGGACATAGTCATCACAAAGTATAAAACAAAGCTCAGGTTTCTTGCATTCAGGAGCCTTTGCAATGTAGCTCTAACCCCCTCCACACACCCTAGTTTTAGCAATGCTGGAATGACTTGGTGCAGATACTAAGCTAGATTTGCTTTATTTCTTCTGTGATTAGTGCAGGCTCTGGCACAGAAGAGAGCCTGATGCACGGGTGTTAGTGAATGGGTGGATGAGACGCGCCAGTCACTTGACCTTCTTTCCCTGGCACCTTCTTTACATTCCTCAGGCTGGAGTCTCTACCTGGAAAGCTCTTCCTATCGTTCCTCATCTCTCTTTCACCTATTATTTCCCTAACTATTCATATTATAGGTCAAATTACAACTCCCAGGGAGACTTTCTAAGATATGAGAATTCATCTCTCTCTCCCATTTTCTGAATCTACCTTGTGGATATTGCTTCCATGGTTCATCCTCACTCTGCCCTGGACTACAGCTTCAGATATGTACATTTATTTCTACCCCATAGAATATGAATACTGGAAGACAGAAGCAAAATTTCCCTGAGCTGTGCATTATCCACAAAACCTCAAGGACTGAAGGGTCTAAGGAAATTTTAATAAGCTGGAATCCCCCACTTTATGCATTCACCTTTTGCATTCTCCAATTTCTGACTTCAATTCTTTCCTTTTTCTTGACACCTTGTTTTCCTGTTTTTAATAGCACCCTCATACACAAGTGCTACATCTCTCTTCTGCCCCCCATCTTTTGACTGAATTGTAAAAGCCTGAACTCAGGTCCTTTTCTTTCGAATGGGGTCACAACCTTTCTGCACTTTTCCCGGTTACAAAAGCAGCGATAGTGACTGATTTTGAAGACATAAGAAAAAGTGATAAATAGATACAAAGATGGTACCCATTTTGCCTAGGAATGAGAACATAAAATAAAAATACAGAAGGCTGAATCTCTCCAAGGACTGCTCACCATTTGGCTTCTGTCCCTTCTTGAGGGAGATGTTTCCTTTGAGGCAGTCCCCACAATCCTTTTTCTCTCACCACCTCTGATGCAGAAGCCTCCCAAGTACCTCCAGGCCACAGAATTGAAAGAACAGTAGATTGGTAGTTGATCCCCAACAAGTGCCTAGAGCAAGGAGAGATATGAGGAAAGGGTAGGAGAGTCCTGACACCAGGGGGATGGTGAGGCAGGCAGGAGAGCAAGCGCAGGGAGAGGGGAGGCCTCAGATGCCCCTAACCCCTTGTGGTGAGGCTGAAGAGAAGGAATGGCAAGATTGGCAAAGTTCACAAGGATTCATGTTTTCTCATCTCTCCAGGTACAATTTTCCTTTCTTCTCACTGTATGAATATTTCCCTGTTTCTTACACTCTCTTCTGCCTAGTCTCCTCTCTCCCTGGTAGTATAATTCTCTTTGTCATCAATGCTTGGCCATTATGAACTTTTTTCCTGTCAAGGACCAGAATTTCTCAACTTTTTGCCCATCTGAGTCATGTCTCTGTCTGAGGTGGTAAAGTGCTTCTGTTCCCTGAGAACCTAGGGTCTGATTCTACCTTCTAGTATACCACAAGGAAGACCGCTGCCAGGAGTGGCGGTTCCCAGTGATCTGTCCATGGTCCTGGCGGAGAAGGCTGATGACCTGAGGTTGCCTGTCAGAAACTAGCTACAGGCTGAGGAGGCAGCTGCTGAGGCAGGAAAAGAGAAATCAGTCTCAGAGGAGAAACTAAGAGAAGGCACACACTGACAGCCTTAAAGCTGAGTCATGTGCCTTTTTATGAATTTAAAACACAGCCAGAAGGCTTTTTGATGCCACTTTGAAGGACCATGATTCAGAGGTTTCACCCCTCCCTTAATAACTTTCCCACAAATCAAGTTAACCAAAGAAGGATTTCTTCAGCTGGCAGACCTGTGAGGAGCCCAGAGAACTACTTTTGAAAAATCTAAGTGTGGAAGAGTGTCCCTTCATTTTTCATTCTTTTAATTTTTGAATCAGCCAGTGTCTTCTTGTAACTAGTGTGTGTCTGACAAAACATATAGTACTAGGGTCTGGAATGGGACCACTTGGAATGAACCCTGCAAATTTAAACAGATTTGTTTGCAGGTATGAAAAGTGTGAAAATCTTAATTATTTTGCATCTTCAAATAAAAGCTTATTTTGCATGGATGGAAGAACTATATAATTCAGTCACTTCTTCTAGTGTCCATAAATCAGGGGCTATTCGGAAGGGAAAAAAACACTTCTGCCCATTCTACAGTCAGAAAGGTCTCCTGGTTAAGTTGAGCTTTCAGGAGGAGGTCTTTCTCTGGCCTTTGGTCAGAGGTTTGAACACTCATATTTTATTACCTGGGCCACAGGATAACTAAGGATTGAGTGGTACTTGCTTGAGAAGTTCCTCTGTAAATTATATTCTCCTACTCTCTAGGCAAATCTGCCTTGAATTTGTACATGAAGAATTGGCAGGAATTAATAAGCAAAAATGGACAGCTGCATGTGTCCTGGCACTATCAAATTTAAATAAGCCAACTATACTGATTACAGAGCTGTAGGAGTCAGAAGTTGTTGTTCTCTTGAATTGGGAATGACTCCCTGCTACTTAGCTTTTTATCCCCACCTCGCCCATCCTCCAAAGTTCAGCTCGCTCTCAGCGGCCTCCTCTGATGGTGTTTCTCAGGGCAGCCCCACCTTTTCTGAGTCTATTCTACCTGCACTGCCCTGATTATTTGGCTACATCTCATTGGCTTTCTAGAAATTTCATAAGGGGGAATTCTTTGTGTTTAACCAAGACCCATGGTCCTTCAGAGCAACATCTGTGACTCAGCCTTTGGGACTAATACTGTTACCATGCCCATTAGATAGACAAAGATCCTGGGATTTAGGGAGGTGACTTTCACAAGGTCACACCCATCCATCTCTTCTGTCTCATGCCAGATCCCATCTCTTAATCATTGATTGTTAAAAACCTCTCTCTGTCACTAGGTTAATTGGTATTCTTTTTGTTAAAACAAGTTGAGCTCCTTTGTAAAAACCTTTCTCTGTCACTAGGTTAATTGGTACTCTTTTTATTAAAACAAGTTGAGGTCCTTTGTGTAATACAGTGGATGTTATATCCAGGTCAGTGACATTTACCATGGATCTAAACTCCTTTTATGCACAATGATGGCAAGCTTTTATTAAGTCCTGCTGCCATTCCAAAATCTGGTTCTTCTAGGTTTTAACATTTTGGGATAGGCCAGGTTACAGTTCACTGAGCTTTGTATTGTTCTGGGATGTGCTTAAATGGAGACCTAGCCTTTAAAGTGCATGGTATTTTATTTTGACACATGAAGCTATAAGTTATACATATGGAGAAATAATAGAGATTGAGATCTAATTTCCCTTTGGCCTTGACCCTTGGGACCTCAAAGGATTCTTGTCTGAGGGGACATATAATATGACACAGAGTCTTCATCTCTCGGTCATTAGCACTAAATCCAATCCAGGATTACAAATGGCCTAAAGTAGTTGTTTCATGGATATATAATGCTTTGTAAGAAATAAATTTATGTTCTAGTGGATCCCAGGAATATATCTACAGAAACTTCTAACATCTATGCTTTCTTGGGAGGATTTTTTTTTAAGTTGATAGTTGTATCAGAGTGATTTCCTTCAATCTCTACTGGAAACACAGAAAAAAAACTTGAATTTCCTCTATAAAGGTAAGAAATGTCCACTCTTCTTGTGATATCAAAGAAGAATTAAAAATAAGATCTCAAAGTTTTGGATTTACTTGGCACAACATCACGACAATGAAGAGAGGCACATATTTATCCTATAAACCACCTGGATAGCTTGGAAATTGGCTCTGTGTGTCTATATCTTCTAGAGTTGTTCAAGAAGAGAAACTGATGAGCTGGTGTGAGAACCATCTGCAATTAATGGACAGTTTAGTTATGGAAGGGCTGTGTAGAGTGAGAGTTAAGAGTAGGGACTATAGTTAGACTGCAGAGGTCACACACCAATTCCCAGCTGTGTGACCTTGAGTGAGGCATTTAGACTCTCTGCACCTCCATTCCTTAGCTCTAGCATGGGTCATGACTGTTATCTACCTCACAGGGTTGTAAAGATTCAATGTGGAGGACTTAGGATAGTGCCTAGCACATGTAAGCACTGGCTATCACATTAGAGCAGAATCTAAGGAGCTATACTTCACAGTTAATGGAAAGCAACTCATGAAACTACTGTTGTCAGGTGTTTATTTTATTTTTTATGAACTAGAAAGTCTTCTGTAGCTATTTGACAGTGTCTGGTGCCAGAAATCCAGCAAGTTGCCAGGGATACAAACATAAAAAAGTCATAGTCTTTACGCTGGAGGGATTTATCATCTAGAAAAAGGGAGATAGGCACAAGAAGATTCTCAATTATTGTGTTAAGTGCATGAATAGAGATGTCAAGCTGTTATGTGCATGTAAAGAAAAGTCTGAGTAACTCTCCCTGGGAGAGCTGCTCTAAGAAAGAGACATTCAACTGGATCTTGAAGGAGGAGTTAAAAGAAGTCCACCAACTATCAGGAACTGGTAATGGATCTCTTCTGTGGATGATGTTGTATCTATATTGTGTTATAACATTGCATAGACTTTATCACAAAATAGTAGCAGTGTTTTCTAATCTACTGTGACATGATGAGTCTCTACTAAGTTTCCTACAAAAGAGTAGAAAGGAATTTGAGATGAAGAGAGAGGGTGGAAGAGAGAAAAGAAAAAGGACATAACTTCCCCAAAGATAAATTTAGGCATATGAAGGTAAAAGGCTTTTCTGTGCAATATCCTATTCAAAGGCAATCATGTCCCAGAGGCTTATTTTAGGAAATTAATCAGACACATTGAAGCCAAGGAAGGAGGCCTGTCTTTCACTGTTACGAGTGGAAGAACTTTATTTAGGTAATCCCTCCAAGGAAACAGTGCTATTTTAACTGATTTCTGTATGACATCCGGATTTGTCCCTCAATAGGTAATATACAGACATTTAAACTGCAGTTTGCCCAGTTCTGCTTCACTGGTCATTGGGGAAATTCGTCTAAAGCTGCAAAAAGGACTAGAAATGTTTGTATCATATTAATAAACGGGAAACCGAGGAAGCTGCCAACTGGCAGCAGAGTGTGTTTTGGTGGTTTGATAAGGCTACTAAAGAGTTTATGATGTGACAGATGTTTCACTACACTATTGTGAAATGAATAGATTATGAGAAGTAATTAGATGTACATTGGAATCAATGCTGTTATCATCGAGGCCTTCGGGCAATGCAGTAGATGAGAGTCTTGACAGCAGGTGGTCCAATGGCTCCGAGACAGGAAGACACACCGCGGGAGACTGAGTGACAGGTTTCACAGATCCAGGGGGTGAGAGATCTGAGCTGGGGCTTGCATTTGTAATCTTTACTCATGTATAAATAATAACAACTCCACCATTGACTTCATATGCTATGTCATAGCCTCTGTTACCCTCGCACACATATAGCGCTGGTTTCATCCACACAAAGTTATTCTTGGTCTCCCTGTTCTCAAATATGCATATGGATGTTTGATTGTAACTGACAGCTCTATCATTTTTTGAGGGAAGGTTTTATAGCTAATCATCTGATGATTACATTTATTTTTAATGCTTGGCATCGAGCCGCCATTGTACAAAACTTCCTATAGGTTGCAGATCAGAGGCTGAAAAGTACTTTAACTGCCTTTCATCAGGAAGGCGATTTCTTCTCTCTGGCTCAATGACTAACATTTAAAGGGACACGTTTGCCTCTCTGCTATGTAAAATCCCTTTGCAGGAGACTTGGCAGGGTCACCCTCCATGCTTGAAGCAACCATATGGAGCCTGCTGCTTTCAAGAGAAGGTTTTGGTTTCTGCCAGTTTCCAGGGTCAGCTATTAGTACACTGGGGAACATCGAAGTTTCCAAGCAGAGAATGAAGAGGAAGGAAAGAAATGGATGATTAGGGGAATTAAGTAACGGATTCCCGGTGTACATCTGCTACCCCTGTAGGAAGAAGAAATATCAGGTTGAATCATTTAGCAGCCCCTATTTGCTTAAAACAGCAATGGTATTTATGTGAAAAAGGGAAAGTTTATTTGGATGATATCAAAATAATACATAGCTCTGATGATTAAAGAAATCTTAGTAGAAAATATGTGGCTATGTACAAACATATATGTGAGCTTATAATATTCTTACCTACTCAATTAAGTAATTAATTCTTCTATATAAAAAATCACTGCATCTTTACTATATCCTTGGTTGCTGCTGTGATATGAACTTAAGTGATCATATCTTGAATAACACAATTGTTTCTCTGTGTGCGGATGTGCCTACACATGTGCACATGTGCATGGAACTCCCTGTGTGCCTTCCACGAGAAACCAGATATATCATTGGGCACATACATTTTGGGTGTTTTCTTTGATGTCGATATTCATCAAGTATCAATCATCATTCAACAGAGAATGAAAACCAGCATAAGTTACATAATATAGAGATGTAATAAATAAAACCCTTTAGAGAGTAAGGATTATTATGGGTGTTCTTAGTTAACTCAGACATTTTAGCATAACTAACAACTGGAAAACATTCTAAGAAAATAAGATTTTCTTCCTGCTTAATACCTGTCTATGAAAAAAAATGATATACTCCTCATGCCATATGTTAAACTAAGAATGATAGAGATCTAAATGCATGAAACACAAAGCTTTTGCCTTTTGGGACTCTGCTGTATCAGCCATCTGTGTCTGGGGAGCAGGAGGGTAAACCACAAGCTCCTATGCTTCTGATAGAGCTCATGGCTGGCCAATCAAGACCTCCTGGGAGGGCAATAATGCTCTGTCCTTCATAGATACCAGGACTTTGTGAAAAGGACAGGAGGAGCAACCTGAAGTGGAAGGCTCTGAGCCATTTTTCTCAGCCCTGATTAGCATGAACTTTCAGTAATATTAGCAACTACTTATGGAATCCTCTCCCAAGAGCTTTACAGATGTTGTCATTTAAACCTAACAGCAGTTTTAGAAGGTAGACTCTATAGTCATCCTAATTTTATACATGAAAACACTAAAGTTTGGGCAGGTTAAGAAATTGTCTACAGTTGTGGAGGAAGAGGCAAAATCTGAATTTAAAAATCAATTATTTGATTCAGAAAATAAAATGCTTTGTTCCTATGTTTCAGATTATTGTCCTTTGAATCCTTTTCTTTTTCCATGAGACTTGAGGTCTTCAAATAAAAAGGAAGATTATTTGCAAAAAGATTCATGTAATCCTAGCTGAATAGAAAATTGATTGCACAAAACAAGGCTTTTTATTATATATTTATATTAATATAAATATTGTGTATTTATATACATAAATATATCACATATTTGTATTTGTCAGAATTCTTGTTATATTTCCTTTCCTCCTAGTATTAACTGTGATATTTTGGGTGGATAAATTGTGCCAACATTTTCCACTGATAATTTGTCACAAAGGTCTCTTTTCCTTAATATAGCAAGAGTTCTTAAAAACTGATAGGGAGAAGACCAAAGATTGTATGTTACTGTTTGTAATCATAAAATGTGAAGAACAACCTAAACATCCACAAGTTGGAAGAGTGGTTGAATAAACTTTGAGGCATTGGCATAATAAAATATTAGGTAGCAGGCAGACAAGAATGATGAGCTATGCAATTGACATGGAATGCTTTCCACGATATCTTGAAAAGGGGAAAACCAAAAGTGCAAAGGAGCATCTGTAGTAGATTGCTTGGTTTTTGTAAACATGAAGGGAAAATAAGAAGAAATACATGTATCTGCTTATTTCTGCAAAAAAAAAAAACTACAGTGAAGATAGAGTAAGAAATAATAAAATTGGTTACTAACAAGGGTCATGAGAAGGAGGAAAATGAAAGAATGAAAATGGAGTAGAAAGGATAGGAGGAAGATGACACTTTCCAGGACACATAGCTTCTGATATAATCCTGAGCTTTAGAACAATGCTAATAACTGTGGTTTGGATAAAGTTTGTCCTCCATGGGTTCATGTGTTAGAAAGTTGGTGCCAGTGTGGCAATGTTAAAAAGTGACCATTAGCAGTGGGGCCTGACTGGAGGTCCTGAGGTCACTGGTGGTGCATCCTCAGGAAAAATTGATGTAGTTCTTGTGTGAAAAAGTCCAAACACATGTCTTGGGACAGATCTCATTTATTGTTAAAGTATTTGAAGTAAACTTTGTCTTCCATTAGCTTTCATCTTTAGATTGAACTCCATGTTGGCACTTTAAAAAAGGAAGTGAGACAAATCAATACTAAAGTTCATACTGAAAAGTCGACATGGAAGAATGCTCAGAAAAAATACCAGGAAAGAAAAACTGCCAGACTTTAACATATATAATAAGCCTCTGTAACCAAAATATTATTATACTGGCTCATGAGAAGACAAACAGACCAGTGAAATGGAAAATAAAACACCGGTGAATTCTTGAGAGCAGGTTGTTATAGAAGGAGCAAGAGTGGCCACTCCCCTCATGTTCGCTTCCTCTTCCTAAGTGATCTCCCCGTCTCATGCATACTCCTGTGGTCTACCACAAGTTCCTCACCAGAGCCAGGTTTATGTCCATACCATGCCCTTAAACCTTCAAAACTGTGAGTTAAATAAATATCTTTTCTTTATAAAGTTATCTAGCCTCAGTAAGTTTTTACAATAATGGAAAACAGACCAACATACTAATATTTCTCATGCATAAAAAATAATTAAATTAGGAAAAAGGAGGAACCCAAAATGTAATCTAAACATTAACCTGTTAACTACATTATAAACAGATACTAAAACTACTCTAAAGGGAGTAGAAAATAAATAATTGATCTAAATCTATTTGAGAAAAATCTTTTTGACTATAAACCCTTGGGTATGTCAGAAGCAAGAACTGCACACATTATAGGATATTAGTCACTTAATTTGTTCTTCATAAGAGTATGAGCTAGTGATTCTGAGACTACTTTATGTGTTATCTGGGACTAAATAAATGTGTTAATATATTGTGGCCAATGAGATCTAGGCTTCATATGTAAGAGAAAGAAAGACCTACAAATAAGAAAAGAGGGTTTGAAGCAGTCCTGTGGTGTTGGATTAGAAACTTAAGTATTAGCATGACTTCATGGTTCCTAATCACAGATAGATAGGTATAGAAATTGGTACGTGTGTGTATGTATATATGTACATAATTCTCAGTTCTCCTTGCTAAGGGGACCCAGAAGAAATCACACCTCAGGGGCAATAAACCCACATCCAGATCTTGGTTTATCAATGCTATTCTCTGATCAGAGGAATCAAGATTTCTTGAAGAAATGGCTGATTCCAAAAAATCCTTCACAACTTTCCAGGACTGGAACAAAGAAAGAGTACAAGATGACCCCAGAACAACTTGTGGTGTCGGAAATTAGCAAGTGCTCAAACAAAACAAAACAAAAAGATGAGACTATGTTAAAAGGATGTAGAAGCACACAGAAACTGGTCTAACATCAAATCCAGAGGAAAATAGTTTATAATTTGTGGAATAAAATAAATATTGCTATGCAGATTTTTAAATATATATATTGATATGGTTGAACTGATAATTAACAGAGTATAGAAAGCTCTTTCTTACAGTAGGATTTTAATTAATAAACATAAAGGGAATAATGCAAATAGAAAATCACCATTTGCCAGATACATCAAAATATTTGTTGCAATCAGGAAGCACTAACAGATGCTAAAATTAGTGAGTAAAAGCAGAGAATCTAGATAGTTACTCTCTAAGTACCTCTACACAAGATGTTTATTAGTTGCAAAGGGGAAAGTAGTGACTTTACAGCGGGGAAGCCTGTAGAAACAAACCTTAACATGGTTGAGGCTAACCTCAGCACTATTGAGGCATATGGATACCCTGTACCTCTGCATGGTGTACTGAGACAAAAACTACATCACTGCCATAGAGGGCTTGCTTAATTTTTTTTTTTTTTTCAGAAACCTATACTTAAAAAAAAAAAAAAAGGAAACTTAAGACAAGGCCAAATTGAGGGATATTCTACAAAGTACCTGTCCATTGTTCTTTCAGAAGTTTCAAAGTCTTGAAGACTCAAGAACAACTGAGGGTTCCAGGTTAAGCCCACTCACTTCCTGTTTACTCTTCCCAAAGAGCTACTATTTGTCAAACTTCTCTTAAAGGAAGCCTTTAAGGATGAAAGTCATAGTGTAACTCTGTCTTATAGTCTGAATAAAATTGTCATCTTTTTTTGTTTCTGATATTTGACTCCTATCAATAGGGACCAAATTTCATAAAATTTCAAGGAAGGCTTCTTATCTCACATTGAAGGGTTTCATTCAAATGAAGCAGAAGGGGTGACTAACCCAGTCCCTGTTTTATTGTCAACTGTTACAATGTTTCTGATATCCTCCATCTAGAGTTGAGGTGTTATAGACCCTCAGTGTAGAGTCTTATATTCATTCCTATTATTTTTTATTGTAGATTTCATACCATTGCTGTAGCCTGTTGAGATCTTTTTAAATTCTGAAGCTGTTACCAGCCACATGAGCCATTGTGCGTTCTATAAATTTGTTGAGTAAGCCTTCTGTATCTTCCTCTGAGTCACAGACAAAAATGTTGAACAAGCTTGAGCTCTTTCTGGAATGATATCAATTATTGAGCAGAACACTTTTTCAATGTACAAATTATCACTGACCCAACTCACACGCTGTCCATGTGTTTAGTCAAGGGTATTCCATTTTGTTGAACAGGACACAAGAGAGAAATCTTAAAATTTTGAAGTTTAGAGGCTTCTTACTGGAGTTCTGTGAATTAGTATCCTCCATTTTCGGTTTGTCTAAGAAAAAGTCTCTCACAGTACCTAGTATCAAAGAGGTCATTTGAAGTCTGGTTGCATTCTGCTGTGGCTAGCTTAGAACATATCACTGAAAAACTGCCAACATGTCATCCAGAGAAAGTGGACACACTGACAGGCCAACAAGGTATTTTTTGTCATGATTTCTGTTCCACAAACAAAAATGGTGGGACTAAATGAGTGGATAATTTTTATACATGCAGCTCATGGCATTCCTAGCTTTACTGAAACTGATATTTTAATACCGTTTAAATAAATGCATTCCAAATGATTAGTCCAAAGAAGAGACTGTTAAGCCCACCCATGTGATTGACTGTCAATGATTTTATTCATGTATTAATTCCAGTCAATCTAAAAGTAGCATCTATTACAAGCAGATTGTGAAGACTCAAGTCTTATTTTGGGGGAATTTAAAAAATTCCTGTATGTATAGAATATTTCCTGTATCTTACAAAAAATGGGGAAAGTCAAGTATGAAAATCTCCAAAGTCTTTTAAAACATCTGCCCTCTTTGAAGGCATAGCATGGAATTTTAACTTCTGACTGGAGTATTCTTATTTATAGAAACAATATATTGCTAATATGGTGCTAATTTGCATTTGGGGGGAACTGAGTCACCAACAGGCCAGTTACTCTCCATTACTGTGTAAATGCTGATAATGGAAATAAATAGTGTATATATATATATATATATATATATATATATATATATATATATAAAATATGACAAGTCAATTCTGGTGGGAGTTTTGAGATTTGAGAACATGTATTAAATGTTTAAAAATGGCACAACTTTGACCCAGCAATATTCTATGTAAATAAAACAAAATAATGAGAAAAATACTCCCCAAAATCTTAGACGCAGTATCATTTATAATTTGAAAAATCTATAAACAAGATAAGCTTCAACAATATGACAATAGTTAAATATGTCAACTTCCATAAATGTTATATGAAAACCTCCTATTTACATCATTAATACAAAATCAGGGTGTAAGTTATATATACAGAAGTTTTATGTATGAAATGATATACATAGAAAGAAAGGCACTTATATCTATGGCAGGATTTTGTGGTTTTCTAATTTCCTTTACTTGTTTTTTTCTATAAATTTTAAACTTTGTTCAATGGGTCTTAATTGTAATGTGATCAGAAAAAAAGTACTTATAACAGCAATTAAAACTTTTTAAGGTATGCTTATCCCACACAGTGTAAGAATATGCCTTAGGTTCAACAGGCAGTGGATTTTTCTCAGAGTGACAATATCCTTTTCCACATATTGCAAGATGGCAATGGGGATATGGAATATTGCTAACTGGTTTCAGCTTGCTTCCTTAGAACAGTTGCAAGCTTCCTCTCTGAACTTGTTCTTGGATGTCCTATGGCTCCTCTGTGGAGCATCAGGTACACTCTGAGCATTGTAATCCTGCTTGACATTGCTGATCATCTCTATCCCACCCCAGATATACAATCAGTCCCTCCTCTGAGCTACTGCAGCATTTTCATGCTTCTGTTATAAAGACAATATATTTAGTATATGATTTCACACTGAATGTCCCTACTAAAACTAATGTCCTTAAAGGCAACAAGCCACATTTTAAAAAAATGTATATGGTCCTCACCATTTATTAGAGAGATTGGCACATCAAGAGTCCTGAGTGAATTAATGAATGAATAAATGAAGAAAAACTCTAGCACTTACTGTATATCAGTTGCCTGTCTGGGTTAGGCAAGGGACTCTAAGCCACCATGAACTTCTCTTTAAAAATTCAGGCCACAGAGCCTTCTAGGTCACTTAGGAAAGAGACAAAATCGCAGATGCAATGGCTGTTTGTAAACTATGAATTACTACAAAAATATGCCAATATATTAACTGAGTAAGTTATTCTCTCAAATACCTCTATCTGCTTCTAAAAGAGCAGAGCTTTATCACTGATCACTTAACAGTGAGAAAGTATATGTAAAAATATTTCAAACAAAAAATAGTCTATTACTAAAATTCATAATAGTAATAACAATTATAATACTGCTAAAAATTACTAGTAATATGTTCTAACTTGTAAAATAATGTCCCAGTTTCAGAAGTAATCTGAGACACAATTGAATTCTAGAGGGTAATAAACCATTTATTTAAAGGACAAAAAAAATCATAAAAAAATGCTGAAAGATACTTCACTTATAATTATCTATTTCTCTGGCATTAATGGTAACTTGGAGTCTTAAAGATTTGGGGGCCTCTTCAAGTACTCAACTCACTACTGTCTTTATCAGCAACCTTTTCTCTCTCTATCTGTCTTTATCATTTCAGAAGACTAGCCATGGATAAATATTATATAGGAAATTAAATGGAGTGTATATCATGGTAGGCACATGTAGTAAGTGTGCCCAACATTAAATAAGTTTCTTTTATTGAAATTGATAGTAATACATTAGATTTTTGTGAGTTTGCTTGTTAATTTGGCATAAAAACAACTGGTGCTCAATTGCTAAGTATAAGGTACTGATACATTTAATCTGTCATTTTATTTATTTCTTATTGTAATAACAATTGCATAACAATTTTTTTTCTTGACCATTTTATTATTTAAAGATCATTATCCAGAAAGTTGCTTTGACTAAACCAGGGTTGAAATTTATTTAGCAATACCTTAGAATAGTAAGAAAAGTTTTTCTCAGCAAAACAAAGCATTTAAACAAAATGACTAGGCAGTTTTAGACACTTCTAAAACAACCAATATGTACATATATTGTATGAATTTTCCATTCTCTAATATTGTCTTGGAAAGAGTCCTATTTATAATACTTTTGTAGTATTTAGGTCATGCTTTGTTAAGCACTGGCATCGATATAGCTACATTTGTTCTAAAATATTTTATGATTCAAGCTTATTTACCAACTCTGCTCAAGTCATACAAAACAAAGTACAAATGAATAAAAAACAAGTTGTGTGTTCTAACAGAAAAATAGTTCAAAAGAAGGAATACAAAGACCTTTTAAACATGCCTATATATATTCAGTACTATTATAATCAAAGACACGCAAGTAAAAATGAGACTCAATGAGAAATGCAAGGAAAACTGCTTTTCACATTTGTAAAGGCATGGTAAGAATAACTTCAATAAGTTGAAAAAGTTGTGCATATAGGATTATTATCAAAAACCCAAGCCAAACCAAACCCCCAAACTGGAAAACAAATGCCCAACAATACAGGATCAGTAAGATAAATTATAATATTTTCATGCACTGGGATGCTCTACATCCACTAGCACTTACTGTATATCAGTTGCCTGTCTGGGAAGCGGGTGAGCAAGGAACTCTAAGCCACCTTTAACCTCTCCTTAAAAATTCAGGCCACAGAGTCTTCTAGAGCCTTCTAATTACTTTTTTATTAAGTTAGATCTCTAAGATTGCCTTGATGTTCTATGACTCACTAAAAGAACTCAAAGATCTCAGAAAGCTTTTCTATCTATAGTTATATATTATTACAGCAAAGGAGCACAGATTAATATTCACAAAGGAGAAACGTGCACAGAACAGAATCCTGTAGAAATCAGGCACAAATTTCCAAGTGTTTGCTCCCAGGGAAGTCAAATTGTGTTGCCTACTAGGAAGCTCAGCAGAGTCTTGTTACCCAGGATTCTTATTGGTGGTCCATTGCATAGGTGTGGAAGACTTGTGAAGTTAACTACTATCTTTATCCCCACAAAGTTCAAACTGATAAGATTATAAACCAAAGCCTCAGACCTAAAAAAACTAGTATGCACCATAAATCAGATTGGCATAAGCTATCTGACATGGCCCAAGGTCTCAGGTATACAAAGGTACTCTTATCAGTTAGTATGTTCCCAGAATTCAGAGGTGTTATATCAGGAGCCCATCAAAGGCCAGAACTGAAGACTTTAAAAATGAACAACTTGTAATCCTATTAAGTTAACCATTTGTTGAATAGTCTTTATTTCTTTTTTGATCTGCAAACTATACCACCAACAATATATCTCATCAGTAAAAATTGTTGATAAGGCAGAGATTGGCAAAGATTATGGTGGAGGGAGCTGTTTATGGGGAGGGGAGAGAAGGAAGATGAAGAGGAGGTGAAGTGGGCTTAAATTCTTGCAAAAGTCATTGAAGCATAGTCAGATGTATAGGTATTTGATTTGTGCAGTCAAACTTAATTTTCACTTCAATAAGCAATATGAAGCATAAGCACATACATAATTGAAGCAAATTTCATGCAAAAAAGTCTCAATACATGGGATGCATTCTGATATTCCCTATCTCATCCCATACCATTCCAGTCTATTTTATATAGTTCATAAAATATTGGATGAATTTCACCTTTAAACATTTTAAATCACTTAAGATATGCTAATAAGTTATTATTTTTACTATAGTGTTATTTATAATTAAAACAAAACAATTTATCTTATGATTACATAAATATATAAAACTAGAAAACTTAAAATAAATATGCAAACAAAACATTGTCTATTCATTACCTGACAAAGGGAACTTCCAATTAGTAAATAACAATAAACATTTGACAGTGATGATTTATTCCTGTTTGATAATTACAAGATGCTCTAAGATCCTTAACTCATTCATGTTTCAGACTGAAGTGTTAAGAATGTAGTTGAAGTTATTCTTATGGAACTTAAGGAATAAAATTTCAAATTAGTAATATTATCATATTTGGGAAAGCTTAGAGTCCAGTACATTACATTCTGTCTTTGTAGAAAACATATCACGTATGGTTTAAATTGTAATTCTCTGTTAGTTTAACTGAGACAAGTCCTTTCCTCTTCAAATCTATGCACAAAGGAACCTATCCGATCTCCCTGAAAACCTGTATCTCAGCAACTGCCATTACTTTTTTTTTTATCTCATCAAATCAGACGTTGGCCTAGGTGATCCATATGTAATTGAGTGACTAAAGAATTAACAAGCATTCCTGAAGAAATGATGCCTAATACTTGCATAGTGGAAGGCACCTACTTGGAAACTTCATGGCTTTTTCTTGTTCTCGTGGTGAGATATTGCTGGGTGGGGAAAGACATGAGCACCTTAACCTTTGTTTGCATAGCTACTTTCACCATAATTATTTTTCTCTGCAACACCATGCAATTGAACAAAACATTAACCCTGTGTAAAAGGTTTCCCTTCCTTCATTTATCCACACATTAACATTTTATGGCTGAAAAGTGTACAAGATTGTTAGCATCCAGGTCCAACCTCATTTGTGTGTCTTCAAAGACCAATATTCACTCAGAAAATATTTGAATTTCTCTTCATCTTGTGAAGATCTCCTTTTGTTGTGTAATTAAGGTGGCCTATAGCCAAACAAACATCTAACTGAATCTCATGGGAATTAATAAGCATGATTTTCCAATGACTTGGGATTAGTGGTAGTTTTTGAAGAATTGGTCTTAAGCTTAATAATGAAAATGTTGGAGTGTAACTGGATTACAATATTAAATGACCCCAGAGAATAAAGAAAGACCACATAACCCTAAGCTATATGTTACTTAATGGTTATGATACCTATGGTCTAAAATATAAAAATTGTATTGTAATTGTCATGATAAAATGAGTTCTTGTGAATTGATAAAAGTAATGTAATGCTTATTTCCCATCTTTGTATTTCTTAAGGTAATATATCAAAATTTAAGAAACAAATTTCACAGACTTGTAAAAATACAGCACAATAATTTGAACTATATTATTATGAAGATAGGTTGTATGATTTTACACAAATCTCATTTTGAAGTGATATTCCCTCACTGCTTTTAGATATAAAATGTTTTATAAAAATATTTTTAAAAACTACCACTATATGTGTGTACAGTCTATAATTAATTCCAGATATTTCACGATCTGCTCTCAAGCCTGCTCAGTTTATAGAGGGAAATGTAATAAACATTTTTTTTTAAAAAAAACTATAGATGAACTCTGCCAAAGAAGATTATTTTTAAAAAAGTATAATCAAAGCTCTAAACAGGATAATAAAGTTATGAGCCATATGCCTGGAACCAATGGATTTTTTTTCACCTTTGACTCAAGATAAAAAAACAAAAAGAGAGAGAGGAGGCTTCAGTCACACCGTATTTAATCCAATTTGCTTTGGGTTTAATCTCCAAAACAAGGCTGGTCTGCTAATTCCCAATTATAATGGCACATGTAATCAGAGTCCTCATTAACAAAGACTGACTATATTGTCTATTAGGAATGAAAATTTGAAATGCAAATTCAGCAAATCAAAACATTAAATGAGCTTCTACCCAAGATGTGTAGAGCTCCCGCCAGGGCAGACCATGCTGGCCGACACCTGCCCTGGATTTTCCCTCCAGCTGAATGTTGCCTTCGGTTCCAGTCTTTGCCTCCTAATTGACCTGCTTATGATCTCTGCAACAATTAACATATGCTTATTAGTAATGGCTGGTTAAAGATTTCAACTGCTGCAGTTTACAAAGTCTAATAGAGATGGCACGCCACAGGAAAGACGAAGCCACTATTTCCCTCATCAGCAAAGTCACAACAGTTAGATCATGTGTGGTAGAAATTACATGATTTTCCCTATTGTCTGATGTATGAAAACTGGTACTAATATAATATTAGAACTCATTGCCTACATGACTCCAAGTTTCATATACCAAGAAACATATGGGTACTTGGTGAATCCTTTTTCCCTTTGACCAGATCATTTCTGATTTTGGTTTTAGAAAGATGGGAAAGTGAGAGATTTTCTTTCTAACTGGGTAAATGGCTAATGACATTGGGTTGTTTTAAATCTGGAAATCATAACATTTTTCTTCAGAGTAATTTCACATTATGAAATGGAAAGTTTTGCACGTGGCAAAAGTCTTACCCAAGTCTTAATAGGGTGATGGTGCTTTTATAAAATCATGTTCAGAGTTCATATTCCAATCACCAAGTATTCCTCTGGTTTCTAGCTAGCAACACCAGACCTGAGAGGACTGGAATGTTGAAGTAGCTTCCTTTTTTTTTTTTTTTTGGCTTCTAACCATGCAGTTTGATGGGAACAATATTCCATTTTCTCTGAGGTAGTTTTTGTTTTTGATTCACAATTAATGTTGGACAAACTATAAATATCAGTTTTCACATTCTCTTATTCATTAGGAAATAGTAATTTTGCTATTTCTAACCCAGTGGGTTACTAAACTTTGATTTTACACTTTGGAGCTGGTTGATTGGATTCATACTGAAATCCTTGTCATTGCTGTCTGCAATAGGAGGTAAAAGACTTTATCCTGCATCTCAGGAGGCCTTAGACTATCACTTAATAACAACAGACTCTTAGGCAAATGGATGTATTTTCTGTTACTAGGGAATAAAATGTAAATAACTCAGAAGTTTAAAATAACACTCATTTATAAGGTCCAAGATTTTGTAGGTCAGCAGTGTGGGCATGTTATCCCTGTATTCTTTTCTCAAAGTCTCACTGGGGTGTTGGGGTGACCTGTCTCCTCTTTGATTTAGGGTGCTCTCCTCAGCTCACTAGTTGTTGGCAAAATAATTTCTTTTTAGCTGTAAGATTTAGATTTCTGATTCCTTGCTGGTTATTAGCTAGGGGGCTCCTCGCAGCTCCTGGAGGCTTCTCATACTTTCTACATGACTCCTCCCTCTTCAAGCCAGCCATTGCTCATTGAGTCCATCTAGTTCTCCAAAATCTGAGTTCCTGTTCTGCAGCTAGCTAAAGAAAACTGCTTTTCAAGGTCTTATGTGATTAGATCATAACCATGCATATAATCTACTTTAAGGTCAACTTTATCATACAACATTAAACCTCATCATGAGAGTAAAACCTATAGTTTTAGTCAGATTTTTCACTGCTAGGACTAAAAGATATGACCAGAACAATTGTAGAAGAAGGAAAAGTTTATTGGAGGGTTCACAGTTTCAGAGGTCTTATCTCCATAGACAGCAGGTTCTGTTCATTAGGGTTCGAGGTGCAGCAGAATATCATGGGGGAAGAGTGTGGTAGAGGGAGGATACAGATATATACCCCATAGCCATGCCCGCAATGTACCACTTCCACCTGCCTCCAGTTATCACTCAGTTAATCCCATCAGGGATCAATTCACTGATTAGGTCAAGACTATAACCCAATCATTTCTCCTTCAAACCTTCTTGCATTATTTCATACATGAGCTTTTGGGAGGTACCACCTCTAAACCACAACACCCTTCATATTCATACTTCTGAACATTATGCAGAATGTTTACATCAGGGATGCAAATAATTTAAATTCTGTGTACCACAGTAAGTCCCTTAACTTCATTTGGCCTCACTTAGCTAATTTACAAAGCGACAATCTCTAGCTTTTTCACATATTTTCTAATTTCCAGGACCAAATTATTCATAGACACAGACCAGACCACTCACAGACACAGACCACTATCTAATTAATTAATTGTTATATGTTCAACCAGGCTCTTTTTTTTTTTCTTTTTGACAGTCACTGTTTGGGTAAACCAATGGTGATAGAACAACTCCTTTAACCAGGTGCTATGTTCTGAATGTTCATATCTACCCCAAATTCATATGTGTATATCCTCGTGCCCAAAGTGATGGCATTAGGAGCTGGAGACATTGGGAGGTGAATAAATTATGAGGATGGGGCCCTCATGAATGGGATTAGTGATCTTATAAAAGAGGCCCAAGAAAGATTACTTGCCCCTTCTACTATGTGAGGACACAGGGAAAAGGCACCTTTTGTCAACCAGAAAATGGGCCCTTCACCAGACAGTGGATCTGCTAGAGCCTTCTTCGTGGACTTCTGAACCGACAGAACTGTGAGAAATAAGTTTCTGTTGTTTATAAGCCACTCTTGGTTTATGGTGCTTTGATATAGCAGTCCGAATGGACTAAGATACCATGCTTTCTAGGTAAAACAAAAGAGAACAAACAGAAAGAAAACAGCAATGGTACATGGTCTATAATTTTCATAGACCAAAAAAAAAATAGCAGTAGAGACAAAATAATAGCCTATATACAAAGAACACTTATGAATCATGTGCTTATCTAGAGAGGAAAACTATGGCTAGTGGTAAAGAAAACATTGCTTGAACATTTTACTTTTTACCCTGTTCTGTCAGTAGCATGTAGTTCTAGGAAGGCAGTGTCCATGGATTTTTGGTAAAGTTCTCTTTGTAGAGTTTTCTTATGTTTCAAAACTTATTAAATTTCTAAGCAAAATTGTTGTCAAGAGCACTTCTTTTCTACACTTGTTTCACCCTAAGTAAAGCAGTCACAGTTTAAGACTTCTGGCTTTCTAAGGATCAGATCTGACTTCCGACTACCATATAATCCAATTTTTTTAAAAAAAAATTTATTTCTTTTAGTTGTACACATGCCTTTATTTTTATTTATTTATTTTTATGTGGTGCTGAGGATCGAACCCAGGGCCTCACACGCGCCAGGCAAGCGCTCTAATCTTAAAAATCACATGTGAATTCACTTTCCTTCAACAATTAAATTTTGCACCAACACATTCTTTCTTCTTTGGGATAGGAATTGTCACTTTTGTGTTCCTCAACATGACCTTTCTGTGTTGGAGAGAAGTTGAGATGTAGGAACCTCAATAGCTGTTCATGACTCTGCCTATGTCTGATTTTAAGAAGCATAAACAACAATAAAAAAGAAAATACAATCCCTTTTCTTCTTTTCAGCCTCCAGACTAATCAACAAAAAGTGAAAGTACTAAAAAGATGGAAAAGTGCTTCTTTACTTGGTAATGAATTACTTCAGATAAGTATGTCAATTAAAGAACTGAGATTGTAATTTACCATTCCAGTCTCAAAAAAAGGTTACATTTTGGATACATAGGAGTTAAAGATAAGAGCATATATTCTGCCTTTATTATGGGAATATAAATTTTGTTTTAACTGAAACAATAAACAAACTCACTTTCGTAAAGATGATTTTATAATAAACTGCAATGAAAATGTATTTAATGTAGGCTATTTACATGATATGATAATTAGCTATGAGCCATGTATCTACTGATGGGCTCTAAAAATACCAAAGGCCCAAGTGAGGATTTGAGCCCCTTAACTCTGATCTCTGGGTGTTTAAGTTTAGGTATATTTATGGAAACTTTATTTATCTATTTATTTATTTATTTTTGGTACCAGGGATTGAACCCAGCAGTGCTTAACCTCTGAGTCAGCCCTTTTTTATTGTTTTAATTTCAGACAGGGTTTCACTGAGTTGCTTAGGGCTTTACTAAGTTGCTGAAGCTGGCTTTGAACTCCTGATTGTCCTGTTTCAGCCTCCCAAGACACTGGGATTAATTACAAGCACATGCCATTATGTGTGGCCCAACATTTTTTAATCAGTTCAATTTTCCTGCCTTTAAACATGTGCTACATTGTTCTACTTGAAATCAGTCTTAGTTCTTTGATAGTCAGCCACTATGAATGAAACCTTAGTAGAATTGAGGGGTGGAATAATAAAATGATTACCTTAAAATGGCTACATTATATTATAATAATCAAGAAATTATTCCAGGCATCCACATAATCCAGCATATTTATTGACTTTTCTTTCTTTGGTTGCCATTGGTAATGTTTAGAACCTGTTATACAGACCTTATAATACTTGAATTCATCCTCTTCTGTAAAAGTAAGACAATAACTATTTGGTAGATTGTATCACTATGTGTTCTTCTATGTTTGAAAAAAATTGGGCTCTAAAAATATCAAAAGCTTAAGTGAGCATTTGAAATAGATAAGTAAATAAATGAATAAAGTTTCCATAAATATAACTAAATTTAAACACCCAAAGATCAGAGTTAAGGGGGTCCTTGGAAGTCTTCTTTGAGAGAGAGACTCCAGCTCTGGACCCTGAACTCTTTATCCCTTCCCTGAATTTCAGAGTCTACTGAATCACAAAGACATAAGACCATGGAAAACATACTTGAACTCTCTAGGATATACTTTTCCACTGGCTAAATAGGGATAATTATTTGTGAGAATTTTAATACTTGCAAAACGCTTAGCATGATGCTTGGCACACAATGAATGTTCAGCAACTGTTATTGTCATTATTGAGTCTTTCATGTTTGAAAGACACTGGGTTGTGGTTTTAGTTCACCTCAATGTTATATGAATTTGAATGGAATATTTTTAAACAGTTGAAGTAATCAATGCTATTTTAAATTTTCTATCTCCAAGAAACATTTCTATACCTTAGAAATTGAGGATGAAGTGGATAATGTCAGCAAAGAGACTTGGAGTTGCCTGGATGCATATGCTCTGTAAATGGTCACCATTTTTATTCTTGGAATCACCCTGTGATACTACCCATCTAAAGTTCATCACTATCTACATTTGTCAGTATTTTTCCAGTTTATTTTCTATATGAAATTAGGAGTGTGCTATATATTTATTTCATCATCCTATTGTCAACTACCCACAAAAAATATAAAAAGATGATAAAGATTTGAGAGAGAAAATAGAGATAATAGCTCTAACTGGCAAAATGATATGTTTCTTATAATTGTACATCCATGTCCATCTGTCTTACTCCATCTGTGGTAATCTCCTTTGCTTTAACTATTGTTGATGCTTGTGGCCAAATCTTACTCTTGCCACTTCTTCCTCTTCCACTGCCATTAGGCTCCATTCCAAGCTACTACCATGTCTCACCTGGTCCACAGAAGTAGTCTACATTCTGATGTCTTGGTCTATTTATGCTGTCCTTCAATTCATCCTCCAAAGACACCCACAAAACATATGCAATTCCACTCTCCTTAACTTAACTATTGAATTACTAAAAGTGGGGGGGAGAGAGAGGAGAGAGGAGAGAGGAGAAAGGAGAGAGGGAAATGGAAGAGAAAGAAAGAAGAGGAGGAGGAGGAGGAGGAGGAAGGATTCTAATTCAAAAAACACTGGGTTCTTGCAATCCAATGCTTTCAACATAAAGTTTATTGTTATGTTGAAAAATAACATTGTATTTATTCTTGGAATAACCAATCAAATAAATAATATTTATTTTAATCATATAATCTTTTTCATTCATACAGACACTGCACATCATCATTTGGCACTGTAGCAAAGCCTTCCTGAAGATTTGGGATGGAGACACATCTTCAATATGTCAGCAAGGTCCTAATGACAACCACCCCCTGTGGACTCTTCATCAGGGCAGGCTGTTGATGGGTCACTAGCTCTCCATGCTCTTTTCCTTTCAGTAGTGCTCCACAGGCCTGCACTTTCAGGTTAAATCCAAAATCTGACTTTTCCCACCCTACCCCTATGATCTGTCTCTCAGCCCAGAAGGTAAATACTGGGCACTGTGGGGACGAGACATCCCTAGACCAAAGGTTTATGTCATCCTAAATCTTTGACTTGTCTCCTCTCCTCTTTTCTCACCTGAGGTCAGCACTCCACATCCTGTTGCCTCAACATTGAGCTGAGAACAGCACTTCTTTTGTTTGAGGATCATGCAGCTCACATTTGTTCCCATCATATACTGCTTCATGTCACCTCCTCCATTGACATGTATTCACAATTCAAAACTACCCTCAATCGTGATAATAATATTATTCACATTTTTGGTTCTGGAGGTCTCTCCTAATTTAGATGTCACTAGGTCTTATAGTCTGATAATCATCTAACTAGTTCTCAATCTTGATTGCACCCTTTAGAGGTGCCTTTCCAGAGATTCTGAAACAGTTGGTCTGAGATGAGGAATTGTAAGACTTTCCTGAGGGATTCTAACTGTAGCTTAGGCTGATGTCTATTGATAAGGAGAGGTTGATTAGATACAGAATGAAATCAAAGCATCCAGTTCTAATTCAGAGAGGTGTTCCTGGAATTTACTCCAGATTTTCCTGCCTACATTCCCTTTGACTGCTCTACAGCCACTGTGGACTGCCCACTGCTCCTCTAACTCCTCTCAAGCTTCTCACTTCAACTCCTGTGCACATTATGTTCTCTTTGAGTCAGCTTCTCTCTCTTGCCCATATTAATGCCTAGTTCATTTCCACTCAGCCCTGAAAACTCATCCAACAATTATTTCCCAGAGAAAATTTTGCTCAATTTCCCAACCACCACATGTGCCTTGTTATAGCAGCAAGTTTACCCCTTTGTAAGCATTCACCGTACTAGAAAGGCTGAACCAAGGGGTTTAGCCCCTACACTTTGATGCTAGATTGTGTCTATGCTATGTCTCAGCATCATCACTTCCCAGCTGTTGGACATGAAACTAGTTATTTAATATTTTTGTGTCTCAGTTTTCACATCCATATAGGGATAATAGCTGTATTTCCTTTCTAACGCTGTTAGGAGGATGATATGAACTAATGCACAGGGAATGGTGGTTACTACACAATAATTACTACTAAACATTCCTGCTTAATGTGACTTATATAATTTATGCTTTAATATTTGTTTCTTTTTAGAATGCAGGTTCCATGAAGGCATTCCTACATCTGCTTTTTTTTTTCTTTTTTCTGCTTTATTCTTGATGATATGCATGCATTAGAAATACAATGAGAGATGCATTGAATAAAACGAATGCCTGTATAATGCAAGTAAATAATTTAGGACATGCTATGTCTTTCTCATAGTATTATCATGTAAACATTCTCACATCCTTAAATGTTCTCTAAACACGTAACTTTTAAAGGATTATTAGTTGCAAATAAAAATGCTCCCAAAGAGGGCACTGTTACTAAGTTTTAATGGAACTTCTAAAGTACAACAATGTCATTTTTTTCATCCTAACATTTTTTTTTTGAAGAACAAACATTTAGAATAAAATGAATGAACAAAAGTTTAGTTGTAGAATAAGGCAGGCTATATAATTAAAAAAACTGGGCAACTGGGTCCTGAATGATCACAAATTGATAGTACCTTTGAGTATGTAGAAAATATTAAATAATAATAACACCAATATAATGTTTAGTATACCTTATATATTTCATAAACTAATAAACCATTAAGCATCTACCTGAGGGCTACTGCCCCTTAACTTTTAATTTAAATTGATTTTATGTTTAATTTATGAATGTTCAAAATATTATGAAATGTAAAGGAGAAATGCAACCTCATAAATCAATGTGTTCTGGATTGCCAGTTTAATTTCCATATTGATTTAGTGCCCAGGCTGGTGGTATCTACTAAAAGGCATTAAACATAGTTATCCCAGGATAAAAGGTCAGATGGATAAGAGAAAAGTCATAACTAAAGATCATCCTCTGATTATTCCCCATGGTGGAGAAATGAGTATAGTGATAAACTAGACTTTTTATTTTAGTTTGTACCTCATTCTTATGGCTACTTGTATTGTTCAATCTTTTACCTTTATTATAGTGGATGTTATGGGAAAGTGAGTAGTGAATTTGGCCTTCTGATAAAGTAGAACACCTATGGATTTCAAAAATTTTTGTGTAATGCAATATATTATAACTTTTAATTATAAAACAGAAACTTACTTTAGTGGTGATGAGATTTGGGAATTGCCATTAAGCAGGAAACTGTGGGTATATACATACATATATGTATATGTGTGTAAAACTTCATATATAAATGTAAAACTTATATATTCAAGGTATTAAAAGGAGTTCAAGTTGGGCATGGTGGGACACTCCTGTAATCCCAGTGGCTCAGGAGGCTGAGGCAGGAGAATCATGAGTTCAAAGCCAGCCTCAGCAATAGTGAGGTACTAAGCAACTCAGTGAGACCCTGTCTCTAAACAAAATACCAAATAAGGCTGGGGATGTGGCTCAGTGGTCAAATGCTCCTGAGTTCAGGCCCCAGTATCCCCCCCCCGGAAAAAAAAGGAATTCAATTTTTATTGGTAACATAAGATTGTTTTTAATTTATATCATCTTATTGTAGTCAATAAGTTTTTTGTAACTCAAATATAAAATACTTTTCAGAAAATGAACAGCACAAACAAACTAATAAGTCGCAGAAATTCTGGAATAAAAGCAACTGAATTTCTCTCTTAGTGCTATTGCTTAATAACTGGCAATATTGGACTAGTTACAAAAGGAAATAATGCACATAAAGAACTTGTCTTGCCAGTTAATGTTCAATAAATGTTATCTATACTATGTAATGGTGATAATAGTGACAACAACAATATTAATATTACATTAATTTTAAAGTTCTATAAATAATTGTATCCATTTTTAATACATTTATTTTTCACTTATACTTATTTTCATTATTTTAATTTTCAGACACTTATTATGCATCATACATGTTTTTAAGCATTTCCCCACGTTTTGGTTATTTAACCACCAAAAAAAAAAAAAATCCATCAACGAGGGTGCTAATTTAATTTGCATTTTACAGATGAGTAAACTGAGATGCGAGTTAAATGACCTGACTAAAGTCACAGAGGGTATAATGCAGAACCGTCTTTGTTGGTCTTCACTGGGCAATCTCAGTGGGTTAACCACACTTTTCCTTCCAACTGTAAAATGCCTTGGCTGAGAGCCATGGCATGCTGAGTGCTCAATCTGGCAAGCTAGGCTCTTTGCTTGTGCTCTGCTGTACCTACTGGTGGTGGAACAAGCCTTCCAAGAGTCAGATGGTTTGTTCCCAAATCTGTAAAAGTGACTGTATTCATCAATGTTGGCACCTTAGTTGTTAAGTGCTATCTAAGTGAGAAAAGACAGTTGAATCCTTAATTTGTAAATGTTTGGATCATAGGTGGGTGAGACAATAATGAAAAGACTGTGAAAACATCATAAAACTAGAAAGAGTCTATGTGCAAATGGCTTATAGATTCTCCAGCTACTTTAAAGAACCCTAAGAGAGAACTGTACCTGTGCCTTAGGAAGTGGTTTGGGCAAGACTGATGAAGTACTCATCAGCAGATTCACTCTCAAAGACAGGAAGTAGTCTTATGCCCAAGAAGAATGAATTAAGTACAGGTGTTACTTTATTATTTTTTTTAATGATTTCCCACTTTAATCAACTTTTCTAATTTATAACCAACCATTAGTCCAAAAGGTGCCAGCTAAGACATTTGCTACACACCACAAGACTACCAAAAACTAAAGACAATTACTAGATCTGTTACTTCATAAGGAAAAGAGAAACATAAAATTATAAAAGAACATAAGAAACTTCAATATATACCAACTTTTAAAAAAACTTACCAAGTTATTAATAATAAAAGTTGCTAATAATTAAACCAAAAAAAGAAGTAAGACATGCTGGGATGAAATATTTAAATTAAATATTAAAAGAGTTAAGATAAAGAATTCTTGCATTTTTATACATAAAGGGCCAATACTCCTTTGCATCAGGTAGAAGACCTTTAGTGTTTGGGCCTTTGCATCTTTTTCTAATTATCTCCTATTACTTTCTGCCTCTCTACAATTTTATTCTCTGAATCAGTTTATGAAAGGGATTACTGATCAGCAGTCAAGACACAGAGCACCACACTCGTCTTTATTCCTGTTATAATTTATTCTTATCACATTTTACCACTAAGTTAATTAATACATATGAAGTGCCAACTGTATGCCCAGCACTAGGTAAGGTTTAGAACATGATGTTGAGAACATCATTCATTCACTCACCTGTCCATCTCTAATCATCCCCCATCCATCAGCTTACTCTTTTTTTTTTTTTTTGAGAGAGAGAGAGAATTTTTTAACATTTATTTTTTAGTTTTCGGCGGACACAACATCTTTATTTTATTTTTATGTGGTGCTGAGGATCAAACCCAGTGCCCCACGCATGCCAGCTGAGCACGTTACTGCTTGAGCCACATCCCCAGCCCCATCAGCTCACTCTTTCAAATCATTCACTAATTGATTGACATTGGTAAGTGTCAACAATGAGTTGGTATGTTAATTTTGTATTGTTACATAACAAATTACCATGAACTTATGAGTTTAAAAAAACATCCATTCTTTAGTTAACTTTTCTGTAGGTCAGAAGCCTGTCATGGCCTGAATGGGTCCTCTGCTCAGTGTCACAAGGTTGAAACCCAGGTCTTTGGAGGACTATATCACATTCTAGGACCTCTGGGGAAATATTTACTTCTAAGCTCACTCTGGTAGTTGGTAAAACGTCATTTCTTACAATGATTGGACTGAGGTTACAAAGTCTTTTGCTGAATTTTGTTTTCAGCTAATCTTATTTTCCAGGAATTGCACATATTCCTTGATTTGGCCTCCAAATCTGCAAGCCAACCAATATACCTAGAAGCCTTCCCGTGCTTAGACTCTCAGACTCCATCTTTTACACACACCAGAGAAAACTGTCTTTTAAGGGCTCCTGGGAATAGGCCATGTCCACTTGGATAAACTCCTTCATAACATCAACTGTGCCATATATCATCACATAATCATAAGAATAAAACCCATTGAATTTATAAGCTCAGGGATTATGATGGGCACAAACACAGAAGGATGGGAAGGGGCAAGGGGCTTACTGCATTGGGCAATATGTAGGCTACTTCTGCTTGAATTTATATGGATTAATTTTATGTCTTTATTTTCCCTTTATGCATTCTTAACTTTGTTGGAGAGCCACATGTATAGACATTTCAGAAATGTATGGACATTTCAGAAAGGTTAGTGAGCAGGATGCAGTCAGTATTGGAGTAGTATCCCAGGAGGTAAGAAAATCCATTGAAAGGTGAGGAGATGGGAATGATGATATGGGACCTAACCTGGGCAATACCAAAATAGAGAAGAGCAGAAGATAAGAGACATTAAGAGTAATAATCCATATTATTTGTTTACCAATTGGATTGGAGGCTACTTATCTGGGCTCACGCCCAGATTTCTGGTTTCCATCATTGGGTAGGTGATGAGATCTTTTACTGGTCATTGAGAATACAAAAGACAAATAAAAAATTTAGAGGAAGAAGAAGACAAATTATTCCTAATTCATTTTGGGTCTGCTGAGTTTGGGTTGCCCATAGCACACTGTCCTAGAGTGTCTAGTGGACATTGGTATACACAGATATTAGACTCAAAGGAAAGAACTAGGACTCACATACAAATTTAGGAAAGGAATTAGAGGCAGAGGAAATCACAGGAAGATGGACATATCCTGGGATGAATATTAAAAATAAGAAGAGAAATGGACTAAGAATAAGAACACTGGGGAACAATAGAATGCAGAGTATGATTGGTAGGAGAAAAGGAACAATATGAAAAAAATGCAGAAAAGCATCTCCTGGATAAACTCTAGGGAGGAAAGAGATTATGGACTTTACCAAATGCAGAAGAGATTGTGATGATGATGGTGGTGGTGGTGGTGGTGGTGATAAATAATTATATTTATTGAGTGCCTGAAAATTGAAAACATTTTTTTCTATTATATTTTAAAAATATTAATTCTTGCAACATTCCTGAATGGTAAGTAGCACCATTCCTGCTTTGTTCATTAAATAAGTAAAGCCTAGGAAGCCTAAGAAACTGGCACAGGTCACAGAGATAGACACAGATCCTTGCTTGGTTGGGATTTAAACTCAGAAAAGTCTGATACTGAAACACATAATCTTTTTATTATGCCACACAACCTCCTTCCTGGTGAGTAAAATAAGAATGAAAAGATTATATTTCTCTGCAAACTAAGAGGTCACTTTTTAAAGTAAAACAGATTACATTTTTATTGGTCCTGGGCCAACGTGTTTGGTATATCTGTGTGATGGGGATTTCAAAGTGTGGCTGATGTGCAAGTATAAGGTAAATATTTTTACAATGTGAACTACATCTTTGAGGAGCGTAAGCATAAAGGGTGCACAAGAGGCAGTAAAGAGAAGGGCAATATTAAGTGAAGTTTATTATGTTTTTTTTTGTTGTTTTAATTATTATTTTTAGAATTTAGCGCTTCATGTTAAGGGCTTATGTTGTGAGAAAAGATCACAGGGTTTAGACCCATATATACTAGACCCCGTATATACTATATGATAACTTGGTCCTAGCTTCCTGTGTGACCTTGTGCAAGTGAATTCAGCCTCCAGTTTCTCCTCCATGGTACAAGCAATAACACCTGCCCTGTAAAACTCCAGAAGATAAAAATAAGCTAACTTACGTGAAGTGCTAAACACTGCTCATAATCATTTAGAAATCCACACAGCAGTATTGTTTTGAGAGCAGTATTATTTATTCTTGTATTCCTATATATCAAAATAAAGCAAGTAATGAATGAATGAATGCCTTATGGCAAGTGTTTGTTTACTTATCTACATATCTTCTTTGCTAGTGAGGGATGATTTTTCATCCTACTTGAAGCAGTTTCCCTAAATCCTATACTGCTGAGTATAGAATATGGACTCCATAAAGGCTTTCTGATTGACCTAATGAAAAGCTAGGAGCAAGATTAATGTCAAACACTGAGTGTTAGTCATATGTAATAGGTTCATCATTGTGCCAGGAATTAGATATTTATGCTAAAAATAGATGAACTAGATACCCAGAATATAATAATGGATTCTAGTCATGGCATAATAGTGTTATGAACCTCTAAACGGAAAGGGAGAGTTATTATTATTGGCTGTTTTCCTATTGTTGGCTTTTTATGTAGAAATTTAACTGCAAATATATCTTTATGGCAATGATCAAATCAGGAGCAGGCAGGATACTGGGAAGTTCTAATTTAATCCATTCACATAAGCAGCAGCTGGGGGATTCCTAGTGCAACCTGCCTTTATCACACATGGGGCCCAATTATTGAGCCACAGGGATTTGGAGTTATCAAATCTTAGGGTCAAGTTCAATTAAACCACACATAGGAAGATATGGCTGAGTTTGTCAAGGATAGAAAAGATGAAAGCAGTGGAATAATTCTGTCAGACTCACTGTCACCCATGTATCATACACCTTGACTCTTGTTTATGTGTCATCTTTGAAAATTGAAGACAAAATATGAATATAAGTACAACTGGCATTTCTGTAAGCCTCCACTGGATATGCATATATTCAGTGTTATTTTTGGCTTACCTATAAAACAATGCTTTCTTTCTTGATCTTCTAGCACCTACTATTTAAAAACAGTTGTCTTATTGTTAAGATGCCACCATTAATTCCACTTGGGACTTCTGGGATCCTTCCTTTTCGTCACTCCTATACTCAATTAGGTAATGTGTCCTTCTGCTCAAAGAAGTTCTATATCTGCCTCAGAATGATTTCTTTCTATAACTACAAGGTCAGTTCTATGGCATAATATTCCCAGCACTTAGAGTATTACCTGGCACTCAGTAGACACTCAAAACATGTCTATTGAAGGTATGATTCATCTCTTCCTCTTTATCCTTTCTGCCATTGCCATAGTCATTATCAAAGCTTGTTTGGATCAGTGTAGTAATCTATCTACTCTCTCTGTCTCTACTCTTACCTTAGCCTATTCATCTTATAGAGGTTAGAGTGATCTTCTTAAAAATGCAAATTTTATCTTGTCACCCTCTGATGAAAATCCTTCAGCAGAGTCCCATTACCTTTAGGAGAAAACTCAAACTTTATAGGATGCTATTTAAGGTCCTCCATAATTAAGTCCCTGGCCACTTCTGTTCATTGTTTATCACTTCTGTTTTTCCTTTCTTCCTTGTTCTCCTTCTCCATCTCACCCAGAATTCTGGGTTTCAGCCACACCGAACAAATCTCAGCTTTCATTCTTCTCCAAGGGTTATATGTTCCACTTCTATTGTTTATGCTGCTTCACCTTCCTGGACCTCACAGCCCTTACTGGTCAGCCTGAAGATCACGTATCTGCTTTACAAGACTCATCCCTTCTTGGAAGCATATCCTAATCTTCAATCTCCAGAACGATGGTGGGACTGGAGCTGGGACTGTTCTATCAGAATATTTATAATACTAATTTATTCTTGGTTTTGATTCATTTTGTTTATGTTAATTTTTTGTTTATAGTATGCTTCTGCTTATTACCAAGTCATGTGACCAGAGACTCAGATTCATTGTTACATTCAGAATGCCAATATAGAGCTTGGGTATATATAGTAGACAGCCAATAAAAGTATCAAATTATTCAAAGTTTATTATCTATTTCTAGGTTATGACTTTTGGGGGGCTGCAGTCTAAGTTAAATTCTGTATGAGGATCAGCGACCATTTATAGTTTACCTTAGTGCTCGTACATAGAATAGATGCCTTACTAATACCTGCTGAGTAACTAGAGTGAGTGGGGGGTGCTGCCTCTGAGTTGAAAATTCATGGGCGCTTGTTACTGGCTTTCTTTAGTGCCACTGACAAAAGTTCACAGTTTCTGTCAACATTCTAGCACTGAAAACCTTAGCTGAGGAAAAAAAAAAATCAGGCATTTTTGTAGATTAAATATGACCAGAAATCGTTGCAGTTTCTTCCGCAAAATGGGGGAATCTCTTTTCCCAATGCTTACATCTGGACTGTCCTTCTTTGTGACATGTTTTGACCAATGGAATAAGGTAGAAACGACATTGTGTGAGTTCAGGAACCAGGCCCTCATGTCTTCTACATTTTCCTCTCTTGGAATGCTGCCCAGGGACTAAAATATGTAGAATCTCAAGATGAAAGACCACATGGACAGAGAGGCTCAGCCTCCCAGCAAGCCCAGCTGAGCTCCAGTCCCAGCCCTGTCAGCTGATGTCAAGCACATGAATACGCCCAGGCGAGACTGCAGAAGAATCAACCAGCCAAGCCAAAGAAGAGTGAGAAATAATAAAGCACAGTTGCTTTAAGCCACCAAGTATTAGGGTGGTCTGTTATTCAGTGTAAGACAACTTACAGAAGCATGAAAACAAATGATAACATCTGGGTTTCTTTCCCTAACAAAGTAGAAGAATAAACAACCAGAATGTCTTTTTAGTGACCCCAGAAATCCTGAAGAGAGGAAGGTTATTCAGTGAAATGACCAAAGCATTTCAGCTCTTTATGACTACTGACAGAAATAGAAAAGATTTGAGCAAGCACATATTTATACATATTGATTTTGTAAGTATTCAATTCCTGGCAAACAAGGGTAAAACACAAGGCTAATCTAACCAATGTGAGAATCGTCTAAATGCTATAATGCATCAAAAATTAAAAGTGAAAATTGAGTTAAAATGTTTAGAAACTAGCAAAAGGAGCTTAGAATTTTGAAAAAAAGTGCTGTGAAACAAAAATCCATTAATATTCAATAACCTCCCTTCAGCTTCTCTAAATGTGAAGGAGTCAGTAATGGGGTCAGCTCTTTCCTTGAACCAGAATTCTGATTCTTTCAGACACCTCATCAAACCCCAAAATATAAAATCTGAGGAAACTTAAAGAGGAAGAGAGTCTTAACTAGAATTAACTAGAAAATCCCACAGAAAAATTCATGTCATAAAAGATATGCGCAAGTAAGGTCAAAACAATTTCTCTGTATTAAGCATTTTGATTCTGAAATTACTCAGAATTAACCATAAAATGATTTTTTTCAAAACATACAAGGCCCAATAAAGTTTGTAGATGTTCTGAGACTCAAAACATAGACAGGGCCCATAAGTTACAAAACACTGGCATATTATTGATTTTGCACATCATCATGGATTTAGGGAATATATCTTCATATTGGTAAGAAAAATGGAGTTCAGAGGTAATGGTTTGTCTAAGTGTAAAGGTCATGAAGCAGATGAGATAGAATTAGCACATAAGTATTTTTTTCTTAATTCATAAGAAATAGATTACATAATAATGATACATTCATACAGTTCTTATATTCTAGGCACAGGATTATGTAATCCTTGTCAATTATATATATATATATATATATATATATATAGAGAGAGAGAGAGAGAGAGAGAGAGAGAGAGAGAGAGAGAGTGAGTTAATACAGTTGGTTCTCACACAGTGATTCCATGAAATAAATGCGATATATACTCCCATTTTAATAAGAAAACTGATATAGAGGCAGGTGAATTCATTGGCCCATGGTTGTACTGTTAGTAATGACAATTGAGATTTGAGCCTTTACAGCCTGTCTTTAGAGAATCTATTTCTAACTACTGTGATATAATTCTTCTCCACAAAACGAGTGATATTTATTTTTCAATTATAATGATAACAGTTTTAAATTTTTCCTGGGCCCACAAATCCTCTTTTAGTGTTTAATAGCTCCAATAGCCAGGCATTAGTTGAACAGGGAGTGACCCTGCACAAAATTTATATCCAAAGGGGTGGAAGGGGTTGAGGCAGATTCCTTTTTCAAGTGCATTATGAAAGAAGGAAATATTGATATCACGATACCATTATGTGCATGAGAATCTTGACTCAAATTCTAGGGGTCCCTAAAGGCCCAATGAAATGGCAAAAAATGTATTTATTGATTGCTACAGAACTATTACCAAGGCACTCAATCCATAGCTTCCCACCTTTGTAACTGAATTGGTTTTGTTTCTTTCAAATGTTTCTTGAAAAGACATTCATCTCAAAAAGAGGTGAAAAATAGACCATTCTGTGATGGTATGCATGTACCTATTTTGGCACTCAGCAGACAGAATATGTACCTGTTATTGATTTTAATATTTGATTTTTCCTAGCATTTAAAAAACAATACAAAGGAAAAGAAATCACTTAAAAATATTTTTGCTCAATAACCACCCTGCATCACTTGCCAAGTGAAATCATATGTTAAATTTAATTCATCAAGGATTCTTATAATTTTGAGAATCAAGGGCTGTTTTAAGGCCATGAACCCTTTTATCCACCGAAAGGCACATAGACAAAATATTTTTTCAATTTCTTCTGATGAGACAATGAATCTTTTAAAATCTATCCACAAACCTCCAGATTAAACAGATTGACTTCATCCTCTATATGTCTTAATTCATCAAATGGGGCAAACCAGAGAGCTAAACAATATTTCTACTCAATAACAATATTATAACAACAACATTAATTATAACTGTTGTTTATTGTATACTTAATATATGCCATCCTTGATGATTGTATGATACGTGCACTGCTATTTCATTATTTTATACATTGGAAAAACTGAGACATGGAGGTGTTATCTTCCTCCAAGTAAATGCTGAAGTTTGAAATTGATGAGTTCTGTTCTACGACCCTGTTCTCTATGAAGCCAATGAGCATATTATAAGTATTCAATAAACATTGACTACTGTTACAATTGGATTTTTATTTGAATACAAAGGCAGGATTTTTCAAGAAAACACAGAGCACATAAGCAATTTTTTTCTTGAATAAGTGAAAATGGATTTTTTCTTTGATTTAATAATTGTCTCCATTCACTCCAGGTTCTAATAGTTAGATAATGGATCTTGTCAACCATTATATGTCTTCACCTCCAGCTGGGGACACATAACTTTTATTGTGGTCCATTATCTGGCCATTAGAGGCCACAAGTGTGTCCCCTGACCCTCTCCCTCACATTATGCCAGAGAAAAAGAGTAGAAAATGTAGAGGCAGCAGCTTTTCTAGCATCAGAAGTAAAAGGAGCTTCAGAGCCTCCTATATTGAGACCATTCATTTTCCTCCTGCTGTAAAGTCAATCATGCAAGACCTGAGGATAAAATTTAGTCTTGATCCCACTTCCTAGCCTCTCCTTCTTGCTCTGTCACCTCAAGATGTCGCATCTAGCAATAGCAAAATTCTACTCAGACTATTCACATTTCTTTTTTAATTTAAGCAAGAGCTTTGAACTGCTCAGAAGTTTGATAAATGTGTTCAACTTAGTGAAAATTTTATATTCTTGTCATACACACCACTGACACTTAAACTTCAAACATTCATGTAATTTAGAGGTACTCTCATAATGAATTTTTGTGACATATTTTGTTTCCAAAATTAAAGCTAACTATAATTAATTCCAATTAGAGATTTTATTTTCCAGAACTTCAAAACCATCTGAAATAATTGAAAGCCTTGTAGAATGATGTATAAAAGAAGTGAATACCACCTACAAGTATTTGACAACGGAACCTGGGTAAATCTGTCAGGATTATCTTTATTCTCACCTGGAGAAATAGGAAACTTACAGGGGCCAGATAACTCAAAACATATGTTTTGGAATATTGGACACCATTGCAAGAGGATTATTGGCTTTGTTGGTTGCTGCCAAGTCAGTCTTTTTATTTTGGTTATAAAAGTGAATGAAATCTGAAAACATGATTTTTATTGTTCTAATGTGCATCACCTCTGTTTTCTTTCTCCAGTCCCCTTGCCAATGTTAACACCTGCTAATCTCAGTTTGTTCTACTCATGGAAAATTATAAAAGGATTTAAGTCTCTGTGTTATATATATACTTTTTTGGCTTTTTAAAATAGAATAGATGTTTCTGGGAGGCTGAGACATTGTATTCTAGTATGTGATATAGAACATTTCCCTCATATTTAAGGAATTCTAAAATAGTGGAATTTGTCCTCTCTTTCCCTTCTTTTCTGCCTACTCACTCTCTTTCTGCTCCAATATTACCCTTCCACTCTATGACTTTTTCTGAAAGGCACATACATAGGCAAAACCTGAATTGCTTTTTTTTTAATGCCAAATCCACATATTTGATAACAGATACTCAGTGGAAAGATGAGATAAGGCTAATCCCCCTAGGTCTCTGACATTCTAGCAAGATCGTAGTGAACTGATCCTGCTGATGGCCTAGGTTTGTGAATCCCAGAGTCATAGATACTAACCAGCAAAGATTATCAGAGGCCCATAAACATCCTAATATGTGTTGTGATTGACAGATCACTTCCTATCTGTTTGATCTTATGAGAGCTTATTTTTTTAATCATATTTTGAGATGATGATGAGAAGTAAATATAAAACTAGGGTGACTTTTCTTGCCCCTTACAGAGACACACGTGTACAAAGGTAAACTTCTGATAAAGAGGAAATTGAAGTCTTCTGGTCCCCATGGGTACACTAAAGCTGCCTCATGAAATCCCAAACAGATCCAAAGAACTACAACCTGGCATCTAACTGAGGTGGAAGTTCTTAAGAGTAAAAATGTAATGCATCCGCACAACCTAAAACAAATGAGGGTTCTATCTCATCCAGGGAATTATAGCATGGGAATGATCCCAAAGAGTAGCTTGCTCTTTGGAGGTTATAAGCTTTTGATCTGCTCTCAAATACCAAGAAAGCAACTTTTTTCTCAATGAGTACATAAACACTAAGTTATAAAGATCTTAAAGCCAGAAATTAAACTTATAAATCTGCTAGCAAAGCATTGTCAAAAATGGGTTTTAAGCCAGATATTGTTTTAGGACTCATAATCTAAATAAAGTGTGAAATGAGTTGGGAGGAGGTGAGGCTTGGGAAGAAAAGTCTGATGGGCAAGACTTTATATTCTTGCCAGAAAGACATTAAAGTAAAGATCAAAAGTAGAGTAGGGGCAGAGAGATAGAGAAGAGGTGGTAGTTTTGAGCAATATTTCAGGTAGAAGGAGACAGTTGGCCCCAGATGTACAAGCAGGAAGGGAATTCTCAAGCTAATGCTAAATTTTCTGGTTTTGTTGACCGGGAGAAAGGTAAGCAGTATTAATCATGAATAGCAAACATAAGAACAGGGTTGGTGGAGACATAATGAAATAAGTTTTGAAAATATTTGGTTCAAGATGTCAGTGGAATGTCTGGAGGGAAATATTGAGGCAATTACAGAGGTTTGGGAAAGAGGACATGTCTGAGTATGGGATAACAAAAGAAGATTGTACAAAGAAATGACAAAGACCAAGAACAGATACTTGGGCAACACCTGCATTGCAGAGAAAGAAAACAAAGGGACTTCTGTGGGATATGAAGTATTCCCCAAAGACTAATGGGTTGAGGGCTTGGTCCCCAGTGCAACAATGTTCAGTTGTAGGGTCTTTGGGAAGGCTGATTGGATAGTTATGGGTCCTTACTTTGTTAGTGGATTAATTCATTAATGGATTCATAATTTGAGGCATTATTGGGATATGGAGTCAATTTGGGGACATTCCCTGAAATGGTATATCTTGTATCTGGCCCTATCTCTCTCTCCTCCCAGCCAGACTCCCCGCTCCCCCTTTTCCCCTACTTGGCTGCCAGGAGGTGAGCAGCTGTGGTCTACCATACCCTCTCTGCCATGATGCTCTGCCTCATCACAAGCCCATAGTAATGGATTCAGCTAACTATTGGTTGAAACCATGACCCAAACAGTTTTTTCCTCCTTAAGTTGTTTTCCCCAGGTATTTTGTCCCAATGATGAAAAATTGACTATCACAGGAATCCAGAGTTTACAAAGCTGGGAAAGTCAGAGGGCTAGAAGGAAAACAAAGATCATTCACAGAAGTCAAGAAAGAATGATCTCTTGAAGGATTTCTGTGACATACTTTTGTTTATAAAATGAAAGTGAACTCTAATTATTTTTTTGAAATTCGTTGAAACATCAGTATTCAAGTGGTATTTAAGATCATCCCTCATCCATGGTCAGAACACCCAAGATCATTGAAAGCAATATCTACTTCTTTAGAAATAAACAGAATATTAAACACTATGAAAGGTTATTGGATTTGGCATATCACGATGACCCTTAGAGAATAATTTAAGCAGTGTAATGATGACAGGAGCCAGACTGGGAGGGAACAATCAGTGAGGAGGAAATGGGGGCATGAAATATAGATTTCTTTCTTTTTTAAAAAAATCTATTGGGTGGTTTGGCCATGACTTAAAGGAGAGGAAAGAAAATGCTGCTTAAAAGGGAACAAGGAGAAAGAGACTTTATTTATTTTCTTGTTTACATTGGGATGAGGAAAACTTGAGCAGAGTAGTGGTCAAAGGATCACCAGATAGGAGGTAATGTAAATGAAAAGAGATTTTTGGAGACAGCAAGGTTATGAGGAAGACTGGCAGAGAGTGGATTAAGCCACAGAGGAGGAGCCTTCAAGGGAAAGATAGCGTCTGGGACAACAGTGTGAAAAAGAAAGAAGGTTACTCATCAGAAAGTACTATTTGTACATCTGTTTTTTTTCCTATTATTATTTTATTTTATTTTATTTTTTATTGGTTGTTCAAAACATTACAAAGCTCTTGACATATCATATTTCATACATTAGATTCAAGTGGGTTATGAACTCCCATTTTTACCCCAAATACAGATTGCAGAATCACATCGGTTACACATCCACATTTTTACATAATGCCATATTAGTAACTGTTGTATTCTGCTACCTTTCCTATGTACATCTGTCAAGTGCCAAGTGTCATTCCCTCCATTAGGGATTTGACCTTAAAGACAAAAACCCCTGCTCTGGTGAAACTCACATTCTAGTGAGGAAAAGAGAAAAAGAAATTTGTGTGTGTGTGTGTGTGTGTGTGTGTGTGTGAGAGAGAGAGAGAGAGAGAGAGAGAGAGAGAGAGAGTTCTATGGAATAAAATGAGCCAGAGAAGGGTGAATAAAGAAGTGTCCATTGGGGAAGGGTTGAAAATTGGATGGGGTGATTAAGAAGGCCTTATTGAGGAAATAAACTTTGAGACAAACTTGTCCAAAGTGAGAAAACAAGTCTTTTAGGGAAAAGGATTCAAGGTCACAGGAAAGAAAGTAAAGTCTCTAAGTTAAGAACATGTCTCATGTAACTGAGGTGGGAAGGGTGTCTGCAGGAGAGCAAGTCAGAGAGTAGTGGAGATCATGTAGGAGATCATAGATAATGATGAAGAGTTGCCCTTTACTTGCAGAGAGATACAATTGCATCAGACATTTCTCATAAAAGAGTGGCTTGATATTGTAACAGGATCCCTTAGCTTCTGCGTAGGGGTAGATGGTAGAAGATGAAGCTAGTTAGGAGATGACAGCATAATCCAAGTAAGAGATGATGACAGTCTGAACCAAGGTGCTAGCAGTGAAAATGGTGAGAAGGCTTTTCTAATGACCCCTATCTAAACGTCAACCCTTCCCCAATGGACACTTCTTTATTCACTCTTCTCTGGCTCATTTTATTCCATAGAACGATCTCTCTCTCTCTCTCTCTCTCTCTCTCTCTCTCTCTCTCTCTCAGATTTGAATAAATGTTGAAGGTTGTACTCACAGTTTTTACTAATACATCAGGTGAATGAGAGCAGATCCAGATACAATTCCAATGTTTTTGGTGTGAGCATGGGGAAAAGTGGATTTTTCACTTATTGAGATGGATAACATTGAAGGATTGAAGGGAACAGGGACTAGGAAGACAGTACCAAGATCCCAGTTTAGAACATATTAAAATTGGAAAAGACATTTATTATCCAAAGGGCTTTGCTGTGTAAAAGCTATATATACAAATATGGAATTCAGAAAGTAGTCAGTAATTTAGGAGACATCAGTATTCAAGTGGTTTTTAAGATCATCCCTCATCCATATCATAGCTTACCTCTGCCACTATCAGAGGTAACTTCCTGTCCCACACCAGTTACTCTACTCTTCTGCAACTGCTTGCCTGACATTACCTCATCTTATATTTGACAGATTCAGTTATACTGCACAAATACAACTTTCTGAAGTATACAGAATACTTTCATTTTAAAGCTTCAAATATGATTAAATTAGTTTTGAAAAATATTGGAAATCTATTGGGTTAAAAAGCAGTACCATATTAATTCTATTTTTTATTTCAAATGGGAACTTTCAATAAATTTATTCACACTTTAATTTCACTTTTTAAAATTAGACAAAGATGCTTCTTAAATTAATGTAATTATTCTGAAATCAAATAAATTTTATTTAAAGATATGACATTCATTTCAAGGTCATTTTTTTTGCTTATTAATTTTGAGGTGAATTAGCATACTCAAAAATATTTTCAAAATGTTCTTGAAAACAAAACATTGTAGTGGTTTAAAAATGCATCTATAACTTCATTACACTACTTCAAGAAAACAGAGCCTTGAGATACAGATGGCTTCAAACTTCATGATTTTCTTTAAAAGGATAGGAAAAAAAATAAGCAGGAGTGAGAGTATTTGACTTGAAGATGGGGTAATAAAAGGCACCAAGGCTTCTTACTTGCTCTCTTTTGCATAATTTGCCATGGGATAGCCAATTGCCATGTACTGGGATTCTATAGAGATACCACATGGCAAGGAAGGGAGGGCTTTGGGAAGAGTGAACCATCTGAGAAGAAGCTACTTGAGCCCCAGCTAAGCCTTTAAATATCTTAGATGCACCCTTATGAGAAAACTTGAGCAGGATGTATCCAGTAATCACAGAAGAGAACACCTCATGAATTCTCCATACCCTGATGTCAAGAGTTCCCAAGCTCACTCATGGCAATTATTAGAGCTAACCTACTTATTCTCTTTGTGTTTTCATTTGTTCCTGAAATTGTCCAAATGAAAGTTCTTCTAGAGAAATAGTATTCCCGATATACTCTTTGCTTTTAAAAATTTGCTTTGTCAATGTGCTGAAAAGGGGCTGCTAAAACAAAAGAGATGATAGATTTTTTTTTTTCTAAATTTAGCTAAGTAAGTGTTCTAGGATTCACTTTGGATATCTATGTGAGTCCTATCATCTGGGTCTTCCTTTGTTTTTTTGACCTGAAGTCTTCTGCTTTGGCAAGCTCCTTAAATTTCCAAAGCAGGACAAAATTGACTAAGGTCCCTAACTTCTCAGAGGGCCTAGCAACACAAGGGCAATGGCCACTTGGTTTCTGTGGTGGGACCGTAGTTTTCATACCTCAGCCTGCAGAAAGGCAGAATTTTAATTTCTTGACAAGTCAGATTCAAAGTTCAAGATTCCCTGGGCCAGAATCTAAGGAGGAACCTGAGGATACTCAGGCTAGACAAGTGGGAAGCAGGAAGATATTATAAAATTAAGCAGGCCCAGGTAGAGCCCAAGAGTTTAGCCCAAAGCAAGGCAGCTATATGCTGGGATCTCAGTAGGCAGAATCCAAGAAGTTGAATATTTTTCAGGAGCAGGGTCAAGAGGTGGAAAGGAGTGAGTTTTTGTCTAAAACTGATGTGTGGAAAAAATAGCAGAAGAGTAATTCAACCAGGAGGTGGAAAACAAAGGCAACACAGCTCTGTGATCTTGGGCAACCCACATAACAAAAATGGGGCAAAATCCTTTCCCTTCTTTACTCAGGCAGTTACTTTGAACGTCAGAAGAAACAATTTTAGCTATGAGGCTGGAGTGTGGTTCAGTGAGTGATACAGCATGTGTTTGGCATGCACAAGGCTTTGGGTTCAGTTCCCAACACTGCAAACATAAATATTTAGCTACCACAGGGCCTGGTCTGTGCATTGAATAAACTATTGTGGACATACTCTATCCATATCTAATATGTTACAAATTGTAGAGAAAACATTTTTAGAATATAGCCTACAGAGCAGTCCAAAAGCTTGAGATTTATGTAGTGACCAGTGGCCAGTAAGAGACCTACACATGCACTGATCAAGAACAGAGCTACTAGAATTTCTCCCATTTTGGGGGAACCAAATAGCACTTTCTTCAACTTTTTTCTTTCACCTATACAGACTTCATTGTCCTTTCTTTACAGTATGTTTTTTTTTTTTTTAATGACAGTGGTTCTGAATCTTAATGAGACATTAAACTATCTCTGTGTCTTCCCAGCCACAAATCTAGGACAATGAATCCACTTCTTGAAAGGCTGATATAAATTTTCAGCGGTTAATTTACGTAATGAGCCATATGTCAGGAGCAAGGCAAGAAAGTAAGAACTTCAGTTCTGGCACTAGGATGTTTGGCACTAATTCTAAACTAGTTCAATAAATCAGAAATATTCCAAAATGGACAACTCAGCATGTTTAGTGACTGGCCAGAACAATGGAATAAATTTGGTTTTCCAACTCCAATCTGCACAAATCATTGGTGATACTGTAGTCGTTGCATTAAAAAAAAAACACAGTGAACTTTCTATGAGCAAAGTGTTATGCTAGGTACTGCAGAGAAAACAAAATACAGAAAATATGTTTTCCTCCCCACCCCATCTCTTCCTGCTCGCTTCTTTCTTTCCTTCCTTTCTTCTCTTTTACTCAGAATGCATTTCTTTAGCATCATTTGGGTTGGGCTCACAGTGGCTAACATAATCTCCTCTCTCATGGAGGTTATGACCCTTAGAATGTAACAGATATTAATGAAACAATCACACAAACAAATGTAAAATTGCCCCTGAGATAAATGCACTACATGGAATTATGAGAACATATATTAAGGACAGTTCACGTAATCATGGGTGTCAGAGAAGCCTGTTCTAGAAAAGTATAGTTTGAACTAAGATCTAAAAGATAAATCACAGTTGACAGGCAACATGAGGAGGAAAGAATATTACACGAATAGAGAACAACAGATGCAGAGGTCAACCACAATATAAAGGACTAAAGGAAAGCCCAAACACTAAAGGAGCAGATGCAGTGAAGCAGGGTGAAGTTGGAGATATTGGAGGAAGCCCAAGTCTCAGAGGGTTTTAATGCCATTGAAGGGCAATGGGGAAAACATATTGGAAGGAGGTGGAGATGGGAAGTAAAAGAAAGGTGGAATAGTAATTTCATGGTGGACCACTTAAAGGACTATTGTGGTAAACAAAAAGAGGAACAATTGTAGCTGGATTCAGTGGTGATAATGGTATGGTTGGGAAAAAGTGGATGATCTAAGAGATAACTATGAAGCAAAATGCATTAGTTAGGTGATGGATTGATTCTCAGTGAAGGAGAGACAATATGAAGAACAACTACTGGGTTCCTGGTTTATCCAGGGAATAGGACCAAGTTTTGGAGGAGAAGGGCATTATTGCCTATCACACTTCCTCAGCCTCCTCATGACTGAGGCATAATAATTTCCAGTTGGTCTTACTCAAGACAGGTAGAATAGGGTTGGAGACAAATTCATACATTTGAGAGATGCAGAGGAAGCAGAATACACAGAACATTATAATTCACAGAATCTGGGGGAAGGATGAAGGAGAAAGGGAAATAAGGAAGACTGAGATGAAAGGAAGAACAAAAAACAAAACCAGATGTTTCTCACCCACAGAGCCCACATTACAACCAGCCTCAGCTTGCTAACTTACCTAGTAACGTAGAAGCAGACAGCATTTGATAGCATTAAATGAACACAAAGTAGTCTGGGTGACAGCTTTATTCTCATCCAATGTTGAAGAGTGCAACTCCTGCCAGGGTGGTGTGTACAGTTATGCAGGCTTTATGTCCTGCCAGCAGAGGACCTGAATCCTGTTCCACTTGACTCTAAACCAATATCCTAGTGCGAGGCTTCTTCTACCCAGAAACAAGACACCTTTTTGTTAAATTTGCTTACAAGTGGCTTGTTAGTAGCACCTGGTTATTTTTTTCTAATAAACACTAACTTTTTCTTTGATCCATTGTCCATAATTAACCTTTTCTAGCCAATAAGAAGCTAAGCTACCTGGCTTAAATCTGCTTGATTTCTGCAAAGTTATCACATAACACTTGCTCTACTGTTAAAACAATAGGGGGAAATACCAATAAAAGAGCAGTAACAGAGTCATTTATTGGGTACTGACTTCTGCCTACTTACTCCTGCATCTTTTCCTCCTCTTCTTCCTAAAGAACCTCAAATGGTTCTATGAAAGAACTACATTTCCTAGCCTTACTTGGCAGCAAGTTGATTAAGTTGCAGCTAGCAAAAAGCAAGCAAGAGGGCTGGGGATGTGGCTCAAGCGGTAGTGCGCTCGCCTGGCATGCGTGCGGCCTGGGTTCGATCCTCGGCACCACATACAAACAAAGATGTTGTGTCCGCCAAATACTAAAAAAAAAAAATAAATATTAAAATTCTCTCTCACTCTCTCTCTCTAAAAAAAAAAAAAAAAAAAAAAAATTGCAAGCAAGAATGTGGAGCTCTATAGAGGGACCTGCTACTACTCTGTGGTTTCCTTCCTCCTATTCGGGGATAAAATTGTAAGAGCTGGAGGAGACATTTTATACCTTAAGTCACTTTGAGTACTGTTGCCCTTTGCAAAGAGAATGAAGGAACAAGATGGAAAAAGTCTGTATCTCTGATAACCTGAAACCACCAGATTAGCCCTGCACTGAAACTCTGGGTTTTATAATGTGGGAAAGAAAACAAACACATTCATTTATTTTATATAATAAACAACTATTATTTTGCATTTTATGTCACATGTCAGTAAACAAGATTCTCATTGATTTTTAACTAATTGATTCTGAACTTCTACCAGAACTTAAACTCACTGGGAATATGTCATTGATTTATTTATCTGATTGATGCTATTCCTGTAAAATTCTGAGATCCTTAAGGAAAGAAAAACCAAATCTATGATAAGCACAGAAATCTAAGAAGCTATGTTTTATATGTTAATGTGCACAAAGTATTAATAGTGGCATTTAGATTGACAGCATATGAATGATGATCATTTAACTTACTTTAGACAACATGGAAATTTCCAGTGATTTTTCTGGTTTTTGATTAAAAATGCAGTCTTCCAAGATAAGCTTTCTTCAGGACTCTATCCAAGATATAGTAATTTATAGATAGAAAATTCTCATTTATATTGCAGAATCAATGTTCAATACTTTATAATAAAATTTGGAGAGCAAATGAATCCCTCCACTGAATCTAGAAAACATTTCTGAGAATTTAAAATGTAAAAAAATCAATTATCAAGAAAAAGATGTAAGAATAAATTCTGACATTTTTTATAATGTTTCATAATTATAATTAAGGTTACTTAGCAATTAGCATCTAGTCCCTTCTTTCCTTTACATTTTCACTTTTGTAATGACTGCTTTAGTCACTCCTAGAGGCTTTGGGCATTGCCTACATAAGGATGTCATGAAGCTGGGGTTACAGAAATCAGATAGGGGAACAGGGAAGGAAAGAGTATCATCAGTGAAATCTGAACTGAAGTTAAAAAAAAAATGAAATGGATTGAGAGATGGTGCAAGTGTTAGATCCAAGAGAGTGAGGAAAAGGAAGTTTACTCACAAGCCTGGAAATCAAGAGATTTAATAGTGATGCAGTGTTCATAGTGGGTTGGGACAAGAAGTTCAGAGAACTCATACAGGTGTTGGCCAATATCAACATGACTTTAAGGCATAGAAGTAGGTGCTCATACAGCCTAAAGAAAAGACACACAATCACTCTCAGGCACCTTCTTCATGGTAAACCTGGCTTTCTTCAGTAGCATTTTCCATATTATAACATTTCCTAATGTTTATCTAAGAAATTTATCGAGTCTTGCATATCTTCCTGTCAAGAACTTATGAAATGAGCTCTTGTAAACTGTGACTTAATTAATCACCTTAAAATCTCCCCAGTACTGAGGAATGCCATGCAAATAAGAAAGGTCCATAGATGTCTGTTGTGAATGCATGAATATATGAATGCATTAATGAATGCACAAAGGACCATCTGAGGGAAGAGAAGCTGAAGCTTCTTACTTTCTCTCTTTGGGAGAGCTAACTAGAACTACTATTTAGCTCAAGTTGGAAATTTGAAAGTCACTGGCAAATTTGCCACACATTAATAAAGATATATATAAAACTTCTGGATGTATCAACATATATGTGATAATGATAGGGCTCCTGTCTCTGCCATGCTAATTTTATACTACATTTTAACCTACTGAAAATAGATTCTAGAATTGTACACCTTTCCATATCTCTTTACAGCATTAGTGTTCTTTGCTTATATCTTACCAAAAAGTCATGATTTTATGACTAAGAAATATTACTGTTATTTCAAATGTTTTCTTTTCAAAGAATTCATGTATATTACACTTTACAATCAGTCCCAATCATTTAAAGTATAGCAAAATTATAGTAAGAAGGCTTCAAGTTAGCTCCTAGAATACAGTGTGTTTAGAATTATTAAATATATAGATTACTGGCAGTGTTACAAGAAGAGTAGAGCTAAAAATAATATCTCTTTTCTCCTCTCCCACTTCCTCCTTCCTTCTCTTTCTCTTTCTCCTCTTATTTTTCCTCATTCTTCTTTCTCTCTGTGTATTTTAAACTAAATTTATATGGTATTGATCATAGCCTAAATTTTTTAAAAAAATTTTGAAACCTATTCAAATTTTAAAAATTTTACTATTTATTATTTTCAGAGGATGTGTTCCCTTTTACAATCTTCTTAAACACTTTCTTAACGGTGTCACTCTATCATAACCTTAAGAACACATCATTTGTATAATTAATCTGTGAAGATTTATATTTGAAGTAATCCAGAAAAGGAAGAACTATGAAAAAAATTTTAAAATAGCATAATAAAAGCAGAGTCTTAATATATTGCAGTATCCTTGTTTTATGTACATGTATTCAATAATTTTGCCTCACAAAGTCTTCCTGACCACAAATTCTTCCAATTTCTCATCATCTGTGTTCAACATATATTCTAACCTTAAGGATAGTCCCTCAAAACCATCTTATTTTCTGATCTTTGCTAAGGACATTCTGATAATTACTAAATTCATATATCCTGGCTAATTTGTTTTTCCACTGAAGTGTTAGTGTCATGTAATGGCTTGTATTATCAAGATGGAAAGGCCAATTTAATCACCCATATAAAAATAGAGAGTGAACAATTTGACCAAAACTAAGTATCTATGTGGGGGTACTGATATGTGTATGTACTTACAGACTTATTCATCCATTTGAGGTACAAGAATAGCACAAAATGTATTTCTCTTCTCTTTAATTCTGGACCTTGAAGTTCAATAAAGACATTGCACTTAATGCATTGTGAAGGATAGCGAGACAGCAATGCCCCCAAAACACTTAGGAAGCAAATAAACATACTAAGTGTTCTGTTCATTTTAGTCGTGTGTGTGTTGATTTCTGTATGCTATGCTACACATTTTGACAGTATCTTAAAAGAAAGTTGACTGTTAGGGATAGCTTCTGACTTTCACCAGCCCTTCTCAGAGATCCCTATTTCTACCATGTTCTTCCTTTACAGAAAACTTCTTTGATCCAAATGTGATTTTTGCCCAAGGCTTAACAAAATTCAATAGATGTTAAATTTTAGTTTCTGTCTTGTTTTCATTTTTCATTAAATTATTGAAGATTCCATTCTGGATTAAAAGTACAATGCATCAATTACTGCCTTGATTCTTAAACCTACAGCATAAATAAGAAACAAAATTGGTGCCATGTATGCATTAATTTTTTTTCTAAAACTGAGGGTTTTTTAAAAAAATTATTTTGTTTTGGTGGTTGTTGTCTAAAGGAGCATCCTAATTTTATTTTTTGATTAGTTAGTTATTAATGTTATGAGATAAAAAGTTAAATAAGGCATTTTCCCTTATCCCCATGAGTAAGAGGTGTAAGTGGGCAGATTAATATACAAATAATTCCTAAGTATGAGGCAGTAGAGGCAGGACAGAATGGAGGAAATAAACAGGACAAAGGGGAAATGACAAAGATAAAGTTTATAGCTTGAACCATGCAGTGGACGAATGCTTGACATCATTGTTATACTGCATATAAAAATCTTTTTCTTTCAAATGGAATCACTGATTCCATCCTGAGGTAATATGTATGAGCCTCATCACTCAGTCAATAATAGTTCCCATTTACTAAGCACTCTCTTCGTCTCAAGCACTATCTTATTTCACTCTTACTTGCCACTCTAAGAGTGAGTTAGTGTCAATGCCATTGTATTGAGGAAAGTACACATAAAGAGATTGGCCATCTGTGCAAGATCAAGAATCTGGAGGAATCTGGATGTCGGTTAGAGGTTGGAGCCATTTTTTTTTTCTTTTATCCTAACAGTGGCAAGGCAATAGAGAGGCCTTTTGCATTTGAGATAGGAAAATAGGTTGAATGAGATGAATGCTCTCAAGTCTCATCTGAACAGTGTGGTCCAGGAGGCAAGTGTTCCTTTGACTAGGGCAATGGATATCATGATGTTACACATAAAAAAATTTCACAACATATTTCCTCTCATAAAGTGCAGAGCTCAGGTTGGTTAAGGAAAATATTTTCTGGCATTCCTAGGTAAATGATACATTCTTATTTTCTTTTTTCTCATCTAGGGATGAAATTGATAAGAAGGGTGACTAGTTGGCTGGCAAGATTGACATATGATGTGAAATCTTTGAATGACTCATCATTGGTTAAATGGGGAAAATCTACACCAAAAAGGAGGTTCTGAGAATTAATGAGTAACATAGTTGATATAATAAATACCTAAGGTATTTGTATCAGTAAAGTGTCTTAGGAAGTGAATAATAAGTACACACTATAGAAAAACTATTATTGGTAATTGATCTTATTCCTACTGATATTTTTGGTTCTTTTCCAAATTCTTAGTTTAGCTCTATTTCTAATGATAGTGGTTGAAATTAGAACAACTGAAATTTAGAAAATCTTTAACAACACACAAAGAAGGACAATTAGTTTCCTGGCCCATTTATTATATGAAGCTCTCAAAATTCAGGCCAAAATAGCTCTGACTCTGTTTATAGCTCTTCATATTAAACACAGATCTAATTTGTAAATTATCATCACCCTTGGACTCCAGATTTCTTTTATTCCCTTGCTTAGGAAGAATTCAAACCATTTTTTTTCCTTGCATATAGTCATTTACATTTTTGAAGGCCAAGTTTCTTTTTATGTAGACAGTTCTAACTTCTTTGGATTATATTTTTTTGTCCCTGGTGTTTGGTACTCCTCCCAAGCTAGGATCATCTTAAAATTTTATGAGTATGAGTATGTTTTGAGATTTGCATCTTCCCCCAACACATTAATAAAAATATTGAGTTAGAAAGAATCTCACATGCATCCCAATGGTAACCTCACTTACTACAGCTCACCAATTCAATGAAGATTTCCATAAAAATTTACTCAATTCACTTCAATGTACATTTACATAGCAGGAACTGGAAGTAAAGATTTGGGAAAGCCCATATTCCCTGTTTTCAAAGAGTTCACATGCGACTCACTCACACACAAAACCACTGAACATCTGAAAACCATCCTGTAACTTTTGATCAGTGCAGAGGTGAGAGAATGTATATCACTTACTTAGATCCAGTAGAGTTTAAAACACTAAAGAATTATCAAATAGAGGTATTATTGATTAATAGCTATATGTTTGTTCTCTTGTATATTATTTATAGAGTTATAAATGTGAAAAAAGGAAAACAATTTGGGGGTTGAAAGACACTGGACTTTACAGAGCATAGGGTCTCAAAAGCCTAAGAGAATGCAATTGTTCACATAAGATCAAAGTGAGGTCTCAAAACAGCCCGCCATGTTGCATCTTGTTTTCCCACTTCTGAGTGCAACTTTGGTAAATTATCTCACTGTGTTATTTGTGAGCTTCCCTCAGAGACTAAGCTCCTTAAACACTGGGTATCTATCAGGTATAGATTTTGTGCAGATCCTAGTATACTTGGAGTATTAAATATGAATTGATAATACATTTAGAATTTGGTATTTAATATGAAATATTTAGAAATAGTTGTATAAGTTTGTGTTTTGGATGCATGGCTGAGATGTCTAGCAGAGCACCTCAAATTTGCACTTCCTCTTCTGCAGTACTGAGTTGTTGCTGGGATGTAGCTGCCCAGCTAAAGACTACACTTCCAAGTTTCCCTTGTATCTATACGGAGCCATGGGGGCTAGTTCTCAACTGTCTAATGAAAATGAAGTGTGTTATTTCTATGCAAGTTTGCTAAATAATGAATGTGATATCTGTATCATCTTTCTCTTTTACCCTTTACATGTAAAAGCCCCCAAGATCCTAGGGGGATGATTGAGACCAAGAAGTGAGGAACTCAGAATTTGAAAACTATTCAGGGAGGAAAGCCACCTCTTGATCCATAACAACTGCACAGTTCAAAGAGTCATGTGTTAGATGGCTTTCTATAACAGCTACAAAATAGTCAAGGAAATCAACTTATAAGGAGGAGAAGTTTGTTTCGGCTTACAGATTTGGAGGTTTTAGTCTGTGGTCAATTGATCCTATTGTTTTTGGTCCTATGGTAAGGAGGTGAGTACATCAAGGTGGAAGCATGTGCCAGCCAAAGTTAATTACCTTGTGCAACTGGGAGGCAAAAGAGAAAAAGAGCAAGGAGCTTAGGTTCCCAAATTCCCTTCCAGGGTAATGCCCAGTGATCTAACTTTCTCCAATTAGGCCCCACCTCTTAAATTTGCCACCACCTCCCCCTAGTGCCATGGGCTGGGGATCAAGCTATTAACTAACACATGGGCCTTGAGGGAACATTTACCCAAACCACAGAGGTTAGGAATAAACATTCACTGTTTTAAGTCACTGGCTTGGGGGAAGACTATATACATAATTTTTTTCCCCATACTAGCTAAAATTGTCCTAATTCAGAGGTCATAACAAAAATCCCCTAAGGTTAAAGGATTGCATTCGGAAGGTGTTGGACAGAAGGCGTTCAATTGCTTGCTTTTTAAAAATGACTTAGTCTGGTCTCCTATCTCTTTCTGATTGATTTTTTTTTTTTTTCAGGGACAGATTCTCCTTATTTAAAAATATCTCAAAGACATATCAGCTCCCAAATGATGTTTTCTGATGTAATCAGAAGAATGAAAAAGCTTTGGGAAAAAACTCAGGAAAGTGAGTGTGATAGTGCCATTAGCACTGCCCCACATCCAGACCTGCTGTCCCTAATCGTGAGGAGACTGCTGGGAGCCGCCCGGGAGGCTGCTCATCTAGCTCCTCATAGCCAGGGAGGAGTGACTAAGTCTAACCAATGAATGAGAGAGGAAATAAATGTGTCACTTCTGAGCCAAATAATTTAAGCTGATATGTCACCTCTTTACTTTCCCTCAGTTACCTTGTTACCTTAAACAGTAGGTCATGAGTTAGAAGAAACCTGGATTCTTGAGACATTAGATGGAGGAAAGCCCCATCCAACTCTCAGCAATTGTTTGATAATGAAATAAATTGTGGGTCCAGCCATTGAGATTCTGGTGGTTTTTGTTTTCTTCTTTCTATTTTAGCAGTCAATGTTAGTTATCTAGATTAACATAGTGGTCAACAGTGTAAATTGAGAAGTAAAGAGATTTATGTGGAAAGGAATACATACAAAATTTGAAGATATTTTACATTTCTTAATCAAATAGAAAAGAGAAGCATAAGAAGCTTTGTGTGTGTGTGTGTGTGTGTGTGTGTGTGTGTGTGTGTGTGGATGGAAAGAACAATGACACATTCCAGTGGCCTTTTCCAGGAAGGTTTTCAAGGGTCTCTCTCTGTTGACATTAACATAGTAAGAAAAAAAAGTGACCGCAACTTCTTATTAAAACAGAAACAAAACAAAACCCCAAAACACCACCACCACACTTACCAAGAACTAATGGTAATAAGAATCCAACCAGGGCAAATTTGGGGTTTCAGATTAGGGATGCTCGACTAGTAGTCTATGCAATATTTAGAAACCTGGAAACCTCTGAAATCTGATATACTTCTGGTACTAAGCATTGTAGATAAGAGATACTCAACCATAACTAGAGGAGTAAACTTCAGCATGCTGTGAGTATAAGTGAATTTTTTTTTTCTCTTTCCTTTGGTCTCAGTTTCCTCAGTGATAAAATACATAGACTAATCTCTGCCTCACCCATGTCTTACCATTGCAGTAAAGATAAAATTAGATAATCCAGAATAAAGTTCAATGAAGACTCCAAAGTGCTTTAAAATGTGGTATATTATATTATGATACTTGGACCTTTCAACTTGCAGCCCATTTTTATGTCTCACTAACCAAACTGAGGGCATTCATTGTGACTAAATATTTATAGTCTATTTTTTAATAAGATGGTCTGTCTTGGTTATTGCATTTATAACTATGCACATTACAGGGGATTTTACTCAGGAGGTATTAATGTTTACAGAACTTTATACTGTAACTTGAAATTGTTCCTTTGCGCTTATAAGGCTAGATATTATTAAATCCTCTGGTCCATCACATGTTGAAATGTCTATGTGGCAGTTGGAAAAAGCAGAAGGTTTAAAGTCACAAAGCTGCAGGTTCTCACATGAGTCTCAAGGTCTCTCTCTGTAGAACCTCACTCACTGTCTTACATCTCTTCTCCCAGATCCTCAACTTATCTTTTTTTCTAAGACTTGCATAAATGTAAAATTACACTATTATCTCTTACCTTAAAAAATAACAAACAAGATGCACTCCATCTTTGATTCTACATATCACCCCAGCTATGTTCCTTCAGTTTCTCTGGTCTCCTTCTCAGCAAAACTTCTTGAAAAGATTTTCTACAGTATGTGTTTGAATTTCTTCTTCTCAGAGTCTCTCTTAGTATTTTCCAGCTGAGCTTTAGTTCACAACTTCATTGAAACTGTTTTTATCAAGACCACCAGTGAACTATGATGCAAAATGATGTTTCTTTCTTTGCCTTAGTAATCCATCAAATAAACACAAAATTGATCAAAGCAACATTGGAAATTAGAAGAAAGTGGTTCAATATGTTCAAGACTGTGAAGGCAATGAATTCCAACCAAGATTTTATACCCAAAATTTAAAAATTAATTATGCAGATAAAGGTATCTTAAAATACTCAAAATTCAACTAGTAGTCTGCGCAAGTACTTAAAATTCTGAAAACATATATCTTAAAAAAATAGGCCCGTAAACTTTTTCTCTAGAAGCTATAGGTGGTAAAGATACTAACTGAGATAATAAGCCATGAAACAGGAAGACATGGGATCCAGGAATGAAGAGCCCCACATGGGAGGCCCTGGGATGATATAGCAGAGCAGTGTTTTCCTGGATTAGTCAAGAGAGAGGTACATAGGGAAAGGCAAACACCAGGAAACAACAGATGGTGATAGCTGTGTCTAGCTACGTTTAGAAGAATCTTATAGTTCTACAGGGAAATTAGGGCAAGAAAAGATAGAGGTCTGTAGAAAATTAAAGGAAAATATCAAGTTATTACTACATCTAGAGAAAAATGTAGAAAACTAGAAATATACTTAACTTTGCAAAATACTTCTATGTGCATGATAATATAAACAATGCTGATTTAATTACCATGTATAACTTAAATTTGATTGAAAGACATAAGGCAGGATCAGTAGCTAAATTATCATGCTTCATAGCATGAACAAAATAATATCTAAAATTTAAAAATCAGGCAATGACTTCCTGACATGTGGATATGTGGACCTAAATATCAGAAGAAACAGCTATAGGAGTTAAAAATGACTGCTTATTTTGATAGTGTGGGGAAAATTGTCTTATTTATTATAAATCTTAAAGAAATACTCAAAATTTTAACTAATATATGTATTACCTCAACTAAAATACTTTAGCCTAGAAAAAAATAATTAGACAAATATCTCTCTGTGTATATATCAGATCAATAAAATAATTTACACTGTTACTTTATTACTTAGATAAAATAGTGTAGCCTAGCAAATGGGCATATTTATATCTACATAATCAATACAAAAATATACAGTCACGTAGTTACCAAAGTACCTTTGGTAGGAGCAAGAGCTGGAATTCTGTCAAAGCTGGGTGTCAGCTATGACAAGACTGGTGAAGTGGGTCTGGTTTCCATAATTACTGCATAAGTAAGCAAAGAGAATTTAAAATAGGGCAATGATAAATACTAAGTTGTGAGAAGTTCACATTGGTATTTCACATTTGTAACTAAATTAACAAATTTTCTTTTTTCCAAATTTTTACATCACAGAGTATTTATGATTAAAGGGAGAAAATAAAGTTAAAATAGCATGTTCACATAAATTTTTTAGTTACATATCATGACTTATTGATTTGTGATTTTTTTAATGTTTAAAAACTTTTTTTGTATATTTTTGATTGCTTCATTAAACCATTATTCCTAATATTAGGAAGATAAATGAGAAGCATGTCATAAGCCCTATTTTGTAAGTACATTTTGTAAGTACACTGAGCATTTAATTTTAAAAGTTGCAATTATTGTTCTTAATTATTGTTCTTATTTTCTATGTTTCTTAATAGGAAAGCAAGTAATAGAAAGGGAACTAGAGATGTATGGTTTTCAAATAGCCACCAAGCATGTTCAGTTCTTAAAATTTTTTTTCATTACTATAACTTAAGATGTATGTGGATTTTTATTTTTATTTTAAAATAAAATTGTTTTTTCACAAATTTTTTAGATTATTCTCAATTTATAGTGTTTCTTAATATAACACATACACTGTAATTATAGTTAGGTTGCAACATTTTGTATATCTACCTATGCATCAAATGTTAGAGTGTTTCACTAAAAATAATCAAGTAAATTAGTTTCTCCATATTAAAGAAAATCATTCTCGATGATTTTCTCGAACAATAACATATTTAAGTGAAAGAATGACTCCCTATGGAACTCCATACTAGACAGCTTAAAATTTACTTTTCAAATGTCCATATTGCTTTATATAAAAGCATTTACTTAGTCAACTATCAATCTAGTCAACACTCTTTTTCAAAAGTTAACAAGGAAACTAAAAAAGCAAAGTCCTCCATATTGTGAGGAGATGAGGAGATGGATGTTTCCAAATGACTTCTTTTTTTTTTTTTTTTTTGGTCACTTCTGCAATAGCATAAGTGTAGTTAGAGTTAAGAGCCAAGCTGTAGTTATCACACAGCTGATGGATAAGGCAGCCAAACTCTGGATTCAATTGCTGCAGGAATATCTCACTGCCATCTGCAGTAGGTCCCTGGTGAATCCTGCCCTATATGTAGCCTTAGATCTGCCAATTTGTGAGTGCCAGAGAAAGTTGGAATAAGTAATAGAAAGGGAACTAGAGATGTATAGTTTTCAAATAGCCACCAAGCACTTAACAGTTCTTAAAATTTTGTTCATTACTATAACTTAAGATGTATGTGAGATTTTCATAAAGATAAATCTATTCAGTATGACATAAAGCAGAATTCATCCAGAAATTATGTGCTTCTGCATTTTTTAAAAAATAAAAATTGGTTTTTCACAAATTTCTTAGATTATTCTCAATTTATAGTGTTTCTTAATTTAACACATACACTGTAATTCTAGTTAGGTTGCAACATCTTGTATATCTACCTATGCATCAAATGTTAGAGTGTTTAACTAAAAATAATCAACTAAATTAGCTTCTCCATATTAAAGAAAATCATTCTCGATGAAAGCTCACTATTAGTTTTTTAATGTTCTTCAAACAAAGCAGTTAATGCTTTCTCTCTCTCTCTCTCTCTCTGGCAAGGAGTCTTGCAACTTTTATTTCTGGGCTCAGCTGCATTCTGCTGTATTCTATAATATTTTCCCCAAACTCTGTTCACTTTCTCACTTGTGTAAGAAGCTATAAACATATCTGCATTTATATCATTGCTGCTATTATATATGAGAACACTCTGTATTAGATATGACCGTTATAAGCTGCAACTCTCCCACCAACCCCAGATATGATTTTCTATAAAGTATTCTGGGTTTGCCTGTCTTTAGCACCATTCTTTTTGTCTGACTTCGAGGTCCCGTATCTTTTGCAATGCTAGAATACTCCTATTATTAACAACTCTAGTTTGGTGTTGGACACTGGTATTTAATGACTATTTTTTTCCTTGTAAGTGGTTTCAAAGATAGTATATTTGTCTTCTGAAAAAGAACAAACTCAATTCTCTAATGCAGTTACCTCGCCAGCTCAACATATCCTGAGGCTGCTCTGGCAAAAGGCTGTAAAAGATTGGTATTGATATTCTGTGGCATTCAAATTGTCAAGCTTCCAGCAGGAGGAAGAGCATTTAGAAAATCTGGCCATGTGGCAGCTAATTACACTATTATAAACTAAATTTACAACAGGTGACTTGTAGCCTATGCATTGACAACAAGCACCCAAGCTTTTCTTCGATTATTTTTTTTCCACAAATTGGGAGGCAAAGTAGCAGTCATTATATGGTACATCGATGCAGACATCTTGAACATATTGCATGAATCCTCCACGATTTTTGTCACCTCACATGCCACTTCTGAGTGCTTGTTTATTTTCATTATTGTCTTACAACTTATAGTGAATTCCTTGTGTTCAATGAATTTTAAGCTGGAGATGCATCCGAGTCAATAGAATATGATTAAGGGAGATACACACTAACATAACCCTAAAGACTTTCAAAGCTTCCTTTGATGGAGCATTGTAAACTTCTAAGTGTGGAACACACAACTGGTCTTTAAATCTGAAGTCCGCTTTGTGTTTTCTTGTCCTTTAAAACTTATCAAGTGTCTAGGGAAACGTATGATTTATATTCAGACATGATCCATGTGTCATTGACAGCAGTGATCCAATGAGCAATGGAAATTTTCTGGTGCTTATCATAAGCTGTTGTTTGCCATCTTGGCTAGATAATCCTGCTTCATTTATTGGAGGGGCATTTCAGCTGCACTGTCAACAGCACAGGAGGATCAGGTCACCTTTGCCTAGAATATTATGTAAAAGCTGTCAAATGTTCAGTGTTATAGGCACATTAAATGTTCTGTGAGATTTCAGGCATCAAGTACTAGTGAATAAGATTTAATGGCAAGTTCATCATCTTTCTGCCCTAGATTTCTCCACTTTTGTTCTAAAATCTTCTAAGAGTATGACTAAAATTTTATTATAGTCAGTTCTTTGTATAAAAGGAGGAGATGTTGGCAGGTTTATCTGCTTACTCTTATAAATGTTGGAAAAAAGCACATTTTAAAATAAAATATGGCCTAATCTGTCTTATTATCTTTCAGTATTAAATATGCACTCCCTTTATTTTCTAAGTCATACAATCCCAGTATATCAACACAGACTTTTCACATTTGGAGAACCAGTTCATTAAAAACCACAATAAATTTAATAAGGAATTTTTCATTATGGTATCCATTATAAAAAGCACAGCTCCTGAACAGGACTAGAGGGGTTCATTTTGGGGTGTATTTTCTTTCTAAGTTGTTAACAATTTTTTTATAATATTAAGAGACAGTTGCTCTCACTTATTGTATAATACAAACATAGAGGGCTTTAGCAGACGAATAGATATTGGCAGCCTTTGAACATTTCAAGTATAAATTGTGCTTTTAAAAGGTATTTCAACATTAGCATCTCATTGAAGACTGATGTTCAGTTATTGCTATAGCAAGCTTTCCACACTTCTTGATTCAGATCTAGGACCTTTCTCACCTTTCTAAAAAGAAATCAGGTGGGAGATAGATAAGTGTCACAATGAATTCTGTCCTCTATGTGGCAAGATTCAATTGTATCCTTTCTTCCTACCTTCTAGCCCTGCCATTCTTTCATTGATCCTCCTACTTATCCATTCTCACCAACATTTACATGCATAGAATACTTTACACATAGGGCACATGGTATTTCATGTCATAGGAAATATCCAAAAATTCATCCTGGTAGTCAAAGCCTTCAGGGTAACATGGAATCCTGCACATTTGCCTATTTCAATCCAAGTTTCAGTTTACATAACAACATACAGGGAAAATAATGGTGGAGTCTAGATCTAATTACTTGCTTACATCTAAGGTCTTTCACTTTAAAGTTTAGTCCTTATTTTGCTAACAATGTACTTTTTTTTTTTTTTTTTTTTTTTTTTGGTATAGGGAATTGAACCCACCCTGCTCTAGCACTGAGTTACATTCCCAGCCCTTTAATTTTTATTTACTTATTTGTAAAATTTTGAGATAGGGTTTCACTAAGTTGTAGAGCCTCACCTTGAACTTGTGATCCTCCTGCCTTAGCCTCACCCTGAGCTGGGTGTACTGAGGTGTGCCACCACACCTATCATATTACTTTTTTCAATAAGCAGCTCTTTATTCCCAAATAAATTAGAGTCAAGCAATATACTCTGCTCTGGCAGAAACCTTCCTCAAATTCAAGTATCACAGATGATCTGGTGCACATTAAAGTTTCCTGATATGTGTTTTAGCTGGGCACAGTAGTGCACACCTGTAATCCCAGCTGCTCAGGAGGCTGAGGCAGGAGGATTGAGAATTCAAAGCTAGCCTCAGCAAATTAATGAGGCTCAAAGCAATTTAGCAAGACCCTGTCTCTAAAATATAAGAAAAGGTTGGGGATGTGTTTAAACACTCCTGGGTTCAATTCCTGGGGAAAATAAAGCAATAATAAGTAAAGTTTCCTGATATATATTTTAAATACTGAATGCATGAACTATTTAAAATGAATAAAAATCAACAATTTTTCCAAATATGGAAATATTTTTATAGTATTTATTTACTTTAAAAATATCTGATACTATGTTTTAGAGAGAATTTCTTTAAGACATCTGGAATACATTTCTTGAGCAGGTGATGGCCTTTGGCGAATGGGCAAGGGGAGAAGGAAATATGATTCTGAAGCATGTGTCAAAATTCAGTCAGCACAGATTAGAATGGAGCCTCACCGAAGCAGTGAGAGAGTGGGGTCCAGGAAGAGGAGAAGGGCACATTGTGGTCACATGGTTTATCATCCAACCATATTTCCCGCTTTTTCCATGAAGTTCCTGCCTCTGGAAGTGTTTTCTCTAACAAGCTCATGGATCAATTTCATTAAATAGGGGAGAAAACAGATTTTGCCTTTACATATATTAGTTTTTTAAACGTTTTCTTTTATATCAATTTAAATTAGATTTTTTTTAGTTAATACATAAAACATAAACATTGTACATATTGATGGGTACTATGTTCTGTTTCAATACATGTGCACACTGTATAATGTTTAAATCGGGTTCAACGTATATGTCTCTTCAAAGATTTGTCTTTTACCTATTAAAAATTAAAAATTTTTAATATTAAAATTAAAAATCCTTCCAGTTTTTTAATATAATCAGTACCTAAGTGTCGAGTCATACTGCTGTTCCATAGCAAACCACAATTCTTACTCCTGACCAAAACTTAGCACCCACTTCATTCTCCTCCTCCTTCATGCGCGCCCCAGCATACGCTTAACCACCATTCTACTCTCAATCTCTATAAGATAGAACATCATTTTAACTGATAAGTCTATCTTTATTACAAAAACAACCTCCTGGTGTCATATAAAGAGCTCTGTTGGGAAACTGGGAAGTGAGGTGATCTTTGTTCCTGTTGTCCTTCTGGGTCTAACACTTGGGTAAGTGAGACCTGAGCTCTCTGGTACTCTGTTGCCTCCCATGGAAAACAGAGAGGTAGACCAAAGACTGAGAGGTGCTGTCCAGCTGCTATGATCACTGCTTTATGGTGTTATAAAAACATCATGCTCATCAGTCAAGACTCAGTGGAAGACTTTTTTTTTATATTTTAAAATTCAAATCATATATCGTTTTAAAGGTCTAGCTCTCCCAAAGAATCCTGCTGCAGTTTTATCCTCATTTCTTCAATAACGTTCAATAAATACATACTGATGCATCACTCCACCCCAACAAATGAAGTCTAACCTTGGCCACTGTTCCTCCATTGCCCATGCCAAGAAATGTTCTACACCCACTGTGGGAATCAATAATGATTTAGGGAGCAGGAGAATCTTCAATTTTCCTTTCCCGAGACCCACAGGATATGGGTGGAAAAAAATGCAGTGGCAATTTTGGTTGTGAAAATCAGTAAACCCAGCACAACAACAAGTGGCTTTTCAAGAGAAGGTCGATGCTCCTGCTCTCTCTAGATTGCTAGTTTTCTAGCAAGTTACTTTTTAATCAGAGGCACATGGTGGCTATCCATTGCTCTGTTTTCCATACCATCGTCTTCTGCTTCCCTTGGATTATAGTCAGACATAATCATAAAACCAGCCTGACTTTCTGTTGGCAAGATGCTTTGGGATGTGTGGGGCTTTTGAAAGTATCTTCTGTATTTTTTTTTTCCTACTCCCTATCAGCCTAAGCCCTCCTGGAGCTCTGGGAACCACTTGCCCCCAGGACAGCTAGTGGTGACCTCTCCAGGTCAGCCTGGGGGGTTGTGAAGGGAAGAACTTCCCTGGAAGTGCTGGGAGTTCCTTGTGGCCATAAAGGGCCAAGAACAGAAGAAATACCCACATCTGTGCTCACTTAATTGCTCAGTAGAAGAAAAATCACAGCACTCACAGTAGAAAAGAAATGCCTGCTTGGTTTTCACATGAGGAAAGTAGCCATAATAGGTTGGCATGGTGGCTCACAGCTATAATCCCAGTGGCTCAGAAGGCTGAGGCAGGAGGATCATGAGTTCAAAGCCAGCCTCAGCGAAAGTGAAGTGCTAAGTAATTCAGTGAAGCCCTGTCTCTAAATAAGATACAACATAGGTCTGGGGGTGTAGCTCACTGGTTGAGTGCCCCTGAGTTCAATTCCCATCAAAAAAAGTAGCTGTAATAGGTGTACTTACATGTCTTAGTGAAGCTCTCTATCTCATTTTCTCTCCTGGATTTCTTCTCATAGGTCAACAGTTACTCTATGTTCAAACTATTTTCTGGGACTCTCACATAAACACAATGCAAAAACACACTTGTGTAACTTCTTCCTTGACATAAAAGACAGGAGAAAGCAGGTCTCTCTTTAGCAAGCAAACTCCTAATTTTTTCTTTCTTAATTTTTTTTTGGCATTAAATATTGCAAGGAATCAGAAATTAACCTTTGGTATTATGTTATATGTAGAAGTAGAAAGTCATAGGAGACTTGTCCTGTGTCTCATCAGCCATGCTCTTGGAAATCTTAGTATTCACAGCCATAGGAAGGGCCCCTTCTGTGCTTCAGCTGCTAGCAGTAGGTAGTGTTATATTCAAGGAACTCCTTTAAGGGCTTTCACTCATTTAACCCTCGCAGCACAACGTGGCACCACTCATTCCTATCTTACAGACGAGAAAACTGAGACACAGAGTGGTTAAATGACTTGTCCAATCTAACCCAGCAAGTGGAGTCCGGATAGGAAAGAACAGTCATCACTCTTAAGTACTACATTCAGGTTTCATCTGCATGTCCTCATTTTTCTTTCATTTGAAATCCTTAGAGCTACTAGGCCTTCACTGAGCAACTGAAAACTACACAGATCCCAAGGAGTGATTGATTCCCTGAGTTCTAAATTAAAATGAAAGGTTTCCAGTGTTATTTGTAGACTTCCCAAAACAGAGTTAAGAGACGTCCCTGTTTGTTTGAAACAGTCCTGGCTTACACTTGATATGTCAAGTCCTTTTCATTTTCAAAAATACACTGGCTCACATAATAAATTATATGGCTACCCCAAGTTGAGACAAAATTGTATTTGAAAGAACAAAGTAAACTGCCATTTCAACTACTGGACTTACTTTTTCCGCAAGTGGGAACTCTTTGTACTTCACCAAATTTCTAACTCTGAGTTCTGGTTTGGAGGCAGATACCTTTCTCTTGTATGAAATGTGTGTTTTCTCACAAGAGATTTGGAGCTGAGGTGACTGCCATGTTCTCTTTGTGGAACTAGATGTTTTATTTACACAGGTTTTTGGTGTAAGGAAGTTTACTAAAGGATTGGAGTATTTTTTTTCTCATTGTTTTTCGTTTTTATTAAGAAAGGATAGGTTGTCAACTGAGGTGACAGAAGTGGCTTTGTGACAAAGACTACAGAGCTGGCTCCAAGTGAACAAGGAAACAGAAGCCACGAAAGCAAGCATCACACTTAAAATAGGTGAGCAAGAGGGAAAAGAAACTTGAAAGCTCATGGGAATGATTTGGATTTAGTATGAAGAGTAAGAAGTTCAGGGAAAAACTTGAAGAAAATGGAAGAAGTCAAAAGAGAGGGTTAGAAAGGTCAAAGACTGCTAGAATTTATAGTGGATTAAGGAAGATATAGACTGAAATTGAAGAATATGGAGGTTAGAAATATGGATATTTCAAGAATTTGTGCTGTGTTTCCAAAAATAATTAGATGGTGTTAATAGTCTCCAAATGCAATTCTAGAGCAAAATTCAGAATAAAAATTAAGATACAGAATTATATGAAAGATAAATGTCAATAGTATCTCAATGGATGATAAGTAATATGGACAAAAGGATTGCAAATCTTAACTATCCTTCCAGGTGAGAATTTTGAATGCAATTAAGCTCAATGTTGTGTGGTGATATCTCTGGATTAATGAACTAATGGACTTCTACTATTTTCTCACTTTTAGATTTTCTGTCTGTCTTCATCAAAATCATAATTTATAATAGGCAAAAGACTTCTGAGAAATCATAAGTATAAAAAGTTCATTGCATTCTCTAAGTAACTCATATCTTAATGCAATCTTTCCTGATCAATACCTTCAACCCTTTCTTTCCTATACCCATCCTCAAATCAAAATGATCACTGTCTTAGCCTAGCTATCCTAAATAACATAGATCAAAACAAGGTTTTTAAGGGCCAATTCTTCTTTTTTTAAAAAAAATATTTTTTAGTTGTCAATGGACTTTTATTTTATTTATTTATATGTGATGCTGAGAATTGAACCCAGTGCCTCACACATGGTAAGGCAAATGCTCTACCACTGAGCCACCACAGCAGCCCCAAGGGCCAATTCTTTATAGAGAAATGAAATCCCAAGACTGCAATAGTGGGGGAAAAGAGAATGAGTTACAGAAGGAAAAGAAGAAAATGCAAGGTAATGTGTGATTCTGCTGGATATGCTTCTGCATGTGTCCAGCAGCATGTATGGAAAAGTCATGACTCACAACAGTCTATTAAAATGGAGTTATTTAGTGATTGTTCCAATATAATCTCTCATTGGGCTATTGGCTTCACGAATACTAACTTCTATTTATTTGAGGGTTGTAGAACTTTGTCCTTTTGGAAGTCACCAAGTGTGAAGCTTCCTCTATTCTGGAATTGGTTGGAGAAGGAAAAACTGTATGCTAGGGATGTAGTAAATTACCTCAGGCACCAGAATCCGTGAGCCCACAGGGGTCTGTGGCCTTGATGTCAATTGAGGTGAGCAAAGTCCAAGGTCTAGGAGATAGTTGAGGGTGAGAGAATCTACTACAGTGATCATTTTGATTTGAGGATGGGTGTAGGAAAGAAAGGGTGAAAGGTATTGATCAGGAAAGATTGCATTAAGATATGAGTTACTTAAAGAATGCAATGAACAATTTTATACTTACGATTTCTCAGAAGTCTTTTGCCCATTATAAATTATGACTTTGATGAGGACAGTCAGAAAATCTAAAAGTGAGAAAATAGTAGAAGGGAGATTTAAGGTCTATCTGATGAAGCCACACCCTCATCTCCCTGTCTTTCTACTGCAGATTTTATTCCAGGACATAGTGTTTCCTCATGTATTTGCTTCTTCATACAGATTTATAAGCTTATGAGAGCAAATACCTTAATTTTTTAAATATTTTTTTTTCTCGCACAGCATCTTGAAGAGAAAATAGCTAATGAAGCATTATAGAATACAAGAATGAGGTTATATAACATCAAAAGTCCAAACTCCTAAATAAGATATCTAAATTTTTATAACATCTTATTTACCATAAGTGTTTGACAAAATAACTCAGAAAACAAACTTAAAAGAGGAAAGATTCATTTTGGCTTATGATTTCAAAGACTTCAGTACCCACAGCCAGCAAATTTGTTGCTCTGGGCCTGAAGTGATGCAGAACATCATGGCGAAGGGTGTGGCAGAAGAAAGCTGCTCATGATGACAGCAAGAAAGCAGAGTCAGTGAGGGAGTGAGGAAGGGGCTTGGGGACAACACACACCCCCCTCAGGTCGTGCTCATAGGGACCCGCTTCTTCCAACCAGGTCCCACCACCTAGTTTTCCCACCTCCCAATATGCCATCAAATATGAATCCATTAATGGATAAATCCACTGATGAGGTCAGAGTCCTCATGCTTTCCCAAAGCTCCCACTCTGAACCCTGCAACCTGGTGACCAAGCCTTCAACCCATGAGCCCAATCTTGGAGACACTTTATATTCAAAGCCTTCACAAGTATAGCTAAAGCAATAGCCACCACGTCTCTATAATCTCTCTGGTAATTGAAGCACATTTTTAGAAAACCACATGTGGTTTCTGAAAGGTCATACTAAGCTGTAGGTGTATACTCAAACCATGAATAGGGACTAAAAAGAGCCTTTCTGACATGCTATGCTAAAAAGTTATCTGCTTTCAAGTTTATTACAATTGATATTTTAAAGTTGGTAATAATTATAAAGAATAATAGTTACCTTTAAAACTAATCCATTGTTTAAAACTAACTTATACACGGTGTTTTTTTTTGTTTTTTTTTTTTGTTGTTGTTGTTGTAGGTGACCATTACAAAAAGTTTATCTGGTTTTCCCAGGGGTACAAAGGTAGTCATGGGGAAGCTTTCATTAGATTTTTATTAGTATGTTTTTTACAAAAACACATACTGCCTAGCAGATGTAAATAAATCCATATCTGCTACCTAATGAATCATACCTGTTACCTAATACCTCAATAAGAATCTATAATATAACTGTATTAAAATAATTAAAATAATCACAGGAAATAATAAGTTTAGAAAATGGTAGTGACAATACTGGAGAAAAACTATCTAAAGGGACAGGTTTAAAGAAAAACTTCCTCAGAAAAATAAATGAAGAAATAATATAGCATATTAGAAATGTCACTTAGAGCATGGCTCATGTTGTGCCAAATAAAGTATTTTAAGATATAATCCCACAATATCATCTTTGCAGTTTTCCTATATAAATACAAGACTTAAAGTAACTTTTATGTCTTTAAGGGAACAAATACTTACCTATGATCAAAGTAGTTGGTGTGTTTAATGAGCTGGATGCCTGTAGTAGATTTTGAAAAGGAATCCTTACTTGTGAGTCTGAAGGGCTACTACCATTTATAGATATTCATTTCAGAAATTTCAATATATCCAGAAATATATATCCTTCAATATATCCAGAAAATGGAAAAATTAGTAAGAAAAAGAAAAAAATCACAAAAGCAAACCTTTCTGTTTTCTATGGGAAAATATATTCAGAAGCTGCAGCATGTTGGAACATAATTTATTTAGAGCAAAATTTTAAGGAGAGATGATAGGCTTTCAAAGACCAGATACCATTTTTCCTTTGTGTTCAGTTAAGAATTAGCATTCTTTTTCTGTTTTGAGCAGAACATCTTTTTCTAGTACAATGATAAAGCACATGGTGCATTCTGTGCAGTGAGGTCATGATCAATTTCCGCACACCAATTTCTGTCTTCGATGCACACTAATTCACATGTCACCAGACATGAAAACTGAAGTGTTTGAGATCTTTGCCCTTTGCTTTCTGTCTTTCTTGAGTCATTTCAAGAAAAAAGCAGTGTACCACCTTGGAATATATGAAAGACCAGGAGATAATATTATTAATATTTGAATCTCATCCAAATTCAATAGAATATAATCAGAGAAGTTTCAAATAAAACATCCACTTGCAAGTAAATGAATTCCAAATTTGAACAAAGTTTTTTTTGAGATTTGGACTATTAGCATGTAGTCACAGTGACACTTTGTGTTCACTGTTGGGGAATGCACTCTAGTCAAGTGCTGGTTGGAAGGAGACCATGATGCCTGGGAGAATTGCTACAAAGCCCATCCCTGGGAGATGCAAAGAAAAAGGTGAGAAATAGAATGAATCCAAGTGAGATATGTGAGCTTGAAATGACTAGGTCAATATAAATACATGTGTCAACACGTGAATAATACACTTCCAAATTCACTAATATTCTTCGTTTATATTGTCTAAGAGAAAATTCTTCCTTTTTTAAGTTGACTGACCTAAAAACCTCTGGATCTAAAGTATCTGTTCTACATCATTTATTTAGAGAAGTTACTGTAAGTTATTCTGAAATCTCAGTAAATAGTGGAACTTGAAATGCTCCAAAATAAAATCAGACAGAAGCTTATTTGGATTGAATTTTTCCATGAAGTGGTACAATTCTATTTATATCTGATGAAGAAAATCATACTACGTTTCAGTGAATGTTAGTGAGAATAAATTAAATTCAAATATCCAATATTTACATTTTAATGTAGAAGAATGCCTTATTCTAATACTATAGCTATCTTTATAAAATTTGTATTAAATGAATTTAAAGAAAAGAAATAGTTTTAAACCAAATAGTGAAAGTTGAATTTATTAGAGTATTTACGTTGTAATAAAGCAGTTTGAAACAAAATTTAAAACCTTTCAACAATTTAGTTTGGAGAATTGGATTTTAATGCAAATCATTAATTAATTAATTAGTGTACCTAGACATCCACTACTTCTTTAATCTGTGTTGAGAAAGAAGAACATACATTACTTGAGTGTCATCAGGGTTATCAGAAGCATCACCCAGAAAATACTTGGCCCAATCTTGTACCACCTTATTTTTTATGAGTTCTCTTCTATTACTATATATATATATATATATATATATATATATATATATATATATATATATATATATATTTTTTTTTTTTTTTCTATTATAGGTATGGTACTCTCAGTTGTCTAATTGCGATATGGAAATGGTTGGAAAATAAGCATTACCTAAGATAACTAGGGACATTTGATTACTCTTGAAAGTAACATTCTTATGATATGTATATTTTGGTATATGCATATACATACAAATATATTGTGTATATTTAAATATAATAATATATACATGTAAATTTTAAATTTATTTGTAATTATGCAGATTAAGTTAATTGTGGAGGTGGGGAGAAATGGCATATTAGAGGTAAAAAAACATAGAGCTTTTGAGGGTTAAAATATTTGGTTTTGGTCATTTCATAATCATTACAATAATTAGTCAATTTATTTACCTTTAGTTTACCTTTGTGAATCAGTTTTATTTTAAAATTACTAATTGAAGCTCAGATAACTTAGAAAACTTGTTCCAATATGGCAGAGCATGGCAGAGACCTGGACAATAAATTCTTTTCTAGGACATTAACAGTGGTAGCCCAATTCACTAATAAATTAGAGTTAAGGAAGTTGCAGTTAGTATTTTATAAACTAATTCAGGTCTCACTTTACTTTGGAAGAATCCTCCTTCATTTGCATACCTTCCAACGTAAGTATTTAATGACTCACTGTGACTTCCCCCAAAAGAGAGATTTGTTATTATGTGAACACCTTCCTTTGCACTAAATAATTAGTATGAGTAAACTATAGAACAAGTGTAAAATAATGGAACAAACTATGGTTACAAACGTGGTCACTAAAAGTGCAGTTTTATCTTTTAAAACTCAGCAAACCCCAACTTTACACTGAGAAGTGAAATGTCTGAAACGCTTCACAGACATTACCTCATGTAAGTCTTAGAATATTTGTTCGAGCTAAGTGTTTTATCCATTTTTTACATAAGACAATTGAGGCTCAGAGAGATTAAGTATTTTTTGCCAGTATCAGCTTGGACATGGTACAGTCAAAATTTAAAACAAGGCTGCTCTCCCTCTAAAGTATAATATTTTTTATTGAAATTTCAAAAATAAATAAATCAATCTTGAGATCATAGTGATAGCTGAATTGTGCTCAAATGAATTACCTTTAATGTATTCAATGTGATATTCAATATGATTAAAAGCAGGTAATGTGATTTAGTAATAAAATCTTTAGGTGGAGAATCGAATGTAAAAACTTAGTTCTGGTCTTTCCTTAACTACTTATATGGTATTAGGTGAGTTCTTGACTTTCTTTGGGTTCAATTTCCTTATCTATAAAATTAGTCATTTTACTAAATACACATGAATTGAACCCATTTTTAATTTAAGGCCATTCCTAGTGTAGTGTGAAATCTATAAATGAATCAGTTATGAATCCAAATTCATTTAAAAATTACATTCAAAACAGCTATGACTTCTGCTTCTGCCGGGAGTAGTGGCCCATGCCTATAATCCCAGTGACTCAGGAGGCTGAGGCAGGAGGATTTCGAGCTCAAAGTCAGACTCAGCAAAAGTGAGGCACTAAGCACCTCGGTGCGAACCTATCTCTAAAAACAATACAAAATAGGTCTGGGGGTATGGCTCAGTGGTAGAGTGCCCCTGAGTTCAATCCCAGGACTGCCCCCACACACACCAAAAAAGCTATGACTTCATAATTATTTGAGGAGTTTTCATGGATAAAATTATTTTTTTAAATAATTCAAGAATTCTAAAAGGAACAATTATACAGTGTTGGTGGTAGTCTAAATTAAGACAGTCACTGTGGAAATTAGTATGTGAGTTTCTCTAAAGACTGGGAATAGAACCACCATATGAGCCAGGTATACCACTCATCAGTATTTATTCAAAGAATGTTAAGGTCAACACACTGTAGTGGTACATGCAATCCATGACTATAGCAGCGCAATTCACAATAGCTAAGTCATAGAATCAGCCTAGGTATCTGTCAACAGATGAATGGATAAAGAAAATGTGATACATAAACACAGTAGAATTTTATTTAGCCACAAAGAAGAACAATACTATGTCATTTTCAGGAAAATGGAGGGAACTAGAAACTATCATGTTAAACAAAATGAGTCAAGGATCATGTTTTCTCAAAAGAAATCTCTGGAAGATAAAAGGGAGACTAGTAGGGTGGGGAGAGGGAGGGAAAGGAGAGATGCTAAGGATTGAAATCCATGAAATCATGTAATGTACATGTATAGATATGCCACAAGGAAACCTGTCATTCTGTATAATTATTATGCAGCAATTTAAAAAAACTGGGGTCTGATATTAAAGAATGACATGGAAGCTAAAAAGAAAATTCTCAAATATTCTGTACATCAAATCTTAACCTGAAGAATTTTAATATTTCTTAAGTGCTTAAAATCTGTCATATGTAACCAAATTTAATAGTCATAAATAATCTGATGAGATAGATATTATTGTTCTGCCTTATAGGTGAGGTTAGCAAAACTCATAAGTTAAATTACTCATAAACTCATAAATTAAATTATCAAGATAACATAGCTAGAAAGTAAATCAGGAATCAAATTTAGATCTACCTTAATCCCAAGTCTATGTTTTTATTCACTAATGTATTAAACAAATTATTTATTCAGTTATAGTATGTGCCAGGCAGTATACAAATGCTTAGAAAACAGATCAGATCTCTGCCTAAAGGGAATTTACAGTTTGTTGGGGAAAGCATACACTAAACAAGCACACATAATAAATATAGCAGTATAAATTAAAAGTTAAAAGTTTGTGAAAGAAAACAACAGGATACTACACTAATGAATAAAGGGAGAAGAATTTAGATTGGCTAGTCAAGAAATATCTCTTTGAGGAAATGAGTCTTTTTAAAATATATAAATTGATAATACGAAGCAGTCCTCTTGGCAAACATGGAGGAAGGCTCATTCCAGAAGAAAGAGTGGGATGGCTCTGAGGGAATGGCAGGAACACTGAGCCAAGAGGAACAGCCGCTAATGGTGAAATCGGAGAGCTGAAATGGACCCTCCGCTAAGCAGCAGAAAACAGGCTTCTCTTGATTATTCAGGCTAGCTGTACCAACCTTAGCCCAGCAGACAGGGGGTGCCTGAAAGCCACAGTGGACAGAACTGCCCAGCTGTGTGGTTTCAGCATCCCATTTTGGCTTCAGTGTGCTGTCCCACCTACAAAAGAAGCATAGAGTTCCCCAGTCACCTTCCCACCCAAATCTTTTCTAGTTTCAAAGAGTTTTTAGCAGGGGACCCACAGAAGTGATACAATCAGCTAATGTTACAGAAAAGAATGCAGCAAATTAAACTAAGTAAATTGGGTCAATGGGAAAGAAAAAAAAAATGCAGACTACCATCAATGTAAAGCTCTGAGGATGAAGGAGGTCCATGATGACTTCTAAGAGAAAACAGCTAAACCAATGGTCAATTCTAAATTATTGAGGTTGGCTTTGAACTTATGATCCTCCTGCCTCAGTCTCCCAAGCCACTAGGATTACAGGTGTGGGCTGCTACTCCAGGCCCATGGGTCATTTCCAACTGAAGGGATGGAGTATGGGGGGAAGGTGGAATGGAAGGTGGGTAGGGTTAGTCAAGTAAATTTCCAAATAAATAAAATCTACTTAAATGCAAATGTCTCATGAATCTTAGTTCCAGGGCATTTTTTCTTTCTTTTTTTTTTTTTCTTTTGATAGGGATGATCAGAGTAGTTGAATAACCTAAACTTAATTTGTGAGAAGGTGATTTTAGAAATTCAGATGTGCAATGATGGTGGCTGGACCTATGACTCCAAGGTCGTAAATTAAAGATGATTTGTTGGATTAATAGTGACTATGGCAGACCTTAGCTTCACTGATTTCACCATAGACAGTCTCCCAGTACATGTTTTTACTGCCCCCTGCTCAGAGAAAGTATAGACATTTTTGGCCTACAAGACATTAGGTGTGTATCACTCTGCTTCAGAATAGAGATGAATTCAGTTGGAACAACAAGGAAGAACTTAAGTTCTTGGCTAATCTAGACTTATTGGTGGCATCATTTCAACCTTGTGACAGTACCAATAAATTTAAGCAAAACCTGTATGGTATGCAATTCGCTAACATTAGGTCAATGGTAAGGTTGAGCAAAGGCAGTTATGTTTATGCTGGCATATGCTCTCCTACCTGTGCAATGGCAGGGGACCTAATTGATAAGTGAAAGTGCTTTGGATAAGATGGGTGTGGGGGGGAAGGGATGGGGAGAGAGGAGGGGGCATAATTCAAGGTAGTCTATTCACTGGTTGACATCCCTTGCTCTCTACATTTTTAGAGCCTGAAATTACAGCCTTCACCTGTGTGATGAATTGTTATTTTTCACATGTGGGATTTGGTTTTCTCCTTCATGTCTCATCATCTTTGCAAATCTGCTTTGCCTCATAGCAGGGTTCTGAGGGTTAATCATTTATTTAGCGTGGTGAAAAGTACTTTGGGCATCTCAGAAGAAATATCTTATATAGAAAATAAATAATACAACAATAACAAGCTAGTGAATTGTAGTTAGTGTGCATCTCTAATCTCAAATTCGGCATGGACCCAACCAGTTCTTCATCAAGGAGGGGGCAGGCCAAATGACTGGAGTAAAACACACACATTATTCCTGACTTACAAAATAAGTCTAATGCGTAATAGGAGAAGAGTTGATCTGAAGCAGGAAGAATGAACAGAACTGCATGATAATTGAGGGAGTGGATTCTTGACCTTTATTTTCTAAGATGACCTTTCTAGGATTTAACAGGGCTTGTGTGGGACATTGTAGGATCTGTTTATTATGAATTTCCTTAATTTACCTTTTAATATGAACTAGTAGTGTGCTGAATATCTCTCAGAAAAATAAGACGTAAGTTCTTTTCTCCCCCAAAGGATTTAAAATAAACATCCATATGCAATCACCAAATACAGATTTATAAACAAAAAAGACATCAGCATAGACCAATATAAAACTAACAAGATAACTCTTCTCTTCCTTTTCACATAGTTACATACATTGCTGCCTTCAATCTTCTGTGAGCAGGGATCCCTGCTATGGAAGCCTATAATCACACAAAGTGGATAAATCACCCATGGAGACCAATCAGATATCAACTAAGTTCAGTTAGGGGCTTGGGAAGCCTCTGCTCCATGAACATCTGTTTTCTGACTCTATCCAGATTGTTCAGAGGCTAAGCCTGTGAACAGTTAGGCAATTAAGTGGCTACCAACTGGTGCAAACCAAGTCACTTATTGTCACTGTCCTTGTGAAAGTGCCTCTGTTACACTGAGAGTAGGCAGAGAAGGCTACTCACATTTTTGGAGGAGTTGGTTTACTTAGCTAGCTTCTTTCTTATTTCTATTTGAGCATACCCCACTAGGCACTTGGCTTTTGATAGGAGGACAAGACAAGGTAAATTTTGGAACAAAGGCAATTTGAGAAAGTGAAGAATATACCTAGCTCTCTTGAGTTTCTTTTGAAATAATTAGATCCTTGCCTCTTTACAAAAACAGAAATTAGTCTGATCCAAAGGCAATCTGATATAATTAGGTCTGGGTCCAACAGGGAAGATTTACACTGTTAGAGCTGCGGACGGAAGCCTGAAGTCTTCAAAGGTGAGGTCAGCAGGGTTTGAAATTTTACTGGGATCAGTGTTGACCCTCCCAGCCACCTGGAGACTGGAGGGGAGAATTCACTCCAAATGCCCAACTTCTCCGTCCCACATAAACAACAAATGTTGCTCTACTTCATCCATAATGGGATTTTCTAAATTTTTTCTCAACTCTGGGCACACGCCTTAGCACCATCCCTCTAGCCTTCTGTTCTGCAGAAAAAAAATGGAGGCCAGCAGTCAGCAGGAGGGAAGAGTGACCCAGCTTCCAAACTCCAGGAAACTGAGCCTTCTGTGCTTAGAGCAGCAAGCCAGCTGTCACCATATTCTGGCTGTCTGGTACCCAGGCAGGCTGCTCAGGCACAAGATCCTGGTGAACCAAATAGTAGCAGCAAAGAGCTGCTCTACAGGAGAGTTGCTAGAGTCACCGGCAGCTGAGGACAGATGCTTTTAAAGAGAGCTCATTGGGACAAAGCCATGTGGATTCACCAAGATGAAATTGAATTGTGCTGGGGCAGAGCTGAGGACAAATTTTTATGGCCAGGACTGGTATGATTTGGGGCCAGAGATGGGAATGAGAGGAAGTGATCCTTGTGTCCCTGTGTGCCTGGGAAGGTAGTGTTTTGTGTTGTAGGGACACCAGGAGGATGGAGCATCTCCCCAGGCCTGATGTCTACAGAAAGCTGACTACCTCTGATTTACTCTATTCAGCAGCCAGGAGACTGCTTACTCTCTCAAGGCCCCTGAGGAGAAGCAGAGCAAGGATGTGTGACACCATGCCTTTGAGATCTACTGGACATCTTTCATGGCAGCAGGGTTCACCCAGCCCAGCCCTTTGGAGCTGGAATCTACTCTGCCAGAGGCTTTGGCCAGGCCTAGAACTCTAGCTGGTTCTCACCCTCTCAGTCCCACCTCTGACCTCAAATCACCCATTCATCCCCTCCCACTTTTCTCAGCCTCTCCCTATTACCCAGCTATCCACAGAAATCATTGGATTCGATTCCATCCCATGAAGCAAAATTATTAATTCTGTCCTCCGCTCTCAGAGAAGGAGGCAGTTCATGGTTCGATAGATTAAGTAAATGTGTATTTGGGGTGAGGGGGTGGATATAACATTTGTCAGTTGGAGAAATCAATAATCCAAATATTAGCGGCCTCATATCCTCTTAATAGCCTCATGTTCAATACTCCTTACTCCAGAAAAACTTTCATTTCCTTTCGTGAGAAATCTCCATGTGTAAGGAATATAGATCCCATGCCCGAGGCAAAGACTACATGATTCTATAATCTAAATAGTTTGTAGTTGTGTGAAATAAACTATTTAATTCCCAATATTGAAAAATATTGGTTTTTAATAGTACTGTTAACCTTTTACCATTAAACATAGCCGCTTATTTATTCATTTCATCATTTAAAGCAATATATTGGAGGATAAGTAATTATAATATTTCAGTACAATGTAATATTTAACTTTTTCACTTATGTGAATTCCAATATCACATCAGAAGTATGGTCTCTAGGAAAATTAGATCAAAACTTTATTAAGGTATAAAAGGAAGGATTTATTTCTTTGTTTTCTTGCATATTACCTTTGAATCCTAGACCCAATTTAATGAATGAGTATGTAAAATGGATTGCACAAACTTTAAAAGTAAGTATAATAGAGCTGATAATCAGTTTGCTTTCATTTACTTTTGATGGTTTGAGCTGCTCTTAGAAAATGAATATACTTCTAATGAAAGCCTGGTATTAGCATGCCAGTTTGGAATACCAAAGAGCCTTCATGGAACCTCTTGGCAGATAGGACAGCAATTATTAGCATACCCATTTCACTGCTGACAAAACAGAGGCTCACAGATGAAAGGATAGGCAAAGCAAACGAAAGGTAGATGTTACATTTCCGAAATATTTTGAACATCATTCAGATGTTTTTTTCTTCATTTCTCTTCTTCCTCCTCCCCTTTCTCCTACCACCCCCACTTTTGGTCAACAATTGGCACTATTTAAAATAAAACTTATTTTCAGTATTATTGAAGAAAATAGTATTTTTTTCACATCTCTGACTTGTTTGGATGCTGGTTTCGACTCTTTCCCAGCTCTGATCTTACTCTCTGCCTGGCCTCTCTTCTGAGTAACATGACTCTAATCAACTCAGACTTCAGTTGCTGTCACTCATTCCCAAGTGAGGCCTCAACATTCTGACCACAAATTTGAAACTAAGTTTAGAGAACAATGATAAACAGTGGATTTTTTCTACCAGAACTAATAGGTATTCCCGGGCAATTCCTTCTGTCTTTTTCACAGTGTATGCTGTTCATAAATAATGTCAGAAGTGGGCCTTCGTTCCTTTAGGAAGGTGGTCATTTAATGTAAGTAAATCCACATTAAATATTGAAGATCAGAAAAAAGCAGCCTCTTCAAAGAGGTCACATTTAAGTGAAGAAAAAAAAAAAAAAAAAAAACACAATGTGTGGGGAGAGGCCAGCCCGGTGCTGGGTGGTACAGAGTTAATGGCTCATAGAGAGCATATACATGTTTTTTAAAGATGTTTTATTGCTTACAAAAGGAAGTAGTCTTGAGAGACTGGATACATAAACTGGCTCCAGCCAGCTGTGGCTGTCGGACGAGGAAGGATCCTGTTCAATTAGTGTTGTAAAATAAAATACTTTGTAAAGGAAATAAACACGATGCGAGCTAAGATTCATGCTTTCAAATATACACAAGGTTTGAATTTTTAATTAGGGCTGCTAATTACAGTCATCAGAAAGCAGAACAGAATAGATTTTACCTTACATTTAGCAGACAAGCCTTCAACCCCAGTGTATTTTTCAATTTCATTAATATTTTATGAAAATGGCCCTTGCAGCTTCAGCCTATTCCAGTCTCCTACAAAACTGCCCCACATTATGGATGCCAATGCCTTTAAGCCATGTACATTAGTGTGATGACAAAATGCAAAGCAGCATCTTGTCACCCATTGCACCAATTGATTCTATTAGACAGTGTAAAAACAGTTGGGTGTGAGTTATAATCTCAGTGACACTAATGATGAAGCAAGACACTGGCTGAGAACAGCCATTAGCTACAAGCCAAAAATTAATGATTCTAATATTTTTAAACAAATTAACCTTAATGAACTGGTCTTGCAAATACTGTATTATCTACAGATAAGTCAGTTAGTAGAACAACACTGTTACATGTACAAGTGGAAACATATATAAGTATGGACAATAAACAAACAGAAAATCTATGTATAGGTATTTTACATGGTTACCCATCTCCCATGCCTGTTTGTAGCTCAGGTAGGGTGTAGCTATAGCTAGTTACTTTCCTGATCATGATGTAATTGGTAGTGACTTACGATTTGACAGAATTATCTGTAACATAATAGAAGCATAAATAAAACATTCCCACAAAGTTAGAGGGTAACTGTTAAAAAATAAAATTTGTATACTTCATATACAAAGGAGTTTCCTAAAAGTAAAGTAGATCTTTTTGTAAAATGATCACTTTTTTTTTTGGCTATTGTGAAGAATATAACCTCTTCTCCAAATTTGTTCACCTATTTTGTTATGTTTGAAGTTTTCTAAGTAGGGTTTTCATAAAGTAAGTCATGCTTATAGCAGCTCTTGGAATGAAGCATAAATTGACCCTCTATAACTACTTTGGAAATATTTATTGCAGTGAATCCAAACTGCACACTGAGGGTAGCTTTGAAAAGTAAAATAAAGACACAACAGTTTTGTTAACAGTTTCTGCCTGAGAGCAAAATGCTATACAATAGTTTTTACTCATTTTTTTATTTCCTGTAATTCTTAGTTTTCCAAAGTTAGTAGAATTCCATTAGCTGTAATAAATTTGACAGACAACTCATATAGAACATGCCACCCTAAAACAGTTCACTGCCACATTCAATTGTAGCTCAAGAAAATTGTAATGGTATTTTACCAGTTGCTTAGATCAAGTCCTCTCCTGTGTTTCCTGCACACAATACTACCTGTGCTTCCTCTCTTCATCCTATATGCTGTACTAGTGTAGCCACTCTTTTCATCACAAAGGACCATCACTTTTTTTTTTTTAAATGTTTGGTACCTATTCAAATCTGTGGCCCCCAAATTCTGGAAACCCATTCACAAAACTGCACAAAACCCAAATGGCTAATTTAAAGAAGAGGAAACAAGAGTAAGGTACATGCCAAGAACAGTTTGTTGGCTTAACTTTGACTTGCTTTCCTGGGAAGGAAGAAAACAGAATTTTCAATGTGAACTGTCAGCCCTAGTTATGACAGAAGCTCACTAGTGAGGGATCCAGAGCCTCCTTCTATTGGCAGAAAGAAGCAAAGAAACCTTCCAAGCAGAATTCTTTCAAGCTTCCTCTACAACTCCACTTAAATAATTTACTTTTTATTTTTTCCCAGACTATTCTTTTTAAAGTTGGCTGACATGTTTGTTGACAAGAATGCTTTACTGCCCAAGATGGCTTGTGTATGTGGAAAAGGGGGGAAAAATCAAAAAAAATTCTCCAACTCTGAGAATAAGAGAACTACTTACTGTATGTACTTTTGGGAAACACAGTTAAACTGCACTCTGTCTCAGCAGAGGAGACTAAATATAAATTAATATAAGTAAAATAGCTGCTTGAGGGAAGTTGTTTACTAATTTAAAAACCAAACCAGTGACTGTGTACCTAATTCAGCAAATTCTACCTGGCTGTAGAACTGATAGATGCATGCAGAAAGACCCTAAATCCATTCATTAGAACGTAATACATTGTGTTATTTAATCTACATAAACTTAATTTTAAAATGCATCCTTTTAAAGTTCTGACAGCTACAGGGGAGTACAGTAGATGAGTAAAACCATGTGGAAATAATGACTTAAGTGTAGCTACTGATTTTCTAGATCCTTGGCCTCACACTTCAATATTTATGATGTGCTTAGTGACTAAAATAGAAGGTGGAAAAACAACAGGGCTATTTAGGTCATTCATATATACTTAGATTACAAATGGAATGATTGACCTATGCTGGCTAAGTACCTTTACACCAGTATACCAAAGACTGTTTCCTACTTTTCCAACTACAAAAGAATTAAAATCTACTTCTTTACAGAGAGGAGCCAAGTATGAATTAATTAAAATAAGTTTGTGTTTTCTGAATCATAATAAAATATTCTTTCAATAAACAATCATTTCCTTCCCTCTAGTTTTGTAGTATGTTAATGAAATGCCTCTAACATGGGGTTATACAATTCTACCTGGAATGCAATTTTGTTTTAAAAATATGATTTATAAGGTAAAATATTATGGGTGGTGTCTTTAAACTTCTTCTTCATATCGTCTTATCCTTTATGAATCTTTCAATTGATACTAGGGGAAAATACTTGGCATGGAGGATACTACCTGGACACAGGTGTTTGGCATTAACCACTTCATCTACAGGGTCCTCATCTTGGATGGAAACATAGTACTTTATTACCAGACCTGAAGTTGTATTCAGACCAAAGCAACAAGTCACATACTAGCTCCAGAATTAATTGCTTTGAAATGCACTTTCAACTTGCAATTGCAAATGTCTCTAGAACTATGTTGAGATTATAATAATTAACTCAAGCCTATGTTTTCCTACAGGTCTATAAAGCATTTATATTTATAGCAATATATTCTCAGGTTTGCAGTCAATATTTTGGAATATACATGAAAAGTTGGTGGAAAAAAATTGATTATCTGATAATCCAAACCATAAAGGGGAATTGATGGGAACTGATGATTAAGAATGTGACAGTTACTAATATGGCATTATGTAAAAATGTGGATGTGTAACCGATGTGATTCTGCAATCTGTATTTGGGGTAAAAATGGGAGTTCAAAACCCACTTTAATCTAATGTATGAAATATGATATGTCAAGAGCTTTGTAATGTTTTGAACAACCAATTAAAAAAAAAAAAAGAATGTGACATATGCAGCTCCCCGGCATCCCATCTGTACAACATACACTTTCAAGAAAAGGGGGGAAAAAAAAACAAAAACCCTTTGGTGACTTCTAGTCTACATCTATGCAATAAAGTTAAAGTGGTTTTCTTTTCTTTTTTTAATTTATTTTTTAGTTGTAGATGGACACAATACCTTTATTTTATTCATTTATTTATGTGGTGCTGAGAATTGAACCCAGTGCCTCACATGTGCGGGGGAAATGTTCTACTACTGAGCCACAACCCCAGCCCCCTCAAAGTGGTTGGTTTTATATGGACTTTAATTTATTCATTTACTTATTCATTCTTTTTTTTGTATTTCTATAACATGTATGAACTGATCATCTATAGCTGTACTGTCTTATAACCACATATGTCTCTTGAGCACTTGAATTGTGACCAGCCTGATATTGGTTAAGTGCTATAACTGAAAAATACATACCACATTTCCCATTAATGTACAATTTTACATTGATTATATGTTGAAATAATTTTTGATTTATTGTGTTAAATAAACCTTATTAAACTTGTACCTGCTTCCTTTTTATATGTGGCTAATAGAAAATTTAAATTATATATGTAATGCACATCATTTTCTATAGGACAGTGCTCACCTACAGAGTAGGTAAACAGTGTGATAAGCTCTGGGGGTTCTATGATAAAAAGACTGTGAGGAGCTTTTTAATGTTGAATATAAAGCAAAAATTCCAACCATATTATTCTGACTTTACATTCAAAACTAAAATTCATTTAATGCTTTCAATGTTCTACAAAGCTCCCTGTTTTTCTCAGGTTGCTCTGCACTAGGTTTGGATAACTTGACTGCTAAGCCCAATTGGCCTGTTATGCTGAGTCTTTACTTCAAGAAGCTCTGTTCATATTTAAGAGAGGCTGAGCCTGCTACCAAATCACCTGGACAAGTACCCCAAGCAGGTTTCCCAGCAATGGTTGCAATTACATTCAACACCATTGCTTTGCTAAGGGTCACTGACAAGGTCCTTCAAGGATAGGTGAACATTCAGTTATCAGAACTAGAGTTTTCCTCTGGAGTCATGACTCTGACCTCATTGCACTGTTTCCACCACTACTGATCTGACTCAAATCCCAAGTAGGGAAATACATCAGTCTTGAAAAAGATGCATTGGGCGATATGCTCTTGCTGTATGAGAACCTGACTTCAATAGTATCATGGTATCTCTGAATTGCAGTAATTATTTTCTAGAACTGTAATTTTAATTTTAAAATTTCTAGAACTATAATTTCCTAGAATTATATAATTATTTTCATGAACTGGAATTTAGCTTACTAACAAACACCTTTATTTCTGCCATGGTCAGAGACCTTTCTTATCCCTACAACAAAATATTGTAATTATTACAAACAGCTCTTCCCCCTCCATGCACATTTTTCTCAGAATAGTATTTATTAAAATCAATTAACTCTTGCTCAGACATATACAAAACTAAATTTCAAAGAAAGGTAAAAGGAATTTTTGACATCCCAGCAATGGCATTTTTCTTATGACAGTTCCAAAATGTTTTGCCTGTGGGAAAAAAAGGTGGAGTTATAGGCTTGGCAGTCATTAAGTCAAATGCAGCCTTGTTAGGATAGACAAATCCATTTGCTCAGTGTTTTACCCTCTGGTCTAGGCTCCTCTGCCTACCATCTGATTGGATAATGGTGGAGATTGACTGACAAGTGTGACAAAGGCCACAGGGCCATCTCTTTGTGATGGGAATTGATGGCTCTGTAAATATAGTCCTTCACCTTCAATACGTTTAGACACCCCATAGTTAACCTAAGCATCTCAAATTTGCTTCTATTCTTATTTATGCCCCCAACACAACTAATTCAGAGCTCTCAAACACAGGGTAACTGATTGCAAACATTTTTTATTGTTCAGATGGTCATCTAAAATATTTATTTTCTGTTAACATTTGATTAAGAATGCTAATATTATATTTCACTAAAATGTCTACTTGGGTCTATGACTCCACAGCAGTAGTCAATTATCTTACGCCCCTGACATATAACCAACTTAATATGCTTTGTTTCCCACAAATATAATTATTAAGAATCATTGTTATAATATTAACTAGAAGAAGAAAATAATATTAAGCCCACAATTTACTCTTCCTTTCTTAATTCATACATTAATATACTGTTTACTCTGGGTCATTTTTTAGTGAACTCAATCTACTTTGAAGGAATATTTTATCACAGTGGTAGAATGAGATTTCATTTCTCAGGATGAGATTTTTTTTTAATCAAAATGCCTGTTGTTACATGTATGAAAATTAAAATGTTATATCTTTATTTTTCTACCTTATAATAAAAATGATTAAGCTAACCACTTTTCTAGAAGAGTTGAAGCACAATATTATCTCAAAACTTTAGTTAAAATATGTAAAAGCCCTTTTAAGTAACTTTTATTTTCCAGTGGGAATAACATTATAAGACAATTATTTTAGGGAAACTGATCACCTAGAAATTCTGTAGTTGTCTTCAATCAAATAAAAACTAATTTCAGATTGACAGGCAGAAATAAAAGGCTTTTATATAAGTATAAAAATAAATGGGCTACATGAAAGCTGTATTCAATTGCATCTTGGGACTATTTCACCATTTAAGTAAGCCTAAATTTGAATATAAGAGCACTTTAACAAAAAGAAAACACGAGGACAGCAAAGTTAGGGCAAAATCATCATGTAAACCAGCATATTATTTAGGTGGTTAACAGAAGCAAAATTCTAATAACTTAATTATAACTATATTAAAACTTAATTAGAAAATAAGCTAAATAGTTAATCACATGAATCCACAAGCACTTAATATTGTAGTTATCACTGGGTGCATTAAGGATGAATCACTAATATTTTCTACTGTTAATACATGGTTAATTAATGATTAAACAGTGTTTTACTGCTCACTCATTAATGATTTATTACAGTTACTTAAACAGTTTCTCAGATCTGAGTGCCTTAAATAGACATCTGAAGATTACTTTCCAGGTTTACCTTCTTTCTACTGTATTGGTTACTGTATTACTCTGATCTTCTTTTAACTATGAATATCAAATATTTTGATTACCTGGTCAGTAAAAGCTAATTTATTGCTTGGATGAATTTTCCTACTGGAGTTGAATATAGATCTTTTTGTGTTAGTTCAACTCTGCTTTCCTTCCCAGGATAGGTGTTCCTAAACTGTGAGTAGAAGAAGGCTATGGGACATTAAACCAACTAACTCAACTAGCCACTAGCCATCTTAAAACCTGCTCCCTCTTCTGGTGTCTGAACTGCTTTTAAATTGATTCTAATTCTGCCTGAGACTATCACACTCTGTAGGCTTGCTAAGCTGGGGAGAACTTCTCTCTTGGTGGCAGTTATGGGACTACAGGATCCATTTTCTGGTTATGTGTCCTGAGATCCAGATCAAGCTAACCTGTATATTTCCAGGCAGCCTAGTGGCAAGAGAAAGGGATCTTGAACCTTGATGTACAATTCATTTGGAGATGGCCCATACAGTTAGGTGTGAATATGATTGTCATTGCTTCTGGATTTGCCTAAAGTCTCACAGAATGCAATTATACCTTCTCATAGGTGTTTGACAACCAGATTGAGGTGTTTTTCTTCCACTTTGGAAAACTGCATGGAAATAGCTTCTGGGGTGTGACATTGCAATCTTCATGCTTGTCTTTATGTATCTATTTGTCCCTATCAGGGGAGTCTGTGGCTGCTAGGAGACTGTGTTTAGTTGATATAGAAATGACAATAATGCTCAGGATATGACTTTTCTTTCTGGAAAAAAAGGACAGGCATGTGGTGGGGGTGAACCTACTACAATTAACTCTTTTCTCACCACCTTTTAAAAACAAGAACTTTAAAATATAAAGACTCTCGGAGGTAACACATTTGTTTCACGTCTGCTAAGGAAAGACAGAGACATTTAATTCTTACCACAATACTCTCAGAAATACAGATAAGCCTTATCTGACAGAAATGTGGCCGTATTCCTGCATTATGAGCCATTTTGCAATTAGCTGCTAGAATTAGGTATTCAGCAGTTAATTGCAAAATGGGGCATTTTTAGGTCTCCAGGAACAGGAAAAAAATCAAAACGTAAATGGTAGACTTGAATGGAGGACCCAATATGTTGTGAGATTGTTTCTGTTCTCTGTGGAGAGGTAGGAATGAAGAAGATTGAGAACAGAGAAGGAAAATCAGGTTAAATACTGCTGATTAGAGCTATTTATTAATCCCAACCCCAATTTATAAAAGCTGATCTCGGTTGCATATTTGGGTCAAAGGACAGTAATCTTAGAATTACAAAATGCCATAATGTAGATTCAATGTATTGATTAAAAATTATATACTTGTGTGTGATACTAAAAAATAATAGTTTTTCTGTACATTTCTACAGGAGACATATTGTCTTTCCAGTTCATGATGTTTGAAGTTAAGATTTCAAATTTTGATACTGTTCATTGCCAGCATGTTAAACCAGAATTAACATATTTTAATTTATTTGCATTTTGTTGACTCTCAACATCTCATGAGGTAGAAGTTGAGTATTTGAAAACTTAAAGAAATATATTGAAGGTTGAAAGGAGAATCTAAATAAGAGCAAGTGCTGTTTGAATGTTTTGCAATTTTTTTACAAATTTTAAAAAATGGGTATTTGCTTATGTTAATTTTGAAGGTCAGTTTAGACATCTTGATTTTTTTACACTAAGGAATGTTTCCATTTTACACCCAAATCACCACTTGAATTGAAAAATCAGTTCTAATTCATTTACTCACTCATTTATTGCTTATTCACTTATTCTTGTTAGGTATTAGCTATGTGACAGGCACTGGACTGAACAAGGAGAGAGAAACCAAATTGGGAATAAAACAAAGTCTTATGAATACTTGTGAATAAGGTAACATTCTGGCTAGAATTGATATGACTCAGTAGCAAAGCAAAATATCACTTCTGTAGCAAAATATCATTAGCCAAATGTCTCTTTATATGCATTTTACTATTATTATGGTAATTATCTACAAGGACTCTGATAAGATTGTTTTAGATATTAGCAGGCTCTTTATCCAAAGCAACTCTTTGCAGTTGAACCATTCACTGCCTTAGAGTTCATTAAAGACAAATGCTCTTGGGCTGGGGTTGTAGCTCAGTGGTGGAGTGCTTGCCTAGCATGTGGTAGGCACTGGGTTCGAGTTTCAGCACCACATATAAATACGTAAAATAAATGTCTTTTGACAACTAAAAAATTATTTTTTAAAAAAGATAAATGTTCTTATAGTAACCCCCAAGAAGATGAAATTCTACATTGCTCAAGACAAAAATTAACCAGAGTTCTGATGGATGCAAATCTCTGCATTAGAAACAAATAAGTTCCATCTCTATTTTAAAATATTCAGTCTTTTTTGCAAATGGTTCCTTAGAGAATCACTGTGTTCTCTGTGTGAGGGTCCCTTTCTTTGGGAAGAAACCACACCCTTGACTGGCATCAACAGTAATTTGTGACCAGGTGACAAGTATGATCAAAGAGAAAGAGGAAGCAACATGTTGCTAAGGTCCTCTCTGCCTTTAGTCTGATCTGAAGGAGTCCCTACAGCTGTATGAGGTGAGTTTAGAGTCAAATTATGTCCTCTAAAAAACTTATCAGGTAGAGTAGAATGGGGGAGTTTTTTAATCTACAGACTTTGGACCCATATGTATAAGTATTAAGTAATTTGAGGGTCCCAATATACTACATGCGAAATTTTGAGTGAAAATAAATTTGAGAAAAATATCCATAACTTTTATTAGGTTTTGAAAGGGTCTTTCCCTCCAAAATTAAGAATAATTGCCTTTAAAAAGCAGTTGAGTGTATCAACATGTGTTTCTCTTAATTCTGGAATTTCATGTTTTTTATGCTATATTGTTTTCTTTGAGACAAGAATACACAAAATCCAGTCAGACCCTCTAATATCTGATGAAACTGGAGAGACCAGAAAGTTGACATTCATTATTTTGTAGTACATATATGCTCATTTCCATATTCTGCTTTAGTTCAGATATGCAACTGTGGCCAGTAAGTATTTCCTATTGAAATATTAGAGAAGAAAGATTTTTAAAAATTATTTTATGACATGCTGATAGGCTCCATAACCTCCAATAATTTCTTTGGTTTTATAGGTGTAGTTGTCATAGACCTGTATAACACTTTCTAAATCTTAGAGCAGTTGTATTGGGGGAGGGTGCATAGAACCAACCATGGAAGAGTTTCCATCTTTAGGCAAAGGAAAGATAAATATTTCTTCATCTCTCAGTTATGGATAACTGCAGGTTGTTCTCCTATTAAGGCATTTTTTGTGTGTGTCCTAACTCTCGCTACTTGAAAACTTTGCAGAGTAGTACTTTATTCTATCCCAAAGGCACCATATGTCACCTTCCACCTTCCTAAATAAGAAAGCAGGTGTCAGAAAATGGGAAAATGGTAGGCTCTCAGTAGCTAAAGTTGAAGGTAATAGTCCTTGGCATGTCTAAATGCACTTTCAGAAAAAAAAAAAGTTTTCTATGAATAAAAGATGTGGAAAAGTCAGCCATGCTAAGATACCATTTTTAAGCATACAATTTTTATAATAAATAAAAATTTCCCAGAACAACAAAATACTTTGATTTTATGTAATAAGATTTCTTATACATAAATTATTAGACTTGATCAGCTTAAAAGTTATGTAAATAAAACAACATTAATGATAAACACACACACACACACACACACACACACACACACACACTTTCACTTTCCCCAATCAACAATTATCTTTACTTAGACCAGAGGTGATGAAATGTATTCATTCTGGCACTGGGCTTTAACAAGTGTGGTTAAGTGCACGTGTTCTAGTGAAGAAAGGAAAAATGTGTGTTTATTCCAATCTAAATTATGCCCCTAGATAACATAATAGATACTGAATTTATCATATCCACTTATGAAATAAGATGGAGACAGGTAAAAAGCTCAAGTTTCTTGTAGGTACAATAGTTTAACATGAGAAGTCCAGATGGAACTTTTTATAGATTCAAAAATAGCATGGCTCACTGTGCTGGAATGCTAGGTTCAAATGGTAGATCCCTTTTGAGGTTACAGTTTAGAGAGAAACAGATTTATTAATAATCAATGCACTTATATGACCAAGAATGTTATCAGCTCATCCAAGATGGAAAACAACAGCAAACTTCAGCCAAGAATCATTTTATTTTTGCCCTTCTTACTATATGCATTGGAAAAGAACCCCATTGGCCCTTTTGTAGCTAGTAATGTCTAATGCAGGAAGACAGGAATAAGCAGAGTAGAAAGCA